>NC_143021.1:69535918-69840918 GCF_055824585.1 Amblyomma mixtum | reverse complement strand
TAATGCCGGTGATAAGAAGCGGCAATGTAAACCGCTCTTTGAAAAAACAACAATTCTGTTTAGGCATAGAGACCAACTTGTGCGGGAACTCATGGAAGCATTTCATATGCGTATCAGCGGAGGTACATGCGTCAGCCAGACTTCCGTCCGCTTCTCTGATAGGGAGTTCTGCTTTTTGGCCAAATCACTCGGGTACGCAGGGGGGTGACATGTGATGTTCTTGATGCCAGATTGGCATGATTAGTTTTGTTTTTGTTTTTTTTTCCTGTGTATATGTGCATGTGTTTCGGAATAAATCCTCAGTTGGGAGTTAGCGCTCGTCCTGGTCTTGTCTTTGCTTCGTCCTCGTTTTTTCTGCGCAATTTTTTCAGTATGCTATCCTACCGAAACAGTGGAAAATTGAGAAGGTGATTCCAGTGTACAAATCGGGCAGCAAAACATGTCCCCTCAACTATCGTCCCATCTCACATGCTGTAAAATGTTCGAACATATAATTTTTACAAATCTTGTTAATTTTCTGGAATCAAACGCCTTCTTCTCATCAGCACAACATAGTTTTCGGAAATCTTATTCATGCGAGACTCAACTAATATGTTTTACACATGCATTACACTCTATCCTTGAGCAATCATCAATAGCTGACTGTATATTCTCAGATTTTAGTAAAGCTTTCGACAAGGTGTGTCACAGACTCCTATTATTAAAACTAAACAACCTTAATATTGACCCTAATCTACTGAAATGGATTCAATGTTTTCTTCTTAATCGCTCATAGTTTGTAACCGCCAATGGTTTTAATTCCGGTTTAACAAAAGTGCAATCAGGCGTTCCCCAAGGCTCAGTCCTTGGGCCTATTTTATTCTTAATCTACATCAACGATCTTCCATCTCTTGTTAACTCTCATATCCTCCTTTTTGCGGACGATTGCGTTATTTTCAGAGTAATAACCGATACTAACGACAGCTACCTACTTCAGACTGACCTTACCACTGTAGCGAACTCGTGCAATAAATGGTCCGTGCAACTAAACATCAAGAAATGCAAAGTCATGCGTGTTTCAAGAAAATCTATTGCCTCGCTTTCGTATTATATTAATAACGTGTCTTTAGAGTCTGTAACGTCATTCATCATCATAGAGTCTGTAACAGCGTTCATATCACTTCTAACCTAAGCTGGTCTCTTCATATCGAGCACATAATCAACAACGCTAATCGCATGCTAGGTTACTTACGTCGCCATTTTTTCAACGTTCCTTCTTCTGTGAAACTTTTGTTATATAAAACACTAATTCGTTCCAAACTGGAGTATGCGTCATAAGTCTGGGACCATCCTTATGACAGTCATATTACTGCTCTTGAGATGGTTCAGAATAACTCTGCGCGTTTCATCCTCACTAATTACAATCGCACTGCAAGCATCACTACTATGAAGTCTATCCTTTCTCTCCCATCGCTGTCACTTCGTCGAAAAGTGTCTCGTATCGCTTTATTTCACAAGTTGTACCATCATCCTGTACTGAGCGATCGCCTTATTCCACAGCCATTTTATGTATCCCATCGTACGGACCATAATCATAAAGTCGGTTTAGTTTCTTCTAATACCAAATATTTTTCCCAGCCATTTTTACTGCGTACCTCGCGTGACTATAGAACCACCTTCCCATAGGTATTGCCGACATCAATAATTATGACATGTTCCGCGAAGCTATAGCTAGCATTGTATACTCAGGTGTTTTTTAAATTTGTCTCTTTGCTGTATTTTCTAACCATTTCTTGTGTTTTGCCACTCCCCCTCTGTAATGCCTCTGGCCCTGAGGGGTACAATAAATGAAATGAAATGAAAAGTGCCAAAAGGGCGCCGTCTACAACATCCCCTTGCCTTGCGGTAAGCCCTACCTGTGTCAGACAGGCCGTTGCCTGATTGAACGACTACAAGAGCACCAGCTCAAGGTCTCTGCTGTTGCCACAGATGGCCATTTGGCTGAACATTGTGCCCGGTGCCCATACAAGCCAGTATGCAAACCAGCATGGGAAAAAACGGTGGCTCTGGGTAGGTCAAGTACAAGAGAAGGTAGAGAGATTCTGGAAGCATTCCACACAGCTAACGCAGGTGACGAATGCGTGAGCAAACCATCTGTTGCCCTAACCAAACGAGAAAGGCGCTATTTGGCCAAGCATGTACCTCCGCCCAGCAAGGGACTGTGGTTCTTTTGCTTTGCCGCAAGACCAGGTTTTTATTTGGTTTTAGTAACCCTTTTCGGTTATTTCACTACGCCTTCAAAGTTGGTTTTATTATATTTTACTATGCTTATAAAGTCATCATTTAGGTCTACTCAGAGGTTCCCTTGTTTTATGTTATTAGCTCTGCCTTTCGGCTCGTTCATCTACATTTCGGTTTTGAGCCTTTCGCTTGTTGGCTCCATTGACGCAGGTGTGCGCACTGCTTACTTCATTTCACGCGGGTTGTTTTAGATTTCATGCTTTTACGCGTAATGTATTTTTTCACACCGCCTTTTTTGTATATGTATGGTCTAATTTTCGCGGCTCCGGTCAGATAGTACGCCTTTTGCTTAGCTTCTTTTCTTGTTAGGCTTTTCTTGTTATCTCCGTTAACGGTTATCAGGTTTTTCTTCGTTCCTGTGTGATAGTGTTTTCCGGTTTTCGTGTATCAGTTTTTGTCTAGACTCGTGTATCATCAATTCTTGGTCATTTTACGCGTTCCCAAGGGATCGGTGGCACCAGCGGCGCAAGGACAAGTTGGCTGTATATATACGTTACTCGTCCAGTAAAATTCTCAGTTGCAAGTCTAGGGCGTGTTCTGTCGCCTTCTCTGTCCTGTGTGTGGATTTCGCTAGTCAATATGTGTGGCACCGACTACCAACTGAAAGCATTATCAGGTACGCACCCCGCCAATAATACCGAAGGCGCAGGCGGGTAAAAGTTTTCAGCAGACCGGCATGAGCACATTGCGGGTCGTCGTGATAACTGGCACAAATGGCGGAGCGGAGATGCCTTGATATCAGGATGCAGCCATTTGCGACCATCGGGGAGGTAGTTCCGACGGTACAGCAGCTGGTCACGCACGACAAAGTGATGAGCTTGACGACGGAGCGCTCTGGAAGGGAGGCGCGCTGAGTGGTTGGCTAAGACATCCAGAAGAGAAGTAATCCAAGGATCCTTGCGCTGCTCAGAAGCCATATCAGTGTGGTCAAGAGAAGGTGTGAGGCCGGAAATAGATGGCGGGTCAGGATGAGAGGTCACAGGGGAGCGCGAGGTAGCGTCGGCATCGGAGTGTTTTCGCCACGGATTCATAGGGCGGGGATCGGTGCGAGGCAGAGGATGGTGAGTGAGTGGCAGTGCAGGTGCGAACTGCCGATGAAGGTACACGGTGACAGGTGGCGCATAAGCAGGCACAACAGGCTGAGGTCGTGACTGGATGACTGCTTCAGCATATGTAAGCGGTGCAGTGACCAGAGGGGGTGGATTAGTGGGCGGCAGGAACTCAGCTACCTGCTCCTGGATGACACGCTGGATAGAAGGCGACAGCGATGGCGTTGGGGCGGGTTGGTAGCTATCCAGCGATAATCGCAAGTCCACCGCTGCCACGGAGCGCCACCGCAAGCCCTGTCTGCCTGCTCTATAACCTGGCTACCATCGACGCCGCGGGTCATTTGCTGGGGAGCGATCTGTGACTACGGTCCGGCTACCTTCCCGAGCTAACCAGCAACCCATCTTTTGCCCAGGTAAAAGGCACATCTTCGTACCTATTTTTCAGCAAATACGGATTTTGGGCCGCTAGTCTCAGATCGCTCCTTGGGTTATGGCTCCCACTGTTGCTGTTGTCGCTAAGGAACTCGAGGAATTTAAATTGTCCTTCGAAGCAAAACTGCGAAATCTCACTGATTTACATGACACTGTGAAAAGTTCCGTCGCCTTGCGCAGTGATGATACTGTAAAGGAGCTTCAAAATGAGGTTGAAGAGCTGAAACAACCTCTTGAGTTCATGAGCAACGAGTTTGAAACCATAAAGAATTGGAACGCCAGTCTTACTGCCGAGAACAAGAAACTACACGAGAGCAATGAGGCCCTAGTGCGCAGGGTTGCCCACCTGGAACAATATTCGCGTCTGAACAATCTAGAAATTAGAGGTGTCCCTGAGACTCAGGGCGAAGATTGCAACAAGATCGTTGAGGTTCTCGGCAGCGAGATTGACTGCCCCGTAAATTCAGAAGATCTGGATACCGTGCACAGGGTTCCAACACGAAACAAGAATGAAAAAAACATAATTGTTCGTTTCCTCTCGCGAAACAAGAAGGCGGAATTCCTGGCAAAAGCTAGGAAAACACATCCTACAAAGACATGCCTGGGTTTCCCTCAAACGCAGGAGGCTCCTGTTTATGCCAACGAGCATCTTTCACCTGACAACAAGGACCTTTTTTCGAAGGCTCACAAGCTTAAGAAGGATAACAAATGGGCCTTCTTGTGGACATCGAACTGTGTTATTCTAGCTAGAAAGGAGCAGAACAGCACAGTCTTTCGGATAAATAACGTAGACGACCTTGAAATTTTCCGTGAATAGACATACGGGGGCTGACGTTCTACATCTTTCTAACCGCCATCATGGCATCATATTCACCGGAAGATGCTTGTTCGATCTTATCCGAAGCTAAAGGTCTGTCTGCCATCCACTTCAATGCCCGTAGCCTATGGAAGAATTACGATAACATAACCGCTTTGCTTACTTCCCTTCAGCACCAATTTTCCATCATCTCATTTTCTGAAACTTGGCGAACATCCCTTGATAAAGATTTGTATGCTTTTCCTGGCTATTCATGCGAATACGCACACCGTGTTGACAACCCCTATGGCGGTTCGGCTGTCTACATTTCAAAACACATTGCTTACAAAAGACGTCTTGATTTGTGTTTGAATGTGAATAAATGCGAATCGGTTTGGATAGAAATTGATTGCCGATCTACTGGTGATACAGAGAAGGTTATATACGGCGCTATTTATAGGTCTCCTTCAAATGATGCATCTGAATTTTGCCAGACTTTTGAACTAGCACTCCGTTAACTATCACTCGAAAATAAAAATGTCTTCGTTATGGGAGATTTTAATATCAATATGCTAGACATGACTAATCCCATCTGCGTCGACTACACGACTTGTTTCTACAGCTATGGGTATGCAAATTTAATTAGCACCCCTACGCGTTGTACTGACCATGGCTCGCATTCATTACCTGATCATATTCTTTCGAATTTTCCCACTGCTCCTCCGGTTGGCGTGATAGAATGTGATGTCACTGATCATATTCCGGTATTTCTTTGCGCACTATCATCTCGCTGTAGTAACAACATGTCCACAAGGAAGTCAGTTTTCGATAGCGGAAAATATTTTGAAGTCATGTCTAATACTGATCTTTCATACATTTTGGGTCTCTCGAACCCAGAAGTGGCTGTACTTGAGCTGTCGAAAATAATTTCATCAGCAATCAATAAATGCACATCGCTCCAATCATCCACGAGAAAATATGTTACCCCCATTTCCCCATGGATAACTACTGCTCAGTTAAACTCTGTGAAGAAAAAAGAAAACATGTATAAGAAAACTAAACACTAGCTGTTCAATCTGCGTCTTAAATTGAGATATAAAAGGTATTCCAGTGTACTAACATCGCTTCTAAAGAAAGCTAAACGATGTTATGAAAACCAGTTATCCAGACATACTAGCAATTCTAAACGAAAATGGCAGCTGCTTGACGAATTTCTGAATATTCGTAATTTTGTTAAATCTATTTTTCACGGTGGTGTTATTTTATCTGATCCCGAGGAAATGGCGAATACATTTAGCAATTATTTTTTCAATTCACCTAATTATCCTTTCTCTTCGTTATGCACACCTTCTCTTGAGCGCTGCCCTCACTCCTTTTTTCTTACCCCCACGTGTCCAGACGAAGTTCTATCTGTAATTGCTAATTTAAAGACGACCGGCCCCGGCGTTGACAATATCCATGGAAAGCATGTGAAAAGTATCCGGTCATTGCTTGCTCCAGTCCTCAGCCACATCTGCAATCTCGTTTTCAAATCTGGCAGTTATCCCAAGCAGCTCAAGATAGCGAAAATAATACCGGTCTTCAAAAAAGGCGATCCAGCTTTGCCAAATAATTATCGACCGATTGCAATTCTTCCTTTTTTTGACAAAATTTTAGAAAAACTAATTGAAGTAAGGTGGTCTAGTTATATTGAAAAATTTACCATATTGCCAGATAGTCAACACGGCTTTCGGCGCGGACTATCTACAGATACTGCAATAGCGTCTCTCATAGATTACGTTAGGCTGGCAATTGATAAAGGAATGTTCTCAGGAGCAGTTTACATAGATTTTAGCGAAGCATTTGATTCCATTGTTCACTCCATCTTGTTTCACAAATTGGAATCGTATGGTATCACTGGACCTCCCCTAATGCTCTTGAAGAGCTTTATTTGTGACCGAGAGCACATAGTCTCTATTAATGACCATACATCTAACATAGCTTTAATTAACAAGGGTGTTCCACAAGGCTCAATTCTTGGCCCTGTATTGTTTTTACTCTACATTAATGATTTACCATCGTGTTTAAAGAATTACAATAGTATACTATACGCAGATGACTCTACCATGCTATCATCGCACCAGGAAATTAATCAGCTGATACTTAACCTACAGAATGATCTTAATTCTCTTGAGCGCTGGTGCCACATTAACCGCCTGTCCATGAACGTCACTAAAACTTGTTTTCAGATTTTCCATCCCCCTCAGAAGTCATTGCCCATCACACCACTTCTATACCTCAATTCTGCTGCTATTTCGTCGCAAGATCGAGTTTCTTTTCTGGGTGTTATCATTAACCCTCACTTAAAATTCCATCATCATGTAGCTGAAACGTGCAAGAAAATTTCTTATGGGTTACGCGCACTAATTAAAGCCCGAAGCTATTTTCCAGTCCAAATTTTATTATCTCGTTACTACGCATTCATCCACAGCCACTTAAACTACGGTATCTCATCTTGGGGTAACGCCTATCGTATTCATCTCTGGCCTTTAATAAAACTGCAAAAGCAAGCCATGCGCATCATAACCTATATCCCTCGAATGTCACCCTCCCGCATTTTGTTCATAGATTTAAACGTTCTACCTATCTCGGCCCTTTATTTTTACAACATTGGTATCCTATTCTTTAAGATTCTTCATCATCTCCCGCTAAGCATATTTTCTCCCGGCACGATCATGAGCAACACCGTCACTCGTTTTGCGCTGCGTAATAACTTTTTACTACCTAAGGTGAGAACTAACTACGGGAAACAATGCCTTCATTTTTCATCCGTATCATTTTGGAACTCTTTGAACATAGACATCAAACAAACTAATACGCTCTCTTTATTCAAAGTCAAACTAAAGCTTTTCCTTCTTAGTTTGTGATTTTTTTTGTTATTGATCCTATGTATCGCGCCATCTGTGTTTTATTGTACATTATCCTGTATTACATTGTTTGTATTTAAATATTTCAGTAACTAATATTACACTGCACCTATATTTATTCTGTGCGTCGCTAATTAATGTGTTGTGTATTTTATATTATGTTGCATATTGAAATTTATTTTCATGGGAGGTCCCGCCCGCGGTCTTGTACCATGGGACCTCTCGCTGTATACAATTGAAACTCTGATTGTATTCCTCAATAAACTGTCAACTTCAACTTCAACTTCAATAGACGAGCGACCTCCTCCCGCACAAACTGCTTGATGTGCTGAAGAAGTGTCGGCTGATCGTGGGCAGGACCGCCTACCGCCAAGCTGGAAAGGTTGTCGTCCGGGCAAATGGCATCAAACCGGACATCAAACCCCAACTGCTATTGTTGAAATCTATAAAACCACAGGCGTCACTACTGTAACCTGTATCAGGAAGTGCAAGAAAAGAATTTTTAAACTCTTCAGCCAGTACCGAGCCTTGAGTTTCAACAACACCAATATTTATGCTCTCAGGAACGCTTACTGCCTATCTGGGATTTATTATAGTAGTTAAATGTTTCCAAAGTAAGTCGCTTTGGCCGCTGCTACGCTCAAATAGGTTAGAATAACTGGTCTTGGCAACTATATCACGATTTAATTTGTTCCGGTGTTTTCTGTACTCTCCTAGGACCTCAGGACCTCGGGTTTTGATAAACAGACCGTAGAGTTTATATTTTCTTCTATACGATGAAGTAGTGAGCTGCTTATCCACGGCTTTCTGACCCTGTTTGTGCGTGTGGCTTTCTTAAGCGGAAAATGGTCTTTATACAGACCGTAAAACCTAGTCAAAAAAGTGCCATGAGCAGTATCGGCATCATTTAGGCCCTATATACTACTCCAGTCCTCCTGAAGTAAGGTCATGCGAAAACGGTCAAGTCCATGTTCTGTAATTAATTAATAACTGTAATGACGCTGCCAACCACGTGTTGTGACATATTTCTTGAAGCACATATAAATTCCCATGTGGTAGCTGAAATCACAGGCAAGGACACCAGATTTGACAAGCGATAACTGAATATTTGTTATGAACAAGTCTAAGAGAGTAGAAAAGTTTTTTTTCAATGCGAGTAGGCTCAGTAATAACGTTTACACAGGCATTAGATGAGAGCATAATTTCAAAATGTACCTTTAAGGATAATTCAGACAACATATTAATGTTAAAATCCACGCCCCAAACCACAGCGTACCTATTTTGAGAAATGAATTGCAAGAAAGGATCAAGGAATGCAAAAAAACATGCACGTTCCCATTTGGTGGTAGGTAAAAAACGGAAAATACAGTCGAGTCACTTAAGAATGATAACACTTCAACATCATCTGAGGAAAGAGTAAACTCACATAAAGGCACATTGCAGATGAGATTTCATAAGTAAAGATACTCCACCGCCTTTGCGGCTAGTTTGGCGATTCAAATAGAAGGTCTCAAAGGAAGGAAGCGTAAACGCAAAATCATCATTGAACCATGTCTCAGACACCATCAATACGTCAAAATCAAAGCCAAAACTGTTCAGAAGCGAAGTAAAATCGTCACATTTATTGCAGAGTGATTTGCAGAGCATTGCAGAGCATTGCAGAGAGCAGAGTGATTTGCAGAGAGCATTGCAGAGCATGGAAACTTTTTAAAGCAGTTTTCATGCTCTCCTCCCCAAGATGCGTTTTTAGGTCACATGGCAATACAAAAGCAGGCATATGTGATTGCACTGTTCAAAAAAAAAAGAATGCATGTCCAAATTCAACGTTTCAAGACGTGCTATCACCGGCAGACATCTGGGAAACGTCACTCGACATGCTATCACCGGCAGACATCTGGGCAACGTCACTCGACGACGTAATCCGCATGATGAACGATATTTCCGTACGGCGAGCAAGAACTTTCCCGTTGCTGGTCCACACAAATTTGCAGCCGACAATCTTTTTGCCAGCTATAGGGGCCCCAAGCAGTTGCTTGTTTTTCCGCGTGATATGCTCATTGACAAATACACGTTTGACCGTTCCATCGTAGCCAAGGGACCGGGTCGTGTGCTCGGTCTTGCGCGCTTTCGCAAGAATGTCATAACGTTTTGTCCTGCGCGTGAAGCGAACGACAACATTCCTGCCCTGAGATTTGGCCGTATCCGCTTTGTGACATATAAGCAAGGTGTGTTGCTGGGCGAGTTGGTTGGGGTACATCTTGAGAAGAAACAGCGCTTGCGGACAAAGGACCAAGACAAAGGACAAAGACAAAGACAAAGGACAAAGGATCAGACAAAGGACCAGCGCAGTTGTGTGTCCTTCTTGTTCTGGTCCTTTGTCTGCAAGCGCTGTTTCTTCTCAAGTTGTGACATATGTCGATGTTCGAATCATCAATGACTACTCCTAGGTTTTTTGCGATTTCCTTCACTGCATCTACTTCATTACATTCATCAGGCAGACCTTTAATTTCAAGGTTGTTTAGTCTCTGATACTGCTTCAGTTCATCCACCCTAGCCTGAAGCCTTTCATTTTCCTTTTCCAGTTCACGATTTTTTTTCTACCAGCTTTTTCATGTCGTGCTTCAGTTCCTTGACATCTTTCTGGATATTATGCACTGTATCACGTGTGTCCGAGCAAAATTTAACACTATCTTTCAAAGATGTAATTTCAGCACGCAGTTCCCGTCGGAACTCATCAAACTGCTTAGCTAAATCTTTTGCATCCTTCGTCGTTGTCACAAAGATGAGCGCTCCTGAAACAAGACAGGCTTCAAGCACACATTCGGCACATGTATGCTAAGTTCGGCAGCAGTGCAGATATGAATAAAAGTAAACAACAGAGATGATTAGTCTCACCTGTAGATGTGCAAAAGTAAGCTTGAAATGCGTGCTTCCGGAGCACTGCCGCCGAACTGGTCGGACGGAGTCGCGCGGTACTCTTATAATCACCGCAGGTAGGGAGATGGTCAGGTGATGCGCAGTCGCCGTGCGGCAACGTGCGATCTGACAATGCCAAGAAAGAATATTAAAGTCGTTCAAGAAATCTTCCAGGGGGCCAGATGGAGCATAGTTTCAGCACTTGTCCAGTGTCCTCTTTTGTGCCTGCCTTGCGAGCACACTGTACTGCTTCCTGAAACATCCCAATCCTGTCAAAGAAACTGATATTTTCGAAGGTGGAAGTCAGACTCACTTCCTGAAACATCCCAATCCTGTCAAAGAAACTGTGATATTTTCGAAGGTGGAAGTCAAACTCCGGCCGTCACGATGAACACACAGCCGTTTATTCAAACATACAGTCATATATATAACGAAGAACAGAAGCGCCCCCTAAGGAATAAAGAATTGAAAATGAAAAACGAAACTGAATACAACATACTCCCCCCCCCCCTTATTTTTAGTGATTAGTTGTTAGTGAATATTAGTAAGGAAACCCCAAGACATGCACATTGTACTATTCACACATATTTACAGACTATGTACAGTCTTTGCCAAAAGTAATCGGGCTGTGGTGGTTCCTTTCTTAACCACGTAGAGAAGCACATATGGCAGCCCTTAAGCTCTGAATCTCGGTAAAGTAAGGTGAGCTCTTGTCCAAACGTTTTGACAGTTTTCGGTCTTTAGGGGGGCCGTAAGGGCTAAGTTATACGGTTGAGAAGCAAAAACCAGCTGCTTGGTTACTTTTGGCAAAGGGGGTAAATAACGTCAGACCGCCAACTAATAGGTCTGATAGTCTCGGAGCCAGGCCGGTGGCCGGCGCTCTTGGGTTGAACGTCGCACTGTCGATGATGGCGGCGGGCTCGTAGACTGCTGCCTCGTCTGCTGCGTCCTGGGGGAAGGCGGCTGCAGCACGGCAGGCTGTGGCACTTCAGAAGACCGAGGTTGCGGCGTGGCAGGCTGCGGCGCACCAGGAGACCGCGGCTGCGGCGTAGAAGGCTGCTCGAAGCCGACGGTTCCAGCAGCCGAACGGTTCCACTCGAAGCCGACGGAGAGGGCGTAGCCTTGCGTGTGCTAAGAGATGCCCTTCCCCTCTTCACTCGCGCGTCAGCGGCGGCGCACCACAGAAAGTTGTCGGTGCTCCTCGAAGCCAGTCACAGCACCGGGCCAATGAGCGACGAAAATTTTGGTATGGGCTAGTCGGTGCTCATCTCAAGGGAAGTAAAATACAGCGCAAAAAAAAAAAACAGGGACAGCCGAGAAGACAAACAACAGGACTGGCGCTGAACTAACGACTGAAATTTTATTGAAAACGGCAGAGCTTTAAACGCAGACAGGCCATCACATGTCCAAGAAGATAATGACTCACCATAAGATTGTAATGCGAGCATCAAAACCACTCCAAGGGTTATCACACAGCCCGAAAATCACTGGAAGCCATGTGCAGCTACTTAAAAATCGGATGAATCATGAAAAACAACAGAACGGGAAGTCATATCGTCTCAAAGGCTGAGACACGGAAGTCATTAAGCGTGGAAAACGCAGAGTCAAACGCGGGAAAGCAAAACAACGAAATACCATTCCAGGAGACTCCGGTAACAACAGAAGTAAAACCTTGTCGCTGCTTCTATACGTTTTTTAGGTTTTACCTCTGTTGCCGTGGTCTCCGGGGGTGTTATTTCGTTGTTTTCTTTCACGCGTTTGACTCTGCGTTTGCCACGCCTAATGACTTCCATATCTCAGCCTTTGATTCGATATGACCTCCCCTTGTGTTGTTTTTCATTATTCATCCGATTTTTAAGCAGCTGCATATTCCTTCCCGTCATTTTCGGGCTGTGTGATAACCGTTGGAGTGGTTTTGATGCTGGTATTACAATGCTATGGCGATTATCGGGTTTTAATTGGGGAGGGAAATACGTTCTCGCCGTTTAACCGCGGCTGACACAGTTCAAAACCGCCGTACCCAACCCCATGGTCGCGTACGCTACCGAGCGCACGCCGACCATGGCAGGCCTCGCTCTGAGGGAACAAAGAAATGACAGAGTGCCTGACACAAACAAGGCATTTATTGCTACAACTAAAATTACGCCAGCTAGCAACAAAATACGCTGAGGAATCGAGGACGGCCGACTCACCAGCACGGTTACGAGCGAATGTTCGCCCATCGTAGGGCAGAGGAAAACTCCGAGACCGGGCAGGACGAGATGCGGGGTGAACGTTCCTCCCCACGAGGGTTCGCGCCAGCCGGCGAAGAGCGGAGCGGCTCGCGGGGACGGGTGCGCCCCCACACGATTCATTGTCTTCTTGGACACGTGATGGCTTGTCTGTATATAAAGCTCTGCCGTTTTCAATAAAATTTCAGTCGTTCAGTTTGTGTCTTCTCTGCTGTCCCCGTTTTTGCGCTGTATTCTTAAAATGAGTAACGCGCGCCCGGCGCGAGAAGGTGAGGAGGCTGCACCGCCGATACTGCGTGTATGTGCGCGCCTGACTTGGCGTGCAGAACAAACACACGCGGACCAAGCCTATATAAGAACGCTGTCGGCTAGTCCGAGCCGACGTTTAAGCTTCAGTGAAGCGCGCCCGCCCGACTCCCGGGGCCACACGGCACCGTCGTGAACCTCTGGTTGTCAGACTGTCGAAGTGTCCGGTGAACAAATCGTGTTTTGTTTGTTTGCCTCTCTCTTGTGTTCGTGCACTTTGGTTGGGATAATTCCTTTGTATTGTAATCTCTCTTGAGTGTAAAATTGCACGAGTTGCATTGTT
Source organism: Amblyomma mixtum (assembly GCF_055824585.1). Lineage (NCBI taxonomy): Eukaryota > Metazoa > Arthropoda > Arachnida > Ixodida > Ixodidae > Amblyomma > Amblyomma mixtum. Next base: position 69,827,719 of record NC_143021.1, on the reverse strand, counting down.
TTGTTAATGACTTTGTAAGTGCCTACTGTATCGTCCCATTGCTGTATAAAGTTTGTTTTGTTTGTGAACCTTTGTCTCCGACCCATTCTTTGGCTTGCCACCGGCGAAAGCTGGGCACCAAGCGATCAAAAACCTCTTGTCACTTGGTAGCTGGTTCCCGCTGAGCTTGCCACGCTGAGTCGAGGGCATCTCCATTGAGTCCGAGACCGCTACTCCGACACGCTCTAAGAGTGTATGGGAACCAACGCTAAAGTGCGCGGAGTGGTGACATTTTCCTTAAAAGGGTCGGAATTTAAAACGTTGCCAACGCCAAGGAACACAATGAACGTCGATGGCGGATGGCTTCAGCGTCGCGCCGCGTTTCTGGCACAACGTTCTCAATGCCTGCAGCCCACATCTCTCATCACCCCACGTACTTATAAGCGCGATTCAGGCGTCCAGGGAGCCAGTTATGCGCATTTCCTTTCCTTAAAATGGCACAACGTTGTCAATGCCAACGCACGCAGCGCACATCTGTCATTACCGCCAAGTAGCTTAAAGCATAATTGAGCTGTCTGCTGTTCCAAGAGAGCAGTTATGCGCCTTTCCAAGCTCCCGCTCCATTGGTTTCTCAGCTTAAAGCGCGACCAAGGTGTCCACTGCTGATTACAACGGCGACGCCGCGAAATGCAGAAACGGGTTCCAAAGAGCTGCGCTCTAAAAGAAATAGAAGAAAAGCCAAGGCCAGCCAAGGCTGTCCAGAATTTTAGCAACAAACAAAATGGTGGCGTGCAGCGGAGTTGAATCTGATCGCGTTCCTTTATTGTGCTGCTTCGCTTATAGCTGTGTCGAAACAATAGTAAAAAACAGTGTAGGTAAAATAAACCGGTGAATGCTTTTATATGCACTATACATACTGTGTCTTCGAAGTCTCTCCTGGTGAGGCTACGCACTCGGCCCTCAAGGTGTATTCCGTGAATGCACTCCTGCCTGAGTGCGCACTTTGACGAGTGCACATACGTTTAGTGTGCTGGAGTGCACTTTTAGCAAGTGACACTCTTCGAAAGTGCCCTTTATTTGACAGGGTTATAAGTTTGTATTGAGAGGACGTAGTGGTAGCGCTAAAAAACAGGGAAGAGGGTAGACGAAGACACCACAGGCGCTAGTGTTGGCATCGGTTTTGTCAAGTGGAACTGGTGGCATCGGTCACCGAGAGCCTGATACAGAAGATAAAAGCTGGTTGCCATAATCTGACGACTGAGCGACAAGCTCACGAGCGGGCAAGATGCGTGGCACTGCCCTATGTTCACCAGCTTACGCACCGCCTTAAAAAGGTGGCCATGAAAGGCAACATCAGGGTAGTGCTTACTGCACCCAACAAGCTCGGTAAACTTTGCAGAGTTGTCAATGATGACTGCAACGGGAAACTGCCATGCCCCATCAAGCATGGGAAGCCGTTTATGGCCTGCAGGACCAATGTGGTCTATCGGATACCACTATCTTGCGGAAAATGCTACATCGGCCAAACTGGCCGTTGTATCAACGTTCGCCTCATGGAACACAAGAATCTGGCAGCTGCTATATCAGGCCCTGGACATTTGGCGGCGCACTGCAAACGGTGTAAGCTTGATGAAAAAACTTGTACCCCTTTGTTTAGCAGACACGTGTGATACCTGTAAATGCAGACCAGAAGGAGCGTGAGGTTTTGGAAGCCTTTCTTATTCACATTGAAAGGCAACCGTGTGTAAGCAAAGCAAATGTTTATGTATAATTAAATTCAAAGGCGCCAAACCATACGCACACACACACACAGGAGAAGAAAGAAAGACGAGACAGAGCGCCACTCACAACTGATTTAATGTGCAGAAAAACACGTACATATATGTCACTGTCGGCGCATGCGCAAGGAAGACATTCAGCTTCGTGAAGATAAGCTTCACGAAGCTGAATGTCTTCCTTGCGCATGCGCCGACAGTGACATACATGTACGTGTCTTTCTGCACATTAAATCAGTTGTGAGTGGCGCTCTGTCTCGTCTTTCTTCCTTCTCCTGTGTGTGTGTGTGCGTATGGTTTGGCGCCTTTGAATTTAATTATGAATAACTACCAACTAGCCCAACAACAAGTTCTTCTAAAATGTTTATGTGTACTAAAAATTTGGAGTTTTTTTATCGGGAAGTGCCGTCACGCATGCCATTCGATTGTTGATTTTTTGCTCCTGATTGTCACCTATAAATTCGTGGTTCTTTTTGAGAATAAAGTCAGTTGATGTTTCTAGCGCTTCTGTTGTCTTCGTCTACCCTCGTACCTGTGTGTAAAGGCGCGCACCTTTTGGATACTAGTGTCACGGATGTTTGTAACCCGCCTGGAAGCGCGCACTAGTTCACGCGAACTGTTTGCAAATATGCTCTTGTGTGTCGGCATGTTCGTTTTGTGGCGGCAGCGCGGAGTGGCTTCCTTAAATAGCTGTCCGCAAAGAGCGATGTTTCCGACGTTGAAGCGCCTCCGCACGCGCCTCTTTGAGCAAGCATGCGTGGACGCACTGTCAATGAGCAAGGCTGAGTTTTTGCGCAAGTGGTCGACGTACTTCATCGCCCTGCGCGGCGGTCGAGTGTCGATCTCATTACTGCCCTACTGACGTGCTCAGTGCTGCGGCACTGCGCATGCGCTCGAATGTTCAAACCATTGAGTTGAGAAGTTTTGTTTCGTATTTTATTGTTTTCATAGATCAAAATAAACTTGTCTTTCTACCCTCGTACCTGTTTTTTAGCGCTACCACTATGTCCTCTCAATCCAAACAACAACTAGCCAAGCTTTCTACTTTATAAGTTTGTGCCAAGAACATAGCAACGGTGACATAGCAACCATAGCGACATAGCAATGCTATAACATAGATATGTGAACAAATAAACAAAAGTTTGGTTTATGGGGTTTAATGTCAAAAACCATAAACCAAACTTTTGTTTATTTGTTCACATATCTATGTTATAGCATTGCTATGTCGCTGCGGTTGCTATGTCGCCGTTGCTATGTTCTTGGCACAAACTTATAACCCTGTCAAGCTTACAAAATTAAGGGCACTTACCAAGAGTGTCACTAGAAAAAATATTGCCGCCACTAAGTCTGGAACCCGCGGCGGCGCGAACAGATCAGCCTCGCTGGCACGAGAGCACTTTTTTCTTTATTGCACACTGGCAGGCTTAACCAGGTCGCATCACGCGACACAGTCACACCACCAGCATCCACTCTCACTTTGTCGTCACGTCAAAATTCCGAGAGACATGCATCCAGGAAAGGAAGCCAGGCAGGATCCTGCGCAGCATATACCCGCCGCAACATTGCACACTGCCCTCTGAACAGACTTCGATGGCTCTGCGTGGTGATCTGTCATGCGGCTCTTCCACTCCCATGAGCACTAAAAGGTCAAATGGAACCTTAGAACCTTCCACTGAAGGCAAAAATCTAATACGACAGGGCGTAATCTCAATGTCCTTTTGGACAGTCCGTTGAAGAATGTCTCAAAAAACACGGCGTCACGACAAAACTCAACGCAATGATCAATAGTTTCTGGCTGCTGACACAAGAGACAGTGCACAGCCCTCGCAAAAATGCATGTTGCCTTTGTGTTGAAATTCCAGCAACCCCTGTCAACACACACTGCTGAAAGTATGTTGAAAAGATGGAGAGTTTTTGAGCACATGTTGAAGATTGGCACATAAGTTTCTGTTGGTCAAATGGTTAAGGGGAATCCCCCAAGGTGGAGTAGATTTGTAATAAGGGAGTAATTACTCACTGACATCCACCCGAGCGCAGACATACGGCTACAAAGGAAAACTGCGCTGTTGAGTATGGCTGCGCTCGGGTGGATGTCAGGGAGCAATTATTCCCTTATTGTAAATCTACTCCACCTTGGAGGATTCTCCTAAACAATCTGACCAACACTGTTCCCACTTCGAGTTATTGTTCAATTCGCTCTCGCCCCACCATAAGCTTGCCGTCCCGGTTTAGCTCAATTGGTAGTAACAACGAAAACACCGCAAACTTCACGAAGGACTGTTATGATCGTACTTCTGGTCACGCGGGCAGCAACAAGCGACAACCGAAAACTGTCAACAAGGCCAACAACCTCGCGACGGCTGCAGACCGGATACCCTTTGTCTCGGGGAAAAGAAGAAAGGGTTCCCTCTATCGCCCCTGCTGGTCACTTCGACGGGGCGCTGGAAGACTGAGCTTTGTGCGACTGCAGCGGGCTCTCCTGCGAGCTACCAAGGAGTACCGGAAAGCACTACGGGGTCCCGCCATCATGTTTTCACATCGGCATTCGTCTCAAAAGGGGAATCTGACACCGCGTACCCTTCCGCGTAGCTTGCCCGCGCACTGATCACCAACACGTGCGACCAGCTGCACACCGTGGGAATGTCACTCGTGGAGATTCCTGTCTGCACGACGAAGATGGCACCCTCCTCTCAAGCTCAACACGTGATGGGGGCGTGTTCCCTGGAGAGAGTGCGTGATGACCTGCCACAGTGAACTTGAACACGCCTTCCTCGGCAAACACGGTCTCTGTCTAGGGATTTTAGGGAAGGATTCCCTCATAAAACCCGGCGCCGAGGATGGTCAAGAAGTTCCTCACATCAAGTAGCTTTCTCTCATCGAGACTTCTTTCGACTGAGAAGCATTCTCAGTTGCTGCAAGTGTACATAACGTAAATAGTTGTATAAAGTTTTCCTTGCCTTCCTCCTAACCCAGTCTCCGATGCCTCCCGTCCCATCACCGGTCCGGTCCGGCCATGCTACCCGAGTCGCAACAGGACGCAGAAAGGGGAGACGAGACACACATGTTCCCCTTTCTGCGTCCTTCGTGAAGTTTGCGCTGTTTTCGTTGGGATGGAAAACCAACTAGCTCGTGATGTGTTCTTCAAGTTCAATTGGTAGAGCGACTGCTCCGGTGAAGCGGTGGCCCCGGTTTCGAACCACGGACCAGGACGAATTTTTCTTGAAGTTTCTGAGAAAGCTGTGTAGCTTTCCTTTGTAGCCGTATGGCGGCGCTCGGATGGATGTCAACGAGTAATTACTCCCTTACTATGAGTTTCTGTTGAGCATGTACTTATTAACAGAACACAAAAAAGAAAATTAGGAATACATTCGTATTGCGCAAGATGGACCGGCGAGGGGCGTGGTTCCACGGGGGGCGTGGAACCGGCAACATGACGGTGGCATTCACGCACTTGCTACTGCTTATGCAGGTTGTTTCTATCAACGTTGCTCCGGCAAAAGGAGTCCCTCGAAGATCAATTTTGGGGGCCTTTACTCTTTCTTATATATGTGAATGATATAACTATGATACCAGGATCCCCCCAGTTAATCATGTATGCTGACGACACGAATATATTTTTTACAGGAACAACAAAAACATACCTTGAAAAAGCTGTCAATGATTACTTATTAAAACTGTCCAGGTGGCTACAAGCCAATCGCATTACTCTAAATACAACAAAATCTAAATTTGTAATTTTTAAACTCACAAGCGTTAGGGACCAGAACCCTATTAGCATCAGATATGAAGGCAGCCTGTTGGAGGAGGTCACTGAGCAAAAATTCTTGGGTGTATGGTTCAGCAGTGATCTGTGCTAGAACGCCCATGCTAGTTGCCTTAAGTCCGATTTATTACGGGTCATTGGTTGTCTTTACAGAATCCAGCACTTCATTCCATCTTGGATAAAGCAGACACTATATTATTCTCTATTCGATCCTAGAATAAGTTGTGGTATTCTAGTCCGGGGTACGACAATTGATTCTAATTGCAAAAAATTAATTACTTTACAGAAGAAAGTGTTACGCATATGCGAAAATTATCATGGCGAGAAAAAGGAACTAAGAACGCATCCACTTTTTTTTAAGTACAATATTGATACATGCATTCGAAGAAGAGACAGAAGTAGCGCATGCGCTAGAAGAGGAAGAAGTTAGTTGGCTCTCTCGCGCGCGCTCGAACCACTAGGGGACCGCCGCAGGTTTTTTCGTCTCTGCGCGGGTGTTCTTTTTGGCGTTGCACGCTACAGTTTGATGGAGCAGTGCTGGGTACGCTTCCCGACCTGCAAACTCCGTACAGCGTCACTACGGACCTCACACCGGTTCACCAGCGACCCAGCCGCCGTCTCCGCGGAGAGTCGCCTGAATTTGGGCCCCTTCCCCCGCCAACAAGGACGACGCAGCCTCGACCGCCGAGTCCAACTGACATGGCCACTGACACCAGGACCCAGCCGCCGATCCAGCCTCTACCGTCGAGTCCAACTGCCATGGCCGCTGACACCAGGCCCCTGGCGCCGATCCTTTGCCACCCACCGCGAACACCGCCATCTTTTCACGGTGACGTGTTCGAAGACGCTGAGGACTGGCTGGAGACGTTCGAGCGGGTCGCACGCTACAACGGCTGGTGCGACGAGCGCAAGCTGAATAACGTCTACTTTGCCCTGGAAGAGTCTGCTCGGACGTGGTTTGAAAACCACGAGGCTACACTTCCCACCTGGGAGACGTTTTGCCGGAGTCTCCTGGCTACGTTCCCCAACGCTGACCGCCGGGAGAAGGCCGAAGCTGCGCTGCACTCCCGAAATCAGCGCACGAACGAAAGCGTGCGCATGTACACCGAAGACATGACCCGTCTTTTCAAGCGCGCCGACCCCAACATGACAGAGGAGAAGAAGCTGCGCCATCTCATGCGTGGGGTTAAGCAGGAGCTGTTCGCGGGCCTCGTGCGCAGCCCACCCCGCACGGTGGCGGAATTTCTAACCGAGGCGACCGCGATGGAGACGACGCTGCAACAACGGGCCCGCCAGTACAACCGGGACATCAACTGCATGGTGCCCGAAGACTTTTCGTCGTGTCTCGGCGGCAGTGCAGACACCTTGCGTGAACTAATTCGCTCCGTTGTCCGGGAGGAACTGCAACGGATCCATCTGCCTCAGGTTGCACCTGCGCCGCTGGCAGCGCTGTCCGAAGTTGTCAGGGACGAGGTGCGACAGGCTGCGCAGGCACCTCCTGTCCCCGAAGCGCCATCCCGGTTCGATGACCGACCCACGTACGCATCTGTTGTACGTCGCACGACAGGCTACGGTCCCATTACCCCAACGCCTGGCGTGAGCAACATCGGCACATGTCACGCAAGCGTGCCTGGCTACGGTGTGACCCCGTCGACCTTGGTGAGTAACATCGCCACGTATTCTGCAACCGCATCTGCTACAGCTGGGCCACGCCCTCGCAAGGCGGATTTGTGGCGTACACCGGACCGCAGGCCTCTCTGCTACCACTGTGGGGAGCCTGGTCACCTCTACCGCGCCTGTCCGTACCGCCAAGTGGGCCTTCGCGGTTTCTATCCCGACGCACCCTGCCCTCAGAACGGCGAACGACCGCATGAGATTGCACAGCATCTCTGGGCACGCCAGAATCCTGCCTACTCTGGAAGGCGCGAGTCCCGTTCCCCTTCGCCTCTCCGTTATCGCTCTTCCAGCCCTGGCCGCCAGAGTAGCTCTGCTGGCCGTCGCTCGCCGAGTCCGCGTCGGGAAAACTAACACCAGCGACCTCCGGAGGCAAGGCCGCTGACGTCGGGACGTGTCAAGATCCTCCATCGCGGAACCCTCGAGCCGACGATACCCGGACAGAGAGAGGCAGCGACAGTATCAGATACGCTGCATCCGATTTGCGTGTGACAGTTGATGGCACTGACATTACCGCGCTGCTCGATACCGGTGCTGATTACTCTGTTATGAGCCGTGCCTTCGCTGGAGAACTTAAGAAGGTTCTGACACCGTGGACGGGGACCCCCATTCGCACCGCTGGTGGCCACCTAATTTCCCCTGTGGGCAAGTGCACGGCTAGAGTTGGGATTAGTGGTTTTACGTACGTTGGTGAATTTGTCGTACTCCCCGAGTGTTCCAGAGACTTGATTCTGGGGATCGACTTCCTGCAGTCGAACGGCGCTGTGATTGACTTTCAGGAGGCACGTGTCACGTTCTCGACCAAACAGGCCGTGGCGCGCTTTGACTCCCGCGATCCCTGCAGCAACGCTCTGCGCATTGTCGAGAACGACGTCACGGTGCCGCCGCGGTGCAGTGTTCTGGTGCTCGTGCGGAACGACCTCTTTCATGACTACGAGGGCCTAGCGGACAGCCATAGTCCACTGCTGCTTAAGCGGGGACTTGCCGTTGCAAGAGGTCTCGTCCAACTACGTGACGGCCGCACCCACGTCCTCATGACTAACTTTGCCAACGAATATCAGCACCTGGCCAAAGGCATGACTATTGCCTTCCTCCACGACATTGCTGAGCTTCCAGGTTTGTGCACCGTGGGAGGACCCTCTCCGGAGTATGCTGGCCCACATCACGTTCTTCAGTCAGTCAGAATAAATCCTGCCTTGCCGTCGGTTCAGAGGGATCTTCTGTCGGCCCTCTTGGCAGAATTTGCGGACTGTTTCGCTACGTGCTCGAAGGTCGGCCGAACTCCACTCGCCAAGCATCGTATCATCACTGACGAGACTACGCGACCCGTCTGCCAGCGCCCATATCGTGTTTCCCCGGTGGAGAGAGAAGCCATTCAGAATCAGGTTGCCGAGATGCTTGCAGACGATGTCATTCAGCGGTCCACCAGTCCGTGGGCATCGCCTGTGGTTCTTGTCAAAAAGAAGGACAATACTCTGCGTTTCTGCGTGGACTACAGGAAACTTAACAGCGTGACCAAAAAGGACGTTTACCCGCTGCCCAGGATAGATGACGCGCTCGACCGATTGCGGAACGCCAGATACTTCTCGTCATTGGATCTTAAAAGCGGGTACTGGCAAATCGAAGTGGACGAGAGAGACCGGGAGAAGACGGCTTTCGTGACGCCTGACGGCCTCTATGAGTTTAAAGTGCTCCCATTTGGTCTGTGCTCAGCCCCGGCAACTTTCCAACGCATGATGGACACTGTCCTCTCCGGCTTGAAATGGCAGTCCTGCCTGGTGTACCTGGACGATGTCGTTATATTTTCGCCCACCTTTGACCAACACTTGGAGCGGTTGCGCATTGTGCTACAAGCGCTCAAATCCGCGCAACTCACCATCAAAGCCGAGAAATGCCATTTTGGCTTTGAGGAACTTCGCTTTCTTGGTCACGTTGTCAGCGCACAAGGTGTTCGCCCGGACCCTGACAAGACTGCTGCCGTCTCAGGTTTTCCACGCCCAACTGACAAGAAGGCCGTTCGCCGGTTTTTAGGCCTGTGCTCCTATTTTAGGCGCTTTATTCAAGATTTCTCGAAAATCGCGGAACCGCTGAACGCACTGACCCGTGACGACACGCCCTTCCTGTGGGGGACCGACGAAGAGGCTGCATTTGTCGAGCTTCGCAGCCGTCTGCAAAGCACTCCGATACTCGGCCATTTCGACGAGCATGCTGCCACGGACATCCACACTGACGCCAGCAATGTTGGCCTTGGTGCAGTACTGATCCAGTGGCAAGACGGTGCAGAACGGGTCATCAGTTATGCTAGTCGGACACTTACGCGCTCCGAGACCAATTATTCTACGACGGAGAAAGAATGTCTTGCAGTGATATGGGCCATCTGCAAGTTCCGACCGTACCTCTACGGACGACCCTTCCGTGTGGTAAGCGACCACCACTCCTTATGCTGGCTGGCGAGCCTCAAAGACCCCTCAGGACGCTTGGCTAGATGGAGCTTACGCTTGCAAGAATACGACTTAACAGTAGTTTACAAGTCTGGCCGCAAGCATCAGGATGCGGATTGTCTGTCGCGCGCGCCTATCCCAATCAATACCGAAGAAACCACCGATGATTTTCCTTTCCTGGGCTCTGTTAGTACCACCCAAATGGCGCAGCTTCAGAGGGCGGACACGGAGTTGGCGCCGCTCATCGATTACCTCGAAGGCAGTGAAGCTCCCATTCCGCGTGTTTTTCTTCGAGGGCTTCACACCTTCACTTTACGGTCTGGTGTTCTCTACAAGCGCAACTTTGCCAACAGCGAAGAAGTGTTCCTACTCGTACCATCACAACTGCGGTCTGAGATCTTGAGTGCCTGTCATGATGCACCATCCGCCGGCCACCTTGGAGTCAGCCGTACACTCGCGCGGATTAGACAAAAGTATTATTGGCCCAGGTTACTCCCATCGGTGCGGGCCTACGTCAAAACATGCCTTGAATGCCAACGTCGGAAGACTCCTCCATTGAAACCGGCCGGATTTCTTCACCCCGTCGATCCACCGAAGACCACTTTCCATCAAGTGGGCATGGACCTCCTTGGCCCATTTCCGAAGTCTTCGTCTGGAAAGCGTTGGATAGTCGTTGCGACTGACTACCTCACACGGTACGCTGAGACCACGTCTCTTGCCAAAGGCACTGCTGCTGAAGTGGCGCAGTTCTTCGTCCACAACATTGTCTTGCGTCATGGAGCACCCGCCGTTGTTGTTACTGACCGGGGAACTGCTTTCACGGCCCGCTTAACCCAGTCCGTGATGACTCTGACGCACACGAGCCACCGACGTGCTACGGCGTATCACCCGCAGACAAACGGGTTGGTAGAGCGACTCAACCGCACACTAGCCGACATGCTATCAATGTACGTTGACGTCGAGCATCGAACTTGGGACGCCATTCTGCCGTACGTAACGTTTGCATACAACACCGCCCTGCAGGAAACAACCCGATTGACCCCCTTTCAGCTTGTCTTCGGTCGCCAGGTGACCACTCCGTTGGATGCTATGTTGCCCGTCGACCCTTACTGCGACTCTGACGCTGACATCGACGTAGATACCTTCGTTCAGCGTGCTGAGGAAGCGCGTCAACTGGCCCGCCTGCGCATCCACCGCCAACAGGAGGCTGACGCCACTAAGTACAACTGTGGACGCCGTTTCGTCAGTTATGCTCCTGGCGACCTTGTGTGGATTTGGATACCTGTTCGTCGCCGCGGGCTCTCTGAAAAGCTGCTGCGCCGATACTTCGGCCCTTACGAAGTAGTGCGCCGCATCAGTGATGTGACTTATGCAGTTGCTCCCGCCCCGACAGCTTGTTCATCGCGCCGGTCGCACCGAACTGAAGTCGTACACGTTGTTCGCATGAAGCCTTACCACGACCGGCTACCTGACTGAACTGCGGTCCACTGCAGCTGTGTTCGACCCTTTCGCTGACTTTTCACTCCCAGCCGCATCGTGTCGATGCTGCAGAAGAGGGGGGCAGTGATACATGCATTCGAAGAAGAGACAGAAGTAGCGCATGCGCTAGAAGAGGAAGAAGTTAGTTGGCTCTCTCGCGCGCGCTCGAACCACTAGGGGACCGCCGCAGGTTTTTCGTTCTTTTTTCTTCGTTCTTTCGCCGCAGGGGTGTTCTTTTTGGCGTTGCACGCTACAATATGCTGAGGGCAGATAAGGTGTACTACTTTAAGTTGCTACAATGGATACATAAAAATCGCTTGTACGTCACATCCACAGACAGAGTAAACTTCAATTCAGTTCAATTCAATTTTATTTCTTTAAAGACCCCTTTTCAGGGGCATTACATAAGGGGTGGGTACAACGTTTGGTGAGACAAAGTAATCATGCGTTATGATGATGACAAAAAGCTGTTAGCTCTGCGTGCGAAGTTCGCGGGACAGGTTATTGTTGCAATGCCAGCGGGAACGCCATTCCTGTCCGCGGCGGTGCGTGAAAAAAATGAAGCTGCGAAGATGACTGTGCGTGCACGTGGACGGCTGATCTGGAGTTGATGGAGAGTGCGGTGAAATATGCGTGCCGGAGGGACCATGTAGGGTGCAGTTCGCAGATGGCTGTAAAATAACTTGTGAAATAATAAAAGACTGGCTGTGAGGCGGCGCAGCTCGAGTGGCTGTATGCCTGAAAGCGATTTCAGATACATAACACTCGTGCTGTAATCATATGAAGAATGAATAAATCTGACGGCGCGGTTTTGCAAAATTTATAATGCGTTGGTTAGATAAGCTTGATGTGGATGCCAAATGGGTGATGCGTATTCTAATTTCGATTTCACAAGTGCTTCGTAAGCTAATAACCTAACATGCATGGGCGCATCGTGGAGTTGACGTTTTAGAAAACCAAGGATTTGTTAGCTGAAGAAATTATGTTAGTTATATGCGTTTTCCAGGAGAGGTCAGCGCACAAGGTTAGGCCTAAATATCTGTATGATTCTACTGGCAGCACGGGAACGGAGTCTATGTGATAGAAGGGCACGAGCGGGTTACGGCGGCGATGAAAAGAGAGTACGTTGCATTTGTGAGGGTTAAGCTCCACTAGCCAAATTTTACACCAATCCTGAATCTTGTTAAGGTTATTTTGGACAGATAATTGATCAGAATTGTTATTAACTGTTTCATAAATAACACAATCGTCAGCAAACATGCGAATTTTACAGGACACATGCGAGGGCAAATCATTTATGTATATTAAAAACAAAACGGGACCTAGTACGGAACCTTGAGAGACGCCAGATGTTACAGGAAGGAAGCTGGAAGTGTGTTCATTTACAAAGACGGACTGAGTGCGGTTAGTTAGGTATTCTTTAATCCATGCAACAACATTAGGATCGATATTAAGGTTAGATAACTTGTACAACAGGCGTTTGTGGGGAACATTATCGAAAGCTTTTTTAAAATCGAGAAATATAGCGTCAGTTTGCAGGTTAAGATCTAGGTTGGCATGCAAGTCATGAATAAAAAGGGCTAGTTGAGTGTCGCAAGAAAAGCCTGTCTGGAACCCGTGCTGCGCAGGATGAAAAAAATTGTTCGAATCCAAGAAGGCAATGACATGGGAGAATATGACGTGTTCCATTAGCTTGCAAGGCACGCTTGTTAAAGAAATGGGGCGATAATTTAATGGAGAATTTGTGTTACCGGATTTGAAGACTAGAATGACCTTCCCATTTTTCCAGTCACGAGGAAGTTGGCCAGAAGAGAGTGACTGCTGGAATAGCAAACACAAGTAACTGGCACTGGTGAGTTTCGTATTCTTAAGAAATTTGGCGTTGACATTATCGAAACCGGCCGAAGATGAAAGTTTCATTTTATCGATTAGTGACAGAATTCCCGACGCGTTAAATTCAACAGGTGACATAACATTATAAAGAAAAGTGTTTGGCACAGAAAAGGGGGCATCGGATTCATTAGTGAACACTGATTGAAATGCAACATTGAACATGTGAGCACACTCTCCATGACTAAGCACGTCTCCCGCTTCATTTTTGACACTGATATCGCCTTTGTGTTTTAGATTGATGGTGTCCCAGAATTTTTGAGGATTAGTGTGTAGTATTCTGGGCAAGTCTTTGTTAAAAAAGGAACGTTTGGCGTTCCGAGCAGATGAATTATATGCCTTTTCGGCTGCGTAATACTTGTCCCAGGCCGCCTGGTTAGTTATTGCTTTGGCTGCGCGAAAAAGACGCTTCTTTCTATTCTCCAAACGTTTTAGCGTTTTAGTGAACCATGGCTTCTGTGAATTCTCTCGGAAGGTGAACTTAGGAATGAACTGATCAGTTAGCTCAGTAATTTTCTTCTTAAATATAGTCCAATTTTCTTCGATAGACCGAATATGAAAATTAGTTCGGAAAGATTGAAAGAAGGCGTCCAGTTCACGATTAATCTCTGCGTAGTCACCCTTATCGTACAAACGGATCGTCTTTTTAAAGTTTGGTTCCGAAGCGGAGTTAAGGCTATATCGGTATGAATTACTTCGTGATCGCTTATTCCAGGAAGAATCGTGACTGACTTAACACTTTCGGGATGACTGACGAGTAGTAGGTCTAATATGTTAGCGCTCGTTTGTGTTATTCTTGTTGGTGCCGAGATAACTTGTGTAAGGCCAAAGTTCAGGCACACTTCTATGAAATTTTTGGCTTCCACCGTGCCTGATGCTGAAGCAGTGTTAGTACTTATGGGGGTTATTCTTGTAGTAACGCTCAAAGGGCTGGAAGCAGTTGTCGCTCTCTAGCACCAGCGTGCCAGCCCTAGCAGTCAGAGCTGTGACCCCCAACCCGCGGTGCGGTAAGTCGCAACCACGGCGGGCTCGGGCCAGAGGGGACAAACACGAGTATGCTACTCGGAGGAGCGTTTATTGCTCCCGAGCAATACAATGCAGCAGCAACAATACAACCGCCGTAACGAGGGAGAGTGTTCCGCTCGCGTACGGGGGTGAAAAGCACAAAGGAAAGAACGCACGCAAAATGTGTGGGAAGAAGGTTCTGCTCACCTCGCGTGGCTCCTCGCTCACGGCCCGCGGCGGTCAAGTCACACACGGTGGCCGGGCGATAAGGGCAGCGGTCTCCGGGGCAGATCCCTGATCCGTGCGTGTGCACGGCTCCCGCCAGAAGACGACCGAGCCTCGGGAGAAACGCGCCTTCTTCCCGGGCTGTGGAGAGGAGGTCTCTCCGTTGTGAAAGGGGGAAGAGGGAAAGTCCCCGCTGCGGCGTCGCGGCGGGGCGAGAAAGGAAGCGGGGGCGGCGTGAGTGCCCACCCTCGCAACCTCCCGAACGGCGCGCGCATAGCATCGCGTGATAATTACGCGCGGCCGTTACAATGGGGCAGGGGATTCATGTGTATCCCCACATACTCCAGTTAATATCCGGGAAATTAAAATCACCAAAGAGAAGTATATGCGACTTTTGATATTTAGCAGTAAGTTCACACAGCAAGTTATTAAGTTTCTCTGAAAAGTCCGGAGTACAGTGCGGAGGCTTGTAACAAACACCGAGAAGAACCGACCGAGGAGGACAACGGCAGAAAAGCCGCATTATTTCAAGATCAGACGAAATGGACATGATTGAAAATGGTAAATCATTAGAAAAATCAATGAGCACTCCTCCGCCACGAGACCCCTGACGGTCCTTACGAAAAAGCTTAAAGTTAGATAAGTCTGCCAGGACCTCATTGTCGTTAATTTCGCTAGTCAGCCACGTTTCAGTTAGTACGAAGATGTTGCTATTGGACGAACGAACAAGACTCGAGATTTCTTCCCGCTTAGAAATGAAACTGCGGACATTAGTGAAAACTACGGAAAAAGAAAGAGTAGACTGAGGTGATTGCCGGGACGCGGGCGTGGGGTGAGGCTGTGGGGTGCTTTTTCTAGATGGCTGCTATGATATTTCCTTAATAGTTTCCGAGGATTCGTCATAAACGTACCGTGCGCGACCGATAAACGCTATCAGAGACCCGAAAATAGAGATGCCGAGGATAAGGACAAATTATGGTCGTCAAGCACTGTCTTTTCAAGTTATAAGAATTCTCAATAGAAGAGATATAAATATTAATTACAGTAAACCCTTCTCCACTTTCAAAAATGAATGTAAGGGAGCTCTTCTCTGTAGCGATGTCACCTATAGCAATCGCTAAAATTTCTCATGCAAGCATGTTGTAGTCCATTTTTTTTCTTCAAAGTTACTGATTCTGTGTTCGCATCTCCGTACTCTTGTTTGTGCTTATATGTTCATAATGCCTTGTTTTTCAGTAGGCTAGAATAAGCCTTAAGTAGAACTTTGTTATTTGTTGTAGTGTTTCATGTACGCCTTGGTCTTTGTTTCTTATTTATATACTCATCGTACATTCATGATGCAAATTTTTGTCAAGCGTCTCTGTCATTTTTTGCTGAGTGTGTGTGTGTAATTTCCTCTGTATGTATTTTCTTCCGTATGTATTTTCCTCTGTATAACGCTTACTTTTGTGCCTACTTTTCTTTTTTTTTTCTTCCTTATCAACGATACTATTTTGTACCGGCCCGCCGGACTTTTATAATTTGTAATTTGTATGTTTGTTTGTCATGTAGTAGGGGGCTGAGGCCCTGTCAGGCAACATTGTGCCTTTAGCCTCAGCTCCTTCTTAGGCAAACGTCTAAGCAACAATTAAAAAGAAAGAAAGAAAGCTTTTGGATGGCATTAAAGAAAACAAAGCATGTGGTCCAGACGATATTCCTGTCGCGTTAATCTCTAAATGTTTAGTGATATTGTACCAATATTTTCTGCTTTTATTCCAAAGGAATTTTGTTGAAACTGCATTACCTAATGATTGGAAGGTGGCGCGTGTTGTTCCAGTACATAAGAAGGGACCAAAAAACCAAAAAAGCAAATGATGCTTTTCACCACGTTTTGCTCATGTGATTTCGAAGTGATTTTTGTTACGAAGATGTCCCCCCTGCTGCAATGCCTGAAACAGGCGATGCAGGTAATAAACAAATAAATACCGATGCAATTTTCGGTGGTACATTCATATTCATTGCTGCAATTTCTCGTTAACGTGATACTGACATCCCCAGTCGTCTAGTGCTCCACACGTATGCACAAACACACGTGTGCGTGTGTGTGTGTATAATACATATATATATATATATATATATATATATATATATATATATATATATATATATATATATATATATATATATATATATATATATATATATATATATATTATCAATACCTCAAATGCCCCAGGAATGGGGTATTACATGAGGGATGGGCTGAATGTGTCACTAATGGGAGATTGGATGACAGCCTTGAAGTGCAGTGGATCGGAGTGGTGCACGGAGTCGATTGGCAGGCTGTTCCAGTCTCGAGCAGTTTGCACGAAGAATGAGCGAAGATGAGCTGTAGTCTGTGCTGGGGGAGGGTAGACTGCTTTGGGATGGTTGGTACGGCTTGATAAGCGATGAGCTGGCAGGATAGCTGAAACATCAAGTTGGCTGTGATAAAATTTGTGAAAGAGGGAGAGCCGAAAGATGCAACGTCTGGACTCGAGATTAGTAAGATTAGCCTCAGATTTAAGTGCAGTGACGCTGGTGTGATACGAGTAGTCCGAAAAAATAAATCTAGCTGCGCGATTCTGAACTGATTCGAGGGTGTTCGAAAGGTTAGATTGATGAGGGTCCCAGACTGAGCATGCGTACTCCAACTTCGGCCGGACAAATGTGAGGTATGTTACTGTTTTAATTGAAGCAGAAGCGAGTCGCAAGTTCCTACGGAGGAAGCCAAGAGTGTGATTGGCTTCGTTTGTTATGTTTGTTATGAGCGCTGACCAATTAAGTGTGTTAGAAAATGTGATGCCGAGATATTTATACGATTGAACAGATGCTATTTCAGATGCACTTATTTCATACTTGAAGGGTTGATAGTTTTGGCGCCGATGGAAAGAAAGTAATGACGTTTTCTTAGTGTTTAAGGACATTAACCAAGTGTTGCACCAGGCTTCAACACGTTTAAGGTCGTCTTGAAGTAAGCTAGAGTCAGAGGTGTTATGGATGGGGCGGTAGATTACACAGTCGTCTGCAAATAGGCGGATAAATAGAAGTGATATTATTAGGCAGGTCGTTAATATAGATTAGAAAAAGCAAAGGCCCAAGCACAGTGCCTTGGGGGACACCGGAAAGGACCGGGGAGCAAGATGACGAAAGTTTATTAGCATACACAAATTGTTTCCGGTTAGTGAGAAAATTGCGTATCCAATCTAATACAAGGGGGTTAATGTGTAAGCTTGAAAGTTTAAGTAGAAGTCTTTGACGGAGAACCTTGTCGAATGCCTTTTCAAAATCCAAAAAGAGAGCGTCCACCGGAATGTTTAAATCGAGATTAGAGCTTATGTCGTTATGAATAAAGCTAGTTGAGTATCACATGATAGCCCTTTGCGAAACCCATGCTGATTAGGATGAAAAAAAGTGACAGATATCAGGAATTTTACTATGTGAGAGTAAAGCACATGCTCCATTAGTTATGAACAAACGCTAGTTAGTGAAATGGGACGATAACTAGAACATAAAGATGGAGGACCTTTTTTCGGGACTGGAACAACCTTGCCTACTTTCCAGTCTTCCGGCACCACTCCTGATGACAATGATTGCTGGAAAATATGGCATAAAAGCACACTGACAGTGTTTTTCGTATGGTTTAGTACCTTGGTGTTAATGCCATCGACACCTGCAGAAGATGAAAGCCTTAATGAGTCAATGATTTTCACAATACCGTGAGGTTTAAAAGTGATCTCAGGCATAACAGTGTGATCGTAATGGGGAAAATATGGTAAATTGTTAGCTGGTTCTTGCGTGAAAACAGAATTGAATGCACGGTTTAGTTCTTCGGCTGTTTGACTTGCAGGAATCGGGTGATTGCAGTGATCGTGTAATTGTAATGGTTGCGAGCGTTTAGGGTTTATAGTACTCCAAAATTTTTTAGGGTCATTTTTTAACATGGTTGGCAAAACTGATGAATAGAAAATACGCTTTGTTTTGTTAGCAAGTGACTCAAACTCCTTTTCCGCAGTGTAATACTTTTTCCATGAGCATTCGTTGTTAATTCGTTTAGCAGAGCGAAAGAGTCTTTTCTTTTTGTTGTTGAGACGTTTCAGCGTGCGGTTGAACCATGGCGATGATTGTTTATCGGTTACAGTGATAGTGGGTATGTACGTCGTTATCAGTAAGCAGTTAGTCTCAGCGGAACGTTTAGAAAAGTCCTCAAGAAGCCAGACGAAAAATTCCTCAAGTGCAGTATTGATTTCGGAATAGTTTCCTTTGTCATATAATATTATTGTTTTCATTATTGTTGGCGCCGATTATTATAGGCGGGTAAGAGGCATTGGAAATAACAAATATAATTTCTAGGGGCGATGATATTTTTAGTTCGATGCATTGGAGATTTCGGTGGGCTGCTATCAGTACGCCACCCCCACGCTTGTCGATTCGATCCCGCCGGAAAATATTTAAATCGGGAGAAAGAGAGAGAATTTTAGAGTCGGTGATTGATGATGTGAGCCATGTCTCGGTAAGAACAACAATGTTAGACTCTGTTGTGTGAATTATATTGCTGAGAGGATCAAGTTTAGGCAAAAGGCTTCTGACATTAGTATATATAAAGGATAAGTAAGAACGGCTAGGTTTCAGACAAGTGTTTCCTACGTGTGTAAAAGGTGGGGGACAACCATCTGATTACTGCGGTCAAAAGTATAAGTTTTCTTTCCGATGGTTAGTTTGTCGTGTCTGAGTTTGAATTTAGTTTCTTCCTGTGCCTTTGCGAATTCCACAAGGCGCTTTCTAGCGGCAAGAGTACTTGGGCAGTAGTCCTCAGAAATACTTTAACTTGTGCCTTTGAGTTTTTTGGCACATGAGAGAACCTTTTCTTTTACCTTAAAATGCGCAAATTTAACAATTATTGGTCGGTTTCTGTCCGCCCCAAACTTTCCCAGCCTGTGAGCTCTTTCGATATCTAGGGGAGCAAGAGTGGTGTCTAACTGCTCGCTGCAGTGTTGGATAATAAGGGCCTCTGACTGCGCCCACGTTTCCCGTTCGTCATCTTTATGGCAAAAAAAAACCAAGTTTGATCTGCGCGACCTGTCGTCCGAATCATCAAGTCTGTTTTTAATAGCAGCAATCTGCTCAGAGTTCTGTTCGGAGAGCGCCTGTACTTCGTTCACTTGTTTCTTTACAGCTGTTATCGATGAACAGTCGGCTTCAATTTTTGCCAGTCGGTTTTTAATTTCTTCAAATGCTTCGTCACTTTGGGAAAGCTCGAGGCGGATAGCCTTCATTTCTGTGAGAAGTGAGGCTTGGCCGGCTCGGATGTCGTCGAGTGCTTCGAAAATGCCATTTTCACCGGAACGAAGGGTGGGGGGACCGGGGTTTAGCTCAATATCGCCTGATAAGATTAGTAACTGCTTTATGACGTGGTAACAATCAGAGGCAATATGAATGCAACACATTGGGCTTGGCAGCACCAGTAAACCAGCATAGCGCGTGCGTCGCGCAAATAAGCAGTATTGAGAATTTACCTGCAGCAAGAACAAGCGTCGCAGGTGAGAAGCGGTCGTCATGGTTGGGGTGCTGCCAAGCCCATAGAGCGCGGCGGTGGCTGGTGTCGCGTTTATACATCGGTCAGGTGGGGAGGAGGTTGATCGCTGGTGAATCACCATCGGAAGTATCGGTGATAGCCAGGGGGCGTTTCCATCCGGCGGTGGTGCCGGGCACTGGCGCAACGCTGTCGCTGACGTGGGGGTGGCGGGCGTGATGCAGTGCTGCCGCACATGTTGGGCACCGCGCCGTTCCGGCGTCCAGGCCGGCATCCATGAGGGCCTTCCGGCATCCTTCCAGTCGTCGCAGTGGGCGTCGCACCGTAAAAGGCAGATGGACACCTGCAGCAAGAACAAGCGTCGCAGGTGAGAAGCGGTCGTCATGGTTGGGGTGCTGCCAAGCCCATAGCATATATATATATATATATATATATATATATATATATATATATATATATATATATATATAGTCAATTAGATTTAAGTGATAACATATTCAGTAATATCATAAATTGATCAACACCACAAAATAAATAAATTACAATCCCCTGTGTCTCTTGGTTTCTGTGGCTGTTGGCTTCTGTCATATACATATATACACTCGCCTTATACATCCATCAGATAAACAGCATGGAACAGTATTTCACACGAGGCTATAGCATGAACTAAGAATTCATAACTTTTCCAGCTTAAGCGCAATCTCGGCTTAACTCTTATAGTCCTACCAAGAGGTGTCCGGATCTGCGCAGGTAGTAGCCTGACGATTAGCAACGTTATGTCGTTATTACTGTCAATATTTATTCATTTTATCTTTAGTCGAAGTAATCGAGTTCACATGCAACGTTCTGTTAGTTGAAGACCTTGATTGATTAATAAACACCAGAAATAAAGCGGTAATTAGGCGCCCATTTTTTATGAGCGCACATACGAATACTCTGAAGTAGGTATGCCTGATAGAGCATATTGCACTACTAGCACTTTTTTCTATGCAAGAAAATGACTTAGAGTGGTTTACGATACTTTTAACAAGTGCTGCATGCGTTCTTAATATGTATAATGTCATACAGTACAAGCGCCACGCGTGGCGCTGGTATTGTCATGTATGTTTCTCTTTTTGTCCCCGTATTTCGCGCCGTTTTCTTTGTGCATGAATCAAGAGTAGCAGCTGATTTTTAACATAGCATTACATTCTCCTGTCGGAACAGCTCAAAGTCACACACAGTGCCACGGATGGCTGCAAAGCACTTACTGTGTAACATTTTCTGAAAGAAAGAACAACAACAGAAAGAACAACAGAAATTATGCACCATATTTGTGTTGAGTTTTTGGGCACAGAAATTCTGTTGTGTGTGTTGCGTAAGCTCAACACAAGTTGAATTTCCATTGAATTTGAGCTTCTCGATGAGCTGTTTGTCCATATTCAATAGAAATTCAACTTGTGTCGAGTTTATGCAACACACACTCAACAGAATTTCTGTGCCCAAAAACTCAACACAAATATGGTGTATAATTTCTGTTGAATTTCTGCTGTTCTTTCTTTGAGCATCCGCCAAAAAATGTTACACTGCTTTTCAGCCACGTACGTACGTATGTAGCTCCCCCCCGCCACAGCCCATTACAAAGGTTACAACGGACCGGCGAACAGAGAACTTGACGCGCCCATAACAGTGGCAGAAGTCAGAGCGGAGCTGCACGGCCTAAAAAGACGATCGGCCCCCGTGCCGGACCTCGTTAATAACAAGCTGCTCGGCAATCTGGACGACGAATCAATCAGTGCCCTAACCAGATATCTAAATCAGGTGTGGGAGAGTGGTCAAGTGCCCCAAGAGTGGAAAAGGGCTAAGATCACCCTAATCTACAAGCAGGGAAAACCACCGGGCTTAGAGAATCTCCGCCCAATATCACTAACCTCCTGCGTGGGCAAACTACTCGAGAAAGTCATTCAGAGGAGGCTAACCAAATACACCGAAGAGAATGATGCGTGGCCGGCTGAATTGGTCGGATTCAGGCCCGGCCTCTGTACGCAAGATACTATGCTCAGACTACATAACGATATAGTCAGAGACTTCAGGAAAAAATACGAAAGCCATTCTAGGCTTAGATCTCAAGAAAGCTTTCGACAACGTCAGCCACGACGCCATTCTCGACGGGCTCGTTGAGCTAAGAGTAGGCGAAAGAACCTACAACTACATTAGATCATTCCTGCGAGACCGGACGGCGATCATCAGCTTTCAGGGCTTAACATCGGAGGAGTTCCCACTGGGTAACAGAGGCACTCCGCAGGGGGCTGTGCTCTCACCCTTCCCTTTTAACATCGTGATGAGGAAGCTCCCCCGTAAGCTTGGGCATCTCGATGACTTAAAACTAACCATCTATGCGGATGATGTGACCGTCTGGATCTGCGAAGGGAACGACTCGTACCACGAAGCACAAAACGTCTTACAAATGTCTCGGAACAGCTCCAAATGACTACAAACGTCTTGCGCTGCGTTCAAACGTCTCAGAGATTTCGACAGGAAGAAGTTTCCTCTGCGACGTCTCTTAAACATCTGCAGTAAGACGTTTGCTGCCAACCTCTCAGAAACATCCGTAGTAAGATGTTTTCTAGAACTGTTTCTAACACGTGTAACTTGAGACCACGTCAAGGAGACGCGTCTAGCAATCAGCAGAGAGTTGCCGCCATGGATTGAACATGTTGTAAACCACGGCACATAAATTAGATGGCTCTCCTGCTCGACGTTTCGAAGAGCAGGCGCGCCGGTGCAATGACCGCTCTTTGTACTCGAACACTGAAAGCGCATTTTCTCCTACGGAGCCCGAATAACGTTCCACATCGAGTACAGCTAACCCGCCACTCGTAAGGCTGAATTTAGGTAACATATAATGGCCCTGAAAGCCGACGGCAGTTACGCGAGCGAAAAAATTTGCTTCGTGCTGCGAACGCCTTTGTTGCGCCTCGGCTAGCCGGCGGCAGCACGCGGATTGACAGGATTGACAGTAAACGCTGCCATTGCCGCCTTCCCGCCGCCTTCGCTGAGCTCGCCCGCGCGCAATCTTTTCATGGCCTCCGAGATCACTCGCGTGAGATCGTTTCGGATCTTGGAGGATAATTTTTCTTGAGTCACGCCGCAGCTTGCTGCTTGGTGTCGCTCCGCACGGTGGCGATGCAAGCTAGTTTGCCAAAGGGGTTTTAACCGTTTCAAGCAGAAATAAATCTTAATGCAAGCTGAAATTGCTTAGTTTAACATGAAAATATGAGATTCAGTTTTTTTTTGGTTCTTTGATGATTTGTTTATTTTTACATTCAGAAATTTGGTACTTCGTTTGTCCATTTGGCGTTGCAGACGCTAGCAATAGCTACGCGCGCGAAGTGGATGCTGCGTACGTTGCACGTTTCGCTGCGGCCGTTTTTCCGCGCTGGTTGGCACTTCACGCCACTGCAGTTTGCAGTTTCCCCTTTTTCTGCGGTATCGTCTACTAACAGCGTTGCACTGAGATCTTAGCCTCGCTTACCGCAAAAGTAAGTAACCTTCCATTTCTCTTGTGTGGTGAAAGAGTCGGCTTTGCTGCCACTAACGCGCCTGATTGAACGGTCGGCTAGTGTATCACTCCTTTGGTTTACAAATCACAAAACAGTATCAGTCAGTGTTTTACATACCAAAGTGCAGCGTTGAATGTATTAAAACAGGGCATTTGCATGTATTTGAGCTTTTGTTAAGTGGATACAGCTAGGCTGCTCTCGCATGCGAGTTGCTTTCTTTACCAAGTCGGCGACAAGGTGAACGTGACAAAGCTCCAAACCAACCAGCTTTGTTTAAGCGTAGGTTGATAAGGCGCGAATTTTTTCCTACACAATGATTAAAGTCTGTGCTCTATTGTATTCTGGCAGGGTTTTATTCTTGCCAAGGACTCTCTTCTGGCCACTTGTGTGCTCCAATTCTCCTTGCTGTGATTGCCGTCAGTGAAACTCGCGTTAAAAAGGCTTTGGTTATCTTAACTGCGGAAAGGAGTTTGCAGTATTAATTACCATGAAGTAAACATGAAGCCCGTCGTGATGGCTGTTTGGCATTGGCGTTCGGCTGCTGATCCCAAGGTCGGAGGTTTTTCGATGCCGGCCGCGGCGGCCGTATGTCGATAGAGTCGAAATACAAAAACGTCCGCGTGCTGTGCGAAGTCAGCATATCTGAAAGAACAGTTGGTGGTCCAAATTAACCCGGCGACTTCCACTACGGCGTTCCTCAAAGTCAATTTGTCGCTTCGGGACGGTCAATCCCACAATTTACAAGTGATCATGAAGCGGAAGTTGGTCGGTTGGTTTATTGGGGTTTAACGTCCCAAAGCGACAAAGGCTATGAGAGACGCCGTAGTGGAGGGCTCCGGGAATTTCGACCGCCTGGGGTTCTTTAACGTGCACTGACATCGCACAGTACACGGGCCTCTAGAATTTCTCGTCCGAAGAAATTCAGCCACCGCGGCCGGGATCGAACCCGCGTCTTTCGGGTCAGCAGCCGAGCACCATAACCAATGAGCCACCGTGGCAGCAAACGGAAGTTGCATTGGTTTCATGACATTCAATTACTGCATGCGTAAACTAAGCGAACCACTGAATCAATATAGTTGCTGACCGTTTTTGTTGCAGGCCACGATGAAAATATGGGAGAATACTTTTTAGAAAATCTGTGATTGCCTAATTTTAGTTCATTTGTGCGGAACTGCCCTGAGCTATTTCTTCTGCTATGTGGCCTTTTGTATGCCTAGCTGCTGCAAGCTTTGTGATTTGCCTGAGGTCTGTGGTTGGTTATTCACCCATAGTAATAGAAGGAAATGAGAGAATCTTGACAATCCGGGTGTGTTACTGCATTGACTTGTCAAGCTTTTGTTTCATTACGATTGAGAGCCCCGGCACTAAGGTAGTTTACTCAGTGGTGCTGCTCTGTACGTGTGCAGGCTGTTTCACTGTGCAGTGGAGTACTACGGTTCTTTGCAGGCATGGCAGCTTTTATTTTTTGGAAAACCATTGCACCGTGCACAGCTGGCGTTGTCCCTATTTCACTTTGTTCTCATCTTTTTGGGCACAGGCTGTTCAACCTGTTCAACCAAGAGGACCTCCTTGCCTGCTCAACTCCTCAAGTTTTGGGAAGCACTTTTTGCAGCTGACACTTTTTCTTTCACTTCATTCTTTCTTGTATAAGTGTAGTCTGTTTGCTAATGTTCATTTCACAAGCCCCATTATTTGTTTGACCTTTAGAAATCTAACTGTTGGCCGGTGGAGCAAGGACCTGGGCTAGTTTCACGCAAATTAATCGCAGCGCCTTGTACTTGGTTGTTCAGACGATTTGGCCTGGATATTGTTTCAGTTCTGAGGTGAGCATCTGGACTAATGCTTCTTGTGTAGTGGTAGAAGTAATCTCTTGCCCGCTATTTGAGCTTCATCGTACAGATCAGAAAGGGCTTGTTTGGCAGTGCGGTGTTAGGAACCTTATACACACGCACTTTTATTTGTCTTATCTTTCAGATGTGCCCTGTGTGGCTGTCAAGGTAAGGTCCAAGATTTAACCCAACTCTGATGTATACTGAAGTGATGCAGGTATTACCAGGACAGCAGCATCTCTGCTATGTTTTCGTGCGACGGTGTAAGATGTCAACCATCAACCACTTTTGATTCAGCCACATCTTGCAGGTAAGAGAAAGCCTGTTTGCAAGATGCAGCTTAGGAGGTTCTGTGAGTACAGTGTGTATCACAGTAAGGCAGTGCGACCCCGCCGCGGTGGCTGAGTGGTTACGGCGCTCGGCTGCTGGCCCGAAAGACGCGGGTTCGATCCCGGCCGCGGCGGCTGAATTTCTTTGGAGGAGAAATTCTAGAGGCCCGTGTACTGTGCGATGTCAGTGCACGTAAAAGAACCCCAGGTGGTCGAAATTTCCGGAGCCCTCCACTACGGCGTCTCTCATAGCACGTTTTGGCGGGCTAGTTGGTTAAGCATCTTGAATAAACAGCGCGAACGAAGACGAGCACAAAAGACAAGAAAATGGACGACACAGCGCTGTGTCGTTCATTTTCTTGTCTTTTGTGCTCGTCTTCGTTCGCGCTGTTTATTCAAGGTCTCTCATAGCCTTAGTCGCTTTGGGACGTTAAAAACCCCATAAACCAAACCAAGTAAGGCGTTGCGCTTGCTATCGACTGCTTGACTTTCAGTGTCCATGCACGCTGTTTGAATTTTGCTTCTGTTAAAGGCCTCCACAGCGATTGACTTCTTGAGCTTATGGTGAGCCGCAGCACTCTGCTGAAATGCCGCTTGCAATGACATCAGATGCATCTATGTTTTTAGTTAGCTTATTTTATTGCCTGTGCTGGCACTCCTTGCCATTTCCTGCTCTTATTTGCTTCCGACTCCTCATTGGCCATTCGACATGCACCTGACTGACTGTGCTTTCGGTTACTCTAATATTTTTCACTTCTGCAGGCTGCTGAACAGAGCTGGATTTCACCTCCCCTTGTTACCGTTTAGATGGCATCCTCCTTGCACGAAAAGTGATTTTTGGAACACCTAGCGAGCTCTTCACTGCCATCCACATCGCAGCAACTTGCTCATCAACGAATCCATTGTGAACAAGGCCCGGGATCGAATGAATTTTTGATTTAACAATTGGTTGCTGTTCGACACTTTCCCGCCATCCAACTTCTTACCGTTGTAATGTCATCCAAACCAGCGAAGCTACCTCCTCCGTGGCTTCTAACAGTAATTTCCTGCTCCTTTTCTGTTTCTGTGTGGGTGTATGCACTGGATTCAATAAAGAGTAACGCAGTGACTGAAAAGTGTGCTAGCACATGCATTTATGGCTCATTACTACAGCCATACATCCCTTGTAATGCTGACTCATTGTTCGGGTCATTGCACGTCAGCTTTGAGTTCTTTTGGCTCATTGTTCGGGTCATTACAAATCAGCTTTGAGTTCTTTTTTGAGTGGTGTATACCAGAAAAATGAGCTATAACATTTTTAAAGCTTTAGAGGGTTTAAAGGCAGCACTAAAATCAGTCTTCAAATGCGTAAAATAATCCAGGCATCCATTTCGGAAAAAAAAGGAACGTCTAAAAAAATTCTAGAAACGTTCTACCTCAGAAGTTTTCTAGCCGCATACAAGCGTAGCGTTAGCAAAGCTAATAGGGGGCTAGTAAACGTCTAAGTCTAAAAAACTGCTTAGATGAAACTTATTTTAGATGTCAAGCTTTTTCTTCCGAGACTTTTTTTAGACGTCTATTAGCGCTTTATGTCTATTATGTGTTTCGTGGGATCCAGGCTCCAATAGGCAACAGATATAGCCAGCAAACACGCAGGGGACGTAGGTCTATGCTGTTCGCCAGAAAAATCGGAGCTCCTGGTAATGACCAACAGTATCATCATCATCAGCCTGACTACACCCACTGCAGGGCAAAGGCCTCTCCCATGTTTCTCCAATTAACCCTGTCCTTTGCTAGTTGCCGCCACTGTATCCCCGCAAACTTCTTAACCTCATCCGCCCACCTAACTTTCTGCCGTCCCCTGCTACGTTTGCTTTCTCTTGGAATCCACTCCGTTACCCTTAAGGACCAGCGGTTATCTTGCTTTCGCATTACATGCCCTGCCCAAGCCCACTTCCTCCTCTCGATTTCAACTAGGATGTCATTAACCCGCGTTTGTTCCCTCACCCACTCCGCCCTCTTCCGATCTCTTAACGTTACACCTATCATTTTCCTTTCCATAGCTCGCTGCGTTGTTCTTAAGCTGAACCCTCTTTGTTAGCCTCCACGTTTCTGCCCCATAGGCGAGTACCGGTAGGATACAGCTGTTATATACTTTTCTCTTCATGGATATTGGTAAGCTACCATTCATGACCTGAGAGAACCTGCCATACGCGCTCCACCCCATTCTTATTCTTCTAGTTATTTCCCTCTCATGATCCGGATCTGCGGTCACTACCTGCACTAAGTAGACATATTCTCTTACTACTTCTAGCACCTCGTTACCAAATGCGAACTGGTGCTCCCTTGCAAGGCTATTGAACATTACTTTGGTTTTCTGCATGTTAATTCTTAGCCCCACCGTTCTACTCTGCCTGTCTAGCTGATTGATCATGCTTTGCAGTTCTTGTCCTGAGTGGCTTAGCAAGGCAATGTCATCAGCGAATCGGAAATTACTCAGGTATTCTCCATTAACTCTTATCCCCAACTCTTCCCATTCCAGTCCCCGGAATACCTCCTGTAAGCAGGCAGTGAAGAGCATTGGCGAGATCGTGTCTCCCTGCCTGACACCTTTCCGTATTGGAATTTTATTGCTGACTTTATGGAGAACTATAGTAGCTGTGCAATCGTTATAAATATCTTCCAATATTTTCACATAGCACTCTTCCACACCCTGATTCCGCAATGCCTGCATGACAGCTGAGGTTTCCACTGAGTCTGCCTGATCATTTGGTTGACTAAAGTCCAAGGTTGTCCTGATTCTATTAGCGATTACCTTAGTAAATACCTTGTAGGCAACGGACAATAAGCTGATCGGTCTGTAATTCTTCAAGTCCTTGACGTCTCCTTTCTTATGAATTAAGATAATGTTAGCGTTCTTCCAAGCTTCTGGTACTCTCGAGGTCACAAGGCATTGCGTATACAGGGTGGCTAGTTTTTGTAGCACAATCTCCTCCGTCCTTCAGCAAATCTGCTGTTACCTGATCCCCACCAGCTGCTTTCCCTCTTTGCATTGCTGCTAAGGCTTTCTTTACTTCCTCCTTCGTTACTGGCGGGATGTCCCATTGCTGTGCTCGACTGCCTCCCTCAGCAACTTGATGATTACATTCGCTACTGTATAGATTTGTGTAGAACTCTTCGGCTAATTCAACTATCTTATCCATATTGCTGATGACATTGCCCTGTTTGTCTTTTAGCGCATACATCTGGTTTGTACCTATGCCCAGTTTTCTCCTCTCTGGTTTTAGGCTACCTCCATTCCTTAGAGCATGCTCGATTTTCTCCATGTTAAACTGTCTTATGTCGGCTACCTGGCGCGTATTTATTAACTTAGATAGCTCTGCTAGTTCTATCCTGTCTGTGGAGTTAGACGTCCTCATGCTTTGACGTTTCTTAATCAGATCTTTAGTCTCCTGAGATAGCTTGTTGCTATCCTGTCGAACCATCCTACCACCTACTTCTGCGGCGCACTCTGTAACGATAGCTGTAAGATTATCATTCATTGTTTCAACACTACGGTCGTCATCTTCAGTTAAAGCGGAAAATCTGTTTTGCAGCGACATTCTGAATTCCTCTACCTTCCCTCTTAATGCTAACTCGTTAATAGCCTTTCGATTCACCAGTTTCCTCCGTTCCCTCTTCAAATCTAAGCTAATACGAGACCTTACCATTCTGTCGTCGCTGCAACGGACCTTACCGAGGACATCCACATCCTCTACGATGCCACGGTGTGCACACAGTATGAAGTCTATTTCATTTTTAGTCTCACCATTGGGGCTCTTCCACGTCCACTTCCTGTTTGCTCGTTTGCGGGAAGATAACTCCAGATATTAAAATTAAAGTCAATGGGAACGAAGTCCCGAAAGTAGATGAAATTAGAATATTAGGTATGATTATGAACCGCAGGGGTAGTAACAAAAGCATGATTAAGAAATTAAAAGACCAGGCGGCGCTCGTAGTCAGAGTATTTAAGAAGACGTCCAACAAAAGGAGTGGCCTCACGGAGGCTAGTAGACTCAGACTCGTACAAGCTTTTGCCACGAGCAGAATCTGCCACGCGACTCCATTACTAAATATCAACAAGAGCGAAGAACGGGAAATAAACACCATAATTAAGAGATGCACGAAGTGCGCTCTAGGGCTCCTCATCACTACTTCTAACGACATTCTAGAGAAAATGGGTTGCATAATGAGTGGAAAGAGCTAGCAGAGGCGGTCGGGATATCCCAGGGAGAGCGACTCGCAGGAAAGGCGGCGGCTAGACAAATGACATGTTTACGCAAAAGGCGTACTGGCGCTAAAAAACGAAGACAACACACACAACAGGACAGGACTGGCGCCAACTTCCAACTGAGTTTATTCACAGAAAAACCACTTAAGAACCACACTGCATGCAAAAAGATACAGACAAACCAGATACAAGGGGTGATTTAACAAAGATGCACGTGCCAAATGGACCAAAGCAATGATTATAAAGCTGACAGAGACCCACTCAGAAACCTAATCTCTTCTTCTGACAATGACACAGTTGGCTTGCTTATGCAGATATCGCCCCTCTGCTTGATGTAATAGGCTTCTATTATTTCACGCTCTAATCTGTCTTTTGACCTTGCAATGAATTTGGTGTTCTCAAAACCTGGACGGCATTTGCAGCTTTTGCAGTGAGTGGCCATGTGGCTGCCATAGCCATTTTTTACAGCAATCTTGTGCTGCCTCTCTTTCATTGTAGCACTGACCTGTCTGGCCGATATATTCCTTGCCGCAGCTTTGGCACGTGCATCTTTGTTAAATCACCCCTTGTATCTGGTTTGTCTGGATCTTTTTGCATGCAGTGTGGTTCTTAAGTGGTTTTTCTGTGAATAAACGCAGTTGGAAGTTGGCGCCAGTCCTGTCCTGTTGTGTGTGTTGTATTCGTTTTTAGCGCCAGTACACCTTTTGCGTAAACATGTCATTCTACAACCAACTAGCTCAAATCAAAGTACTGCTGGTAGACAAATCCTCGACTGGGTAAACCTACTAGCGCCCGGGGAAGGCGAAAGTGTTAGAGAAAGCATAGATCGAGAAATCAGAAAGCACCTATACGTCTCGCCCATACCGAAGAACATGCACCCCGTACACGACGAGGGGAGGAGGAGAAGCAGAGCTAAGCACCTCGCTAACAAATTGGACAAACTCCCGCTGGGATCGGTCGCCTACACGGATGCAGCGATCGGGAAAGAAGGCGACGCAACCTCGGTCGCCCTATTGGACACCGGGATCGCCATAGGAATCGAAAGAAACCGAGACATACCACCGGTAGAGGCGGAGGAGATTGCAATAGCCATTGCCATTGCACGACCAGGCGTGAAACACGTCGTCAGCGATAGCAAAGCGGCGGTTAGGAATTTTAGCAAGCAATCGTCAGCAATCGTGCTGCCAAAATTCTGAGCGAGTCGTCTCTCGCCGAAAGCGTGACTATAATCTGGACCCCAGCCCACACTGGTCTCACCGGCAACGAGGCTGCCCACATGCTCGCCCGCTCCTCGCTACCTTGGGGTGCTGCGGACGCCTCCACAACAACATCTAAAAGCAAAGAAAGCATTGGTACGTTTAGGAATGTAACCGACAATCTGAAGAAAGACCGGAGGATATATCCGCCACCGGATAAATCCCTGAGTAAAAAGGAGTCGTACGACTGGAGAAGACTCCAAGCTCGAAATTTCTTCTCGCCCCTGTGGAGGAGTTGGACGGGTGCCAGAGGGCGGAAGAGGGACGGTGCAGAAACCGAAATTTGTAAATTCTGCGGCCACGTGGCAACATTAGATCACATAATATGGAGCTGCGTTCGTGCCCCAGGGCGCAACGCGATTAAATCTAGCGATGAATGGGAGACCACGCTAAGAAGCTACGACGAAAAAACTCAGCGCTTCGCCGCCCGCCTGGCGGCCGAGGCTGAAGACCTCTGTAGAAACTAAAACTGATTTAGTTCCTCGTTGATGACAGCAGACTGTTATCGCTTATGTAACTTCGTTTATTGCAAGAAACAAGAAACAATCAAACTGTTCGTTAGGAGGGGAGCGAGAGCTCGACAAATTACATGCTCATCGTTGGGGCTCCCCGATCGTTCTGCCCTTTTCCAATGCCCCTCTAGACGGAACAGCTCTCCGCCTGTCTCAACCTTTGGCCCCTCTCCCCTCGGGTTCCCAGAGTTCCGTCGCCCGAGGGGAGCCGTCGCCGGCCATAAACAAGCGAGAGGTGTCTGGTTTGCGTCTCGGGAGGCGGGCTTAAGAGAATGACATACAAAAGACACACAGGGTAAACATGAAAAGAAAACGTAGTTTCAACACTGCCCCGCCGAATGGGCTTGCTCATTCTACGTTTCCGAAAACTCCAATGGGTACAGTAACTGAACAGGGCGTCGCAAAGTCCTCCCCTGCGGCATCCTGACCTCACAAGAACGAACCTTGCCGTCTCGCCCAGGAAACACGGCAGCGATGACTCCAGTTTTCCAGAGCAGTCGCGGTTGATTCTCTCGAACCAAAACAACCTCTCCGACTCGGGGAGTCACAGCTCTGGGTCGTTTAGAGGCAAAGGCCGAGCGTAGCTGCCCCAAGTATTCTCGCTGCCATGTCTGCCAGAAAAGATTTAGCATTCGCCCTCTCTTCTTCCAGAGCGCCCGGAGAGAAGCGGCGGACGCTTCGATAGCTCGTGTTTCAGGCGAAGGAAGAGCAGTCAAGCGTCTTCCCGTCAGGAAACTGGACGGCGTGAGCGGAGCACCGTCTTTAGGGTCCTCATATGTGTACGTGAGGGGCCTAGAATTTATTACTGCCTCCACCTCAGCCAGGATTGTTGACGTCTAGGCACTGGCGTCCGATCGTTTTTCTCAGCGCGCTTTTCACGCTACGGACCAGCCTCTCGTAGAAGCCTCTCGGACCAGCCTCTCGGACCAGCCCCACCACGGTGCTCGCTCCGCTATAAATTTCCATTCTATGCCGGAATTGGCAAAATGGTTCTGAGTTTCAGGAGCTTCCGCAAAATGCCCATATCTTTTGACGCTCGTTTAAAGGAAAGAGCGTTGTCAGAGTACATAGTTCGGCACAAGCCTCTGCGTGACACAAAACGACGGAAAGCTTGTAGGAATCGTTCTGTGCTCATGTCTGCACGGCCCGCGTCACAGCGCACGTAAAGAGCACGATGTACGACTTTACGGTCCGACTGTTCTCCTTCACCATGAGGGACCGGCAAAGTCGAGGCCGACGACCTGGAACGGGTCCGCTTGGGACGTCCGGTCAAGGGGAAGCAGCCCTGTTGCTGCGTCCAAGTGTGCCGTTTACACACCACACACGATCTCACAACACTTTTCACAAGCTGACGCCCCCGCACAATCCAGTACTTGTCTCGCAGTTGCACAAGTGTGTCTCTTGCGCCTGCGTGAAGCAGTTGTCGATGGGCTTGGTGCACCAGCAGCGTCGTGTAGCGGTGATGCTTGGGGAGCACAATCGGGTGTCGCTTTTCGAGTGTCATCTCTGTGGAACAGATCCGCCCTTCAATCCTCAGTAGGCCGTTTTCGTCTGTCCACAGCGCGAATTCTTTCAAGGCGGAGTCGTTTTGGATGCGGCTGTCTTTCTTTGTGCTTTCCAGTTCCGCAGAATATGCTGACTGCTGAACTCTTCTGAGCCAAAATTTTTCCGCATGTTCGATTTCTGCTGCAGTCAAAGGGCCCGAGTTCCTGTCAGCAGATCGCAGATTGCTCATGAACCGGAATATCCAACCTGTTACTCGATTCACTCTAGATACAGAACTGAATTCTTTCAGATCCAGCAGCTGATCTTCTTTATCGCAGGTGGAGTTTAAGACACCGGTCTCCTTTTTCTGCTCAAGTTCTTCAACAGTGAAGTCTCCTTGTTGGGGTTCAACCGGCCATACCTCAGCTGACCCTCTTATCCACTGCGGCCCGTTCCACCGTAGCTCGCTGGTCTTCAGTTTTGTAGTCGTACTATTTTGCCGCAGTACAGGTTGATGGGGCATGTAGTACACTCTCTGAGAGTCGTCGCAATGTGCGTCTGTTTCCCTCTCTGCTATGCCTTCGTCAATTAGACGCCGCATTTCGGAGTCGTAATCTCTCATGAGGTTCGGGTTCCTGCTTAACCGCTTCATTAAATACCGAAGGCGATTCTCTGCTACTCCGCGGTTGTCAGACATTTCCACATCGTCTTTCCAAGGAAGCTTTACTTCATAGCGATCGTTGATCTTCTTGATACTTTTAGTAAAATCTTCCAGGGCTTTGGAGCCTGAATTTGTGGTCGATGTGTCTGACACACCGGTGTTTTCCAACTCCCAGAACATCTTTAGTATCGGAGCGGTTTCTCGATCAGCAACGGTCGTTCTCATGACAAAGGCATGTGTGCAAACTGTCTCTTGACATTTGGACAGTACTTGGCCCTGAACTGCCCACCCAAATATCGTCTCGACGGCAGTCAGCTTGTTGGGCAGCTTTCTCACATTCCCAGTGACGCATTCCCAATATTGATCGCAGCCAATCAGCACATCAATCGGTGTGCCGTCGTTAAGAGCTGAATCATCACCCAAAGGAAGCATCAGATCTCGAAGTGTTTCTCTGATCAATTCGTTGGGGCAGGGGATAACCTGTTCACATATGGAAGGTATTTCTAGGGCTTCGATTTTGTACTGCGATTTTGGGTCGTCTCGTCGGAGAAGGCACACTTCAACTCGCCTGAATGTGCGTCTGGTCTGTCCTCCTCCAAATACTCCCACCGACAGTAACTCTGTCCCGAGAAATTTGCACCCGAGTTTTCTGGAGCAGTCTTCTGTTATGAAGGTTCTCTGACTGCCGCTATCAAAGAGAACTCGAGAGACTTTTCTTGCTTTAGTCCCTTTGTTCAAGGCTGTAACAGTAGGCATTAGGACTGTGCGGTGAGTGGGGTCCTTTTCTGCTCCTGAGGCATGCAGGCTCACTGGCTGTACCCCTTCGTTGGCCGACCGTGCGTTCTCGGCATCGTTGATAGCAGGGTCGCACATCGCTGTCGCATGTATGCGTTTGCATCTCTTGCAACTGATCTTAACCCTGCATTGCCTTGAACGATGTCCATGTTTCGTGCAACGAAAGCATCCGCCTTTCGATGTGAGGATTGCCTTCCTCTCGTTTAGTGTCATCTTCGACTCGCACTCTTGACTTTCATGTCTTTTTGAGTCGCAAAACACGCATTGCATGCAGTTGGCTGCACCATGCAGAGCTGAGGCCGAAGATGGGTGAGCGTTCCCTCGATGCGTTCGTGCCTTGTGCCCATCAAAATGAGAAGCAGGCTTGCCATGTGCGTCGTCGGGCCTGTCTTCCAGCGTCCTTTCGCGACTCTCAAGCTCCAAGCGGAAGAATCTGAGCAGGGACCGAAGCGGCGTCAACTGTGAGCTGTCCGACGACGATGCCCTACTGAAAAAAGTTTTATGAGGCAATAAACTCATACAGTTTATCATACAAATGTCATAGACTTATCATACAAATCACATAAAATTATCATTCAAATGTCATTCATTTCTGTGAAATCATACAGTCATCATAGAGATATCATAGAATATCATACAATGTATGCAATTCGTATGATATTCTATGATATCTCAATGATGACTGTATGATTTCACAGAAATGAATGACATTTGAATGATAATTTTATGTGATTTGTATGAGAACTCTATGACATTTGGATGATAAACTGTATGAGTTTATTGCCTCATAAAACTTTTTTCAGTAGGGTGTCGTTGACCCTGAATCGTCGACGACCTCAGACGTCGCTTCCTCTTGGGTCTCAGAGTGTGAACGATGGTAGCCCAAGATCGATTCCTTCGGGAGAGCGTGGAGAAGGAGCGGATACAGCATCGCCTGGTAGCCATCTTCATCGATGCCCAGCGCCTTCAGCCCCCGCATGTGAACCTGTATCTCATCGTAAAGCCCTCTCAAAGCTCGCACGTTACTTGCAGAGAACACAGGTTTCACATCGATTAGGCCCTGCATATGATCCTGAATCAACGCTTCCGGATTTCCGAATCGTTGTCGCAAGATGTCGGCCGCGTCGCTGTAGCAATCACCTGATGCCTGCAGTCCGGCAGTTGCTGTCAAGGCCTCTCCGGTCAGTAGCGTCTTCAAGTAATTCAAGCGGTCGATGTTAGAGAGCTCCGTGTTTTTGTGGACTGCCACCTCAAATTGTTCCCAGAATGGCTGCCAGTTTTTTCGTTTGCAGTCGAATTTCGCTAGTTCCAGCTTCGGTAATTTAATCCTTTGAGCGACGGAAGCACTACCAACGGTAGCCTGAATCCGGGTTTCCTGATTTCTGCTTCCTTGTTCGGTTTGCAATGCAGGTAGCAATTTTGTCACTGTACTCGATGACCTGCTCGAATTCAACCTCCGCTTCATCTTCTTTGATGTTTGGCTCGATTGCTGCGTCTACATCGTTGAGCTGTTGTTTGACCAATTGTAGGCGTTCAAGAAGCACGCTCACCTTTTCGATGGTGGGTGCTTCCTTGGCAGCCAAGATGTCGTCCGTTTCTTTGGTCAGTCGCGTCGCTTGGCTTCTGGCGGCCTTCCTCTTTTTTTTTGAGAACATCCATGTTGCTGTCGTTGGTACGCTGAGTCGTTGGGTCCGGTCGATGCTCCTGAGTAATCCGTTCCCGGGTTTCGGCACTAAAAAATGTTTTGTAGAAACTTAAAACTGATTTTTTTCCTCGTTGATGACCACAGACTGTTATCGCTTATGTAACTTCGTTTATTGCAAGAAACAAGAAACAATCAAACTGTTCGTTAGGAGGGGAGCGAGAGCTCGAGAAATTACATGCTCATCGCTGGGGCTCCCCGATCGTTCTGCCCTTTTCCAATGCCCCTCTAGACGGAACAGCTCTCTGCCTGTCTCAACCTTTGGCCCCTCTCCCCTTGGGTTCCCAGAGTCCCGTCGCCCGAGGGGAGCCGCCGCCGGCCATAAACAAGCGAGAGGTGTCTGGTTTTCGTCTCGGGAGGCGGGCTTAAGAGAATGACATACAAAAGACACACAGGGTAAACATGAAAAGAAAACGTAGTTTCAACAACCTCTTCTCCTAGACGGGGTCGGATGTCCTCCGGCCGCGGTGCGACAGACTGCCTCCCCGGACGCCTGCGTGCGGACCCGGAGGTGGCTGCCGCGCCATATTCGGTGGAAATAAATGTTCTTCCTCCT
Organism: Amblyomma mixtum; assembly: GCF_055824585.1. Taxonomy (NCBI): domain Eukaryota; kingdom Metazoa; phylum Arthropoda; class Arachnida; order Ixodida; family Ixodidae; genus Amblyomma; species Amblyomma mixtum. The sequence continues at coordinate 69,791,021 of NC_143021.1, read as the reverse complement.
CTCCTCCATTGAATTTCTGTTGGCTCAACACATGCTCAACATTGCGTCAACAGAAATTCAAAGCTCATTTTTTATAAGGGACACAAGAGCACAAAAGTCCCTTTTTCACGAAGCCACGTTTTCACAGATGAAGTTGGCGTGTGAAGTTTAAAAAAGAAAGTCTTTGTGGTCGCTTGATCACACATCCGTTGCACCCACTTCAATAAACTGTTGTCTAGAAAGGAAAGGTAAGGCTGCCAATGCCTCGATACGGGAAACAACGCCTAAATCATAATTTTTGTCATCTGTCTTCTGGATAGGCTGTATAGGAATTCTAATGAAAACCGTACAGTGGGGAAATGGAATGTGTCTGCATTTCATTAAATAGTCTCTCTCTCTCTCTCTCGGTGACTTCTTCAAGAAAACCACACAAAAGCCTTTCACTCCTACGACCAGTGGGCGCAAACAGAATCGGCAAATGAGCACTTGACCGTCTGATAAACACAGCTAGAAGGAAGAGGTGGTTTGCTGTTTCAAAAAAGAAAAACCCTGAAACAAGCTGATGAACAAACAAGTGCTGAAGACCAGCTCCACCAGCCTCAAGAGGGAGAAACAAATTGTCTCCACGCGTAGGCCCCCAGTGAGAGCGCAACGCAAAATCCGCAGAAATTCTATGAATAGCCTGCATTTTTTTTTTCGTTGCACAATGCAACACCTGCATGACATATATAAGAAAATATTGCATGCTTGTGCTTGTGCAAACAGAGACAGCTTGCTACCCATCCAAGCCTGGGTTTGTCGCCTAAGTAACGAGAGCTGAGAATCCCAGTGAGGCCCACTATTACGATACTGATGCAAGGGAGCCTCCAGATACTGTAAATCTTCGGAGTCCCACCTGATGCCGCCACAAAAGCCTGGTTTTGTACCCTAGTGACCTACCCAGAAACCCTTTGATTTATCAAGGTTAAGAGACGCACCTGAACTATCACAAAACTGCTCAGTTACACGCAAAACCTCGAGCACACTCTTTTAATCAGAGCAGAAAAGGACAACGTCATAAGCATAAGCTAAAATCTTATTTCACATTGCTATTGTGAGAAGCCATGTCTTGATGGTACTGCGACAGAGGGGCTGAAGACAGAAAGACAAAGGCGATAGCGGGCAGCCCTGTTTTAAGTGGAGCGAGAGTGTGTAGCAGTTCAACCCAAGGCGTGATCGGCTGCGGCGATAGCTTAAACTTAAAAGTTTAGACTATCGCCGCAGCCGATCACGCCTCGGGTTGAACACACTCTCGCGCTGTCCTTCGCACGTCGTCATCTTCAACAACTTCAGGCCGTCAGGCCATTGAAAGTAATTTGGGCTCGCGAACAAAACGCGTCTTCAGGTATGTAGATGATTACCTTGTTTTTATTGAGAACGGTGTCTTCCAGGGACAGATAGACAGCATTTTAAAGGTATTTGACGATTGCGGACAAGGCTTAAAATTCACCTTTGAAACACCGCAAAAGAATGAGCTACAATTCCTTGATATTAGACTGGTTTTAAAGCCATACCATGTGTGCTGGTCTTTCTTTGAGAGGTCAGTGAAACCCTGGCTCAGTTACCGTTCTGGCCATTCCAAGATAGTCAAATGTGGTATAGCCGTATCTTGTTTAGGTTCTGCGATTAACAAGTCATGCGTGCATGCTATCAGTCAGGGTTTTAATCAACAAGTTCAGAGGCTGAGGTCAGCAGGCTTTCCGGATGATGCTATAATACTGGCATGCAATAAAATACTTAAAAAAATCAAGTCCTCTGGTAGGCACGAGACACCGGAGCCTTCAGGTCATGTTAAAAAGAAATTTGCTATCGTACCCTACGTTCACGAGTTGTCCCACCGCTTAAAACAGGTAGGCCGCAGATATGTGGTAGATGTGCTATTTTCAGCACCTAATAAGCTGGGCAAATATGCGCCAGGGTTGATAGGGAAAGCAGAGAAGAAAAACAAAAAAGACAAAAACAGAAAAGGGTGTGAAGTAAATCATGATTTAAAGTTCGTCCCTTGGGCCAAGGGTGTGGTGTACAGGGTTCCCTTCACGTGCGGCAAGAACTATGTAGGCCAGACGGGAAGATGCCTAAATTCCCGCCTGCGTGAACACACCTCTTTGAAAGGGGCCCCTTCCTCGAACCTAGCCTTGCACTACAAAGAATGTGGTAGTAACACCTCCGCGCCTGCTGCCCAACAATGGATTCCACTTTTTAACGACACAAAGGTCTTGTACAATCACAAAGATAGATTAACCAGGGAAATTAGCGAAGCATTTCATATTCAGAAAAACCGCGACACATGCGTAAGCACCCCATCCGTCCTCGTTCATGACTGTGAGATATCGTTTCTTGAACATCATGGCTGATTGTGACATCTTATCAGTGTTGTTGGCGTCGATCATGCGTGCTCCTGGTTGTTTGTAGAGTATATTGTTTGTGTTCCGTGCAATAAACCTTCAGTTGCTAGTCAGCAACTGTCCGGTCGTCTTCTTTTCTTGGGTCCCTGTTCCTGCGCTTTTTTTTTTTCTCAGGATGTACCAACTCGCTCAACTCGCCGTTTTACTGAAGTTCAACAACTTCCATCTGTGCGCAAGTCACGAAAGGAAAATAAACGCGCTTTCATGTACGCGGCGTTGGTGTCCACCTGCAAAAACCCTCTCTCACAAAATTTCGTGATTCGCAATGCTAAAACGGTACCAATTTTTCCGGTGAAAGCGGCGTGCATACACCGCTCTAGCCCTTCTTTTCTTTCACCCCAGCAAAGAAGGGAGCGAGTATGGAAGCCGTACAATCAGCGCGCCTTGAACAGGCTGGGTGAGAAAAGAAGAAAGGTAATCGCAGCCGGGGCCCCGATACACACAAAGTGGACAATGGGCGAAGATTACTGGCATCTCTCTCCCAATCAAGGGAGGAGGAGGGGGAGCTCAACTTCATGCGGCGCGCGGTGGCGGATTTGTGAACTATAGGGCGCATGAATCCTGGCCAGTCTTCCTGCTCTCCGGACTGCAGTCATCGCTACGTGGCAACACCGAAGGCAGTGCCGCTGCAGGAGAGAGAGGAGCGCCTTTACAGAGCTCTCAAACGTTGCGACATCAGCGCATTCGACGACGAATGTCGGCAGACAGCCCCATTACCCGATGGTGTGTGGAAAGAACGAGTTTAGAAACAGTTTGGTCCTTGCAATGTACGGGTGCACTGCTGTGGAATCGTTGAGGCGTGACGGTCGGGAAAGCAAATACCCCGTTGTAAACATGTTTTCTGATGGTAGATTTTGCTACATGTCGTGGTGCTTGAAGTGGCTCCAGTCCAAGATGCCGCAGCATGTTAGACGTAGGGCTGCAGTCTTACAAGATAAAGCTTGCAGTAAGTGGCTGGATCCGCTCCACCATGGGAACATCTTAGGCATAGCAGGGACTCGACACCATTGGCGCGTACTCGAGGACGGGGCGAACCGAGGGGGCACAATTTAGTTTTCGGCGCAGGAACCATGCTACAAACTTTCGTGCATGTGCTCTGAATGTGCGAATCCATGTTAATTTTACTGTTAATCGTAAAGCCCAAATATATAACTGACGTAGATCTATTAACGACGTGACCGTTTATGAAATAATTAAAAGTAAGGGAATTCTTTTCTGCTGTTATGGTCATGGACACAGTTTCAGTAAAGTTTGCAATCCTTTGCGTTTGTACCAGTCCCTGTGTTTAAAAAAGGGTTGCATTGAGAAATAATTGGCAAGACACATTGTTAATAACCGTGTAATTAGCACATACATCACAAGCAATTTCACGTTTATACAATCGTCGACGTTTTTGGCAGTACCGTTATAACATAAATCATGAAAAATAACGGGTCCAGCACAGAATTTTATGGTACTCTAGATAAGACGTAATTTGTTTGATTCGGTTCCTGCGATTTCTAAAAACTGTGCGCGGTTATGCAGATATGCGGATATATCCAGTTAACGAGTGAATCAGGGAGCCCTATTTCCTTTAGCCTTTCTATCAGTAATCTGCGAAGAATGAGGCCAAATGCCTTGGACAGATCTAAAAAACCGCAAGAATTTATTGGTAGCAGAAACAAAGTCATGAACCACAGAAACTATAGTTGCGTTATTGTGGAGACAGTTTCAGGAAACCCATATTGGTAAGCGACAAAAGAAGTTTTTCGCTTAGAGGTGATTATTTATATCGATAGCGATATATACTCCAGAACTTCGCAATGTGTGCTAATAAGAGGGATTGGTCTGTAATTTCCAGCTTAAAATTTACTACGTGATATGCATACTGGAGCTACCCTCACAATTATTCAGTCTCTGGATACTGAAAGCTGCTAAAGAAAACTGCTAAAGATTACCAAAAGGTAAAAGGAAACTAATTCGGCATACCGACGAAGAAATGCATGGGTATATCATCCGCACCGCATGATTTCTGGACGTCACTGTGGTTCAGAGGCAGAGAAAATGCGCCCTCGTTTATTCAAAATAAATTAGAACTGAACGAACACAGGCGCTCTTTCTATCTTTCTGTATTCGCTCCCTGTCACGAGGCAGGTTTATCACTTTGTGAAAGCGTTAAGATTTATCTCGAATAATCCCCGCCGTGCGCAACTGATACCTCGTAATTTCTTGGTCAGCTTTGAATGGAGCGCAGCCGAGAGCGACGGAGGTTCTGCCCATCGCCTCCGCCGAGTCAGCCCTATAAACAGTTTCTTTTGGAATCTTCGCGGACTGCCGTTACTACTGCATGACACAAGTCGTAGTGCGAGTGCTTTTTTCAGACCCGAAACTGAGCGCGCCGTGCAAACGCGACAGTGCAGGGATGCCCTCTGTTTTGCGGCTGCTCTTGACGGCAGCTGGCTATTTTTTCTTCTCGCACCTATGGTAGGGGCCAGTGCAGCAGCAGCGAGGTTTGGACCCACCCACTTTTTTTTTCCGGGATAAAATGCTTGGAAACAAAATATATTTGCCACAGCTTGTGCACACCAAGCACATGACGCCCTTTGGCCAAGCTGCTCTTTGAAAATCTAATCGTCGTTATCACCATGCACCAGCGCACGAAATGTCCCGGCACCCGCATTTCAGGAGGCAAAAGGGTCTCCTGAGCGCCAAGAGCTGCATTTGAAGGCGTGGAATACTTAGCACGGCCAAACATTGCAGCAGGTCAGGAGAGCAAGCTGCCGGGCTAGTTGGTGAAGCATGTTAAATTGAATTCAGCGCAAAAAAAAAAAAACAGACAAGGGACAAAGAGAGACACACTGAGACAACACGAGCGCTAACTACTACCAACTGTTTATTCATGCATCGATCTTCTTGTTCAGCACATCGTCAGCACAACATGTCAAGCACGTCAGTTAGCCTTCTACTCATCTGAATGTGCTTTTTTAGATTCGTTTTTTGATTAACTCGTTTGCTTGACGGATGTGCATTATCTGTACCTCGCTACGCGCATGCTCTTCATTCCCTTCCTATATATCCCCTGTACTTCAGCATGAATAAACAGTTGGTAGTAGTTAGCGCTCGTGTTGTCTCAGTGTGTCTCTCTTTGTCCCTTGTCTGTTTTTTTTTTTTGCGCTGAATTCAATTTAACATTGCAGCAGGATGTGGAAGTGTCAGAGTGGGTGCAATTTAATCGTAAACATTCCTCACAGTTTATTGCGCAATATGGTGATACTACTAACAGGCAACAGACATTACAAGTTCAATTTACAGAACATTCAATGAAGAAAGAATACACTGGGCTAAGAGTCTGACAGAAGGAGCCTCGTGATGTCCTGTTAACGAATAATTGGGCACAAGGCAGTAATAAGAAAGCCTAGGGTGTACAATAAGAAATTGCCAGTATTATACTAAAGACTGTAGTCTCAACGGAGGAAAATGTGAATAAACAGTGTCCTCGGTTAAAGGCTTATGAAGAACTGAAAACTAATCCAGCGCATGCGTCCTTGCAGGCTTTCTTTGTAATCTGTGGGGTGATTTTGAGAAAAGAATTTCCGCGGTGCAACTGAGTCGACACGCTCCCTTGCACTTCTGCCACACTCGTGTGCCTCGTACTTTCCTTCCCGAGGCGGGTCGTGCGCGCTGCTGCTTTTGGGATAAGGCCTGTAGAGTAGAATGAATAAACAGAGGCCATGCGAGGAATCGCGAAGGAATGCATTCGCTGCTGTTCCATGTGCTTGCATCCAACTTGTGCTTCTTCCTTGCGGCGAGGCCTGTGCGCCGCGCACTCGACCGAGGAGACGGGGATGTGACGTCAGCATTGCGCATTTGGCGCCCGAGAAGCGGCGGAAAATGCGAACATTGCTTTCGAGCTGCAATGAGCGACATGCCGAGCGTACTGGAACATAGCCTGGCTGAGGAATATATTGGGCAGCCATCATTTGTTTCATCCTGTAGACCTTGTCACATTTGCCTTTTCGAGTGCAGCCATCTTACCGCTAGGCCGCCGCGGTGGCTCAGTGGCTATGGTGCTCGGCTGCTGACCCGAAAGACGCGGGTTCGATCCCGGCCGCGGCGGTTGAATTTCTTCGGAGGAGAAATTCGAGGCCCGTGTACTGTGCGGTGTCAGTGCATGTTAAAGAACCCCAGGTGGTCGAAATTTCCGGAGCCCTCCACTACGGCGTCTCTCATAGCCTCAGTCGCTTTGGGACGTTAAACCCCATAAACCCAACCCAAACCATCTTACCGCTGCCAGCAGCGTTCTGAGTGGCGCATTTCATACTGCGCATGCGCAGCACAGTCCAGATGCGAACAGTGGTGAGAAACGACAGTTGCGACCCTTGTACCCTACCGTAAGCGTCGCGTCGAGCCTGCAGAAAGCGTGTTCTTGGAGATCAGTTCAGAAACTGCGAAACAATGCGAGAGAAGAAATTGAACGCCAGCTGTAATCCTCGCAGAAGGAAAGAAAGGCTTCGCATCCGAGGCGGCGCCTAGGGTACGGCGGCGAGGCCCCCGGCGCAGTGCTGCGAGTCCGCGTGCCGCCGCAGGTCCACCTTCCGCTGGAAGGCCCGGCCGCAGACACGGCAGGCGAACGGCTTGAAGCCGCTGTGCTTGCGCGTGTGCGTGATGAGGTTGGACGACTGGCTGAACGCCTTGCCGCACACCACGCACTTGTGCGGCTTCTCGCCTGCGCACAGAGACAACGTGTGACGCCGCTTTATTCTGGTCAATTGGCAACAAGGGTGACGTGCACCTACGTAGAGTCCTCGCCGCTTTTGAAGCAAAAGCTTCACTACCCGCGCCACAGCCGCGCTTCGCGTGAGCCGTCGGAGCCAAGGTTTGCCACAGCTGCGCATGCGCCAAACCGAGTGACGTCACACGCGGCACAAAATAAAAAAAAATAAATAAAAGACAAACAGTGCGCCACGAAACTCTCATATCTCGGTGGACACCCGAACCGCGCCGTAAGGAAAGGAAAATGAAAAGAAAATTGGTTTTAAGGAAAGGAAACGACGCCTGTCTCTCTCATATTTGAAAGGGTGTGCGCTAAAAAGACATACACAGGAAAAAGATAGAGACGACAGGAAAGAAGCGCAACTTCTAACTTTATTGACGACAAAGAAGCCAGGCGCGCTTATATATCCGCTGATAACCAGATATGAGCTGCGTGAAGGAGCGTGACCCCAACAACCAAACAAAAGACAGCGCAAAAAATGCATATCTAAGTGACATTGAAAGAAACCCAAGAATGTGAACATATCAAACACCTGCCGAGGTAAGGTAAAAAAAAGTGGGATTCATATCGGCTGATAACAATGCATAACAACATGAGAAAACAGAGCTTTATATGTTGTTATGCATTGTTATCAGCCGATATGAATCCCACTTTTTTTTACCTTACCTAGGCAGGTGTTTGATATGTTCACATTCTTGGGTTTCTTTCAATGTCACTTAGATATGCATTTTTTGCGCTGTCTTTTGTTTGGTTGTTGGGGTCACGCTCCTTCACGCAGCTCATATCTGGTTATCAGCGGATATATAAGTGCGCCTGGCTTCTTTGTCGTCAATAAAGTTGGAAGTTGCGCTTCTTTCCTGTCGTCTCTATCTTTTTCCTGTGTACGTCTTTTTAGCGCACACCCTTTCAAATATGAATATGTACCAACTAGCCCGTCAAAAAGCTTTACTAATGCACGTCTCTCTCATATCTCGGTGGATACCCGAACCGCACCGTAAGGGCATTAAGGAAAATGAAATGAAATGAAAATTGCTTTTAACGAAAGGAAATTCTTGTCTCTCATATCTTGGTGTACACCTGAAAGGAATGGACACCACAGTACACGTCTCTAAAGCAACCTTCTAAGACAGCACCATATTCACTACATGCTCGTCTCCTCCTCCGCCTTCGTACAGGCAGTGTGTGGACGGCCGAACGCCTCCACCGTTATCGTGGTGCTCCCAGTGCATTGTGCGCCAACTGCGACAGCCATGACGTCAAACCAAGCACAACTGCAGCTTTTCGCTTGTATATCCAGGCTCAACTAAAGCTAAGCCACTGCCTTTTTTTTTTATCACTGAAGAGGACTCAAGGGATGGCATTATCTCGATTTCAGCCCAGTTCGAAAACTCATCCACTGCCACAAGAAAACAAACGCCTTCGACCGGCCCCGCAAAATCGATATGTACCCTTCTCCAAGATCTCCCGGGCTTTGTCCAGAAATGTTCAGGTGTCTTGGGATCACTTTGCCTGTTCTCTTGACATGGCTTGCAGTGCCGGACGAAATCCTCAATCTGCGCGTCAATTCTTGGCCACCAAACATAGGACCTCGCGAGAGCTTCCATAGCCGCAATTCCTGGATGATTTGCATGTAGCATGCCAAGAATTCGCTTCCGTAGTCGTTCCGGAAGCGCGACTCGGTTTCCCAAAAGGACGCAGTCGCGATCGACGGATAGCTCATATCGTCTCGCATGGTAGGCAGAATATTCTGATGGAACATTGTGCTTGGGTCAGCCGTCGATAATCCAGGCCTTCACTCGAAGTAATTGAGGGTCTTGCCTGGTAGAGGATGACCACTTGTTGTGCAGTTACTGGGGGGATACTCTACTGCCTCTAGCAGAAGAACGTCGCCCGGAGCCTAGGTTTCACCTCGCGTCTCCTTTGCGGGTAATCTGCTTAAAGAGTCAGCATTCGCATGATGTTGCGTTTTCAGACAGTCAAGGTGGTAATCATAAGCCGACATCATGGTCCAACGGAGCATGCGTGGTGACAATACAGCTGGAATTTGCTTCTCTTGCCGAAATATGCCGAGTAGTGGTTTGTGATCTCTCAGAATGAAGAACTTTCCTCCACAAAGATATTGATGGAAATGACGAACGCCAAAAACGATGGCTAAAGCCTCTCGATCTATCCGGTCATACTTCCGTTCGGTCCTTGTTCACGTTCTTGACGCATACGCGATGGGTCTGCCTCGTCCTTGAGGGTCGGACTGCTCCTACTCCCACCGGTGAAGCATCGCATGGCGGAACTAAAGGCGCGCTGGGATCAAAATGCACCAGCAGCGGCTCGGACGTTAGAGGCTGCTTCGGACTTTCGAACGCTTTCTGGCGTTCTTCACGCCACATCCACGCGACGTTAGTCTCCAGTAGACGATACAAGATTTCTGCGACCTCGGGGCGGCCTTTCAAGAAACGATTATAAAAGTTCACCACCCGAGAAATGTTTGCAGCTCTTTCTTGGTTTTCGATGCAGACACTTGATGAATCGCTTCTACCTTAGTATTCGCCTCGCCGTGGTGTCTCAGTGGTTGCGGCGCTCGGCTGCTGACCCGAAAGACGCGGGTTCGATCCCGGCCGCGGTGGCCGAATTTCGATGAAGGCAAAACTTCTAGAGGACCGTGTACTGTGCGATGTCAGTGCGCGTTAAAGAACCCCAGGTGGTGGAAATTTCCGGAGCCCTCCACTACGGCGTCCCTTACAGCCTTAGTTGCTTTGGGACGTTAAACCCCATAAACCAAACCTTAGCTTTCGATGGGTAGATGCCACGCGAGTCTTCCCGTGGCCTAAGAATTCCAGGCTTTCTTTAAAAAACTCGCACTTTTCTGACTGAACCTGCAGTCCCGTTCTTGCAGTTCGTCCGCAGACCTCGGCGAGCACTCGGCTGTGCTCTTTTGTTTCGCTGGCCACCAGAATGTCGTCCAGGTACACAGATACTTGCGTAGACCTGCGAGAACTGTACCCATTATGCGTTGGAACAGCCTGGGAGCTACCGACACGCCATACGGCAAACGTCGCACGCTGTACAACCCTTTTACGGTGCGCTTGCGTCAAAGTCCAGCTTCGAAAAAACGCGGCCTTTGCCCAACTTTGCCAACAATTCTTGGCTCGCAGGCAAAGGATAGCAGTTGCTCCTCGACTGTGCTTCGGTAGGCACCGCAGATTCGGAGCGATCCATTCTTTTTTCGAACAACGACGGCAGGTGTTGCCCATTCTGAATACTGCGTTGCGTACAGAATTCATTGTCTCTCCAATCACTCAGCTGTGACATCGTCCTTAAGCGCGAACGGAATGCTTCGACATTTCAGAAACCTTGGCTGAGCGTCCTGCTAGAGCTCAGTGTGAATCGGCGGCAATGTAGCGCCTGGAAATGACGCGCTAAAAATGTCTGCATGCCTTGAAAGGATAGCCTCTTGCTCACGGCGTGAAGACCCGTAAGCTCAACGCCTTGAAACAGACAGTGCCTGGAAGTAGCGGCAGCTCGCAATTTCTCCCTTTGGCAACCACGCTACGGGAACCATGGTTTTTCCCACAGGCCCTTCTTTCGTCCAGGTCGGCACTTTTAGCGACTTGCAGTTTTTTATACTCCTCGCGGCTGATGATTGGTCCTCGGTAGTCTACTTCCGTTTTGACCACCAATGCGGACGACGGCGACAAATTTGGGACAGCCTGACTTATGCAGAGTAAAGCGTCGCACTCAGTCTGCGCCGGCGTGGATGCAGCTGATGCTGCACTAGCATTTTTTTCTGCGACACGACTTGGCTAGATGCCCTTTTTTAGAGCAGTTGAAACACGTCGCGTTCTTGAACTGGCAGCGATACGCTTCGTGCTTACCGCCAAATCGGAAACACCTTTCGTCCCGAACTTGACTCGACGCTGCGACGCCGTTCTCTTCCGCCTGCTCGTTTTTAGGGGGCGTGCTCACTTTTGCTCTCAGCTTCTTGCTTGTGCTGGATCATTACGCGTTGCTCTTTTGAACGTCAAGTTTTTTTCTGTCAGCAGCCGTTGCTGAACAACACTGTCCCTCACTCCGAATACCAGGCGGTCACGCAGCATTACATCCAAGGGCAGCTGTTTGTCGCCAAAGCAGCAGTTCTCAGCTAGCTCGCGTAAGGATGTGACGCAGTCAGCTACAGATTCGTCGTACTGCTGGTCTCGCTTCGAAAAAACGCACCTTGAGTTCAACTCTGAAGGCTTCGGATTGTCATGGTCCTTCACGGCGTCGACGATGACTACTCGACACGTGGGTGTCATTGGGGGTTTTACGAGGGTTGCTATCAGGGAGTACGCTGCCTCCCCACAACAGCTCAGCAAAGCTGCCCCCTTGTCGGCGTCACTCGTGAGCTTGTTCGCTGCGCAGCACAACTCGATGCGCTCCACGTATTCTTCCCACAAATAATTTCCATTCAGATTAAACTCGCCGACGCAAGTGCCGAAAGCCATTTCGCCAACAACGTCTGTCCTCTCCTCGTCGCCACCGTATTGTTCGCATAGCACGCGTCACAGCCGGAGGCAAACCTTTACTGAAAAAGGGCACATATGGAGTGGGAAAGGGCGTCGAACGTCACACGATGACACACCCGGTGATCTTATGCGCACGTGGCAGCAACACGGCACACAGAATGGCCATATCGGCATGTTATCACGTTATCACAGTAAGATTGCGTCGCCCTTTTTTTAGCGTGCTTAGTATGCACCCGTCATTTTGATACGACAGCAATATAGGCCCCGTTCACCTCGCACGCGAGAGGTGCGGGGTTCAACCCCAGTGCCGCCGGGTACCTACCGTCGATGGTACAAGCTTTCCCCTGGTCTGGTGTTCGGCTTCGTTAGGGTGAAATGCTTTGACTCCACCTTGAGCAGAAGAAGCAACCTTGTGCAAGGGTCACATATGCCCGTAAAAATTCATAGACCATGTACTTATGAAAAGCAGGCGTCCATCCGTCCGTGCCGCAAGAAAGTCCCACCTGCTAGAGTGGGATTCAGAACTCGTCGCGACTGATACCTGAGCTGATCAGTCCAGAGATAGCTTCCCGAAGACTGTGCCCAACCGGTGGCTACACGCAGGCGCATCGCTTAACCCCTGCACTGGAGTGGTCCATGTATCCAAGAAAGAGCACTTGCTCAGGAGGAATGCTTTCTCTGACGACCAAGTTTGTTTCTTTTCTAACGTCTGCTCTCCCCGCCACACATTTTCTTTTTCTACTAACAACCTTACGGGGACGCGCCCTCTTCGCCGACGCGTCAGCAGCTGCTGGCGCATACCCCAAGTGCGGACGGAACCTGCTTTTTTTTAAACAGCGCAGAAAAACCTTCAACGTTTTCAAACAGTCTCTGTTTTGTTATCTCGACAGGATAGTATGCATTCATAAGCGAATAAAACTCCTTATCTATATTGTCCTGTATAAACATTAGCTTTAGCAGCGCTGTTGCCACTGGTTTCAAGCTACAAATACATGAGCAAGTGCCGTTCGTCTGCAGCGAACGGCACTTCGTCGTCTGCTCGCGTCGGTGCAAACGGCTTCAGCGTTGCCTCTACCCGTACCGGCATATCTAAAAGGCATGGGTTCGAATCCCACTGGAATTTACACCTTTCGGCACGTGTTTTATTATCTCGAGCTTTCTGTGTGGGCACAACAAAGTTGTGCTCACACAGGAGAAAGGGAACCCACCGGTGTGAATGTAGGTGTGCTTCTTCATGTCCGACTTCTGGTGGAAGCGCTTTCCGCAGAAGTGGCACGGGTAGGGCCGCGTGTCCGAATGGATGAGCAGGTGCGTGGACAGCGTCGATGAGCGCTTGAAGCGCTTGCCGCACTGGCCGCACGAGAAGCAGCGCTCCGCCGCCTTGGCCTGCGTGCAAAGCCGCCATGGCATCATTTTTGTTGCACTACGGATAAAGTAAGTGGTTCTTCGAGCAATACGGACATGGAAAGAATTCAGGAGAGGCCGTTACGTCGCAATTTTTGGAGCCAGACAAAAAAAGGTCCCCCCCCCCCTCTTGCGCATGCGCAGCAGACCCAACGTCACTAATGGCCGTCGGCCAAAGTACTTCCTTGCGTGGGCACGTACAGCTTGGATAGCGCGGACTTTCCTTCCTGCAAGAATAAGGGTTTAAAAAAAATGAAAACAATCATGCTCACTGTGTGAGTTGAACTCGAAGCACATCGGGACAGTGGATAGCTTGGAGCCGTGATACGCTGCACAAAAAAAAAGATAGCTTTCTTCTTGTCTGAGCACAACACATGAAGCAAAGAAAAAGAAACTATCCTTGTTTCCGACCTTTCTGCCTACCGTTCGAGAAGGTGAGCGACTGTTCATAATGCGTATTGGGAGGACCATTTCCCTTGCGATATATGGAAGACTCGATGGAAAATGTGGGTGAAGGCTCTGATGGCGAAAGTATACAAAAGGCAATGCGTGTAGTGCTCAGTCCAGATACTTTGCCCATGCGTCGTTGAGAGATGTCGAAATGAAGTACCGACCCGCTTGTTGGGCCAGTTGGTGCATGGTAAGTGGAAAACCAGCGGAAAGGACGCGTCTCTCCTGCTTGTGAACGCGTCCTTTTGCGCTGGTTTTCCACTTACCACTCGCTTGTGTTGACCTTCATCATGGTTCATCTTTTTTTTTGTTATGATTACGCTGAGAAGACGACAGCCAGATGTTAGCATTAATCCTGTTATAATTGTAACCGTACGAAAGGGACGGAAACCGGAGCGGGGGCCTACGGGAACGTGGTTCGTGCGTATGGTACGCGTGCGTGAAAAGTTGCACCATTTCTGTAGCAAGAGTGCGCGTGCCACGGCAGGATTCCTTGCGGCCCGCCTGATGTTCTTCCTACGGAGGGGCCTCGAAAAGCACTTCCAAGCGGTGGCCAGCACTGTAGCCGATGGTCGCAAGTGCAATTCACGGAGAGTATTCCAACCAGAAGATTCCAGAGTATTCCAACCGAAGCGAAAAAATTGTGCACCAGGCTCAGCCTAGACATTCCGCAAAGCGGAAAGTGACTACCTTATATTGCGCGCGTCAGCAATAAACCTCAGTTGCGAGTTAGCGCTTGTCTGCGTCGTTTACTTTCCGTCCCTTGTGTTCCCTGTGCGCTATTTTTTACATCATCAGCCTAGACAAACTAACCAGGGGCATTCAGAATTGTCCGCCAAACCACCTGGATGTTTTTTTCAGTGCGAAAACGCGCAAGATTGACGTGCCCTTAAGGGTGATTATTTCAGAGAATGGGCGTGGCAGAAGTGTGTGGCCTTGTTTCTTCAAGAAAAGCTAGATCTGCTAAGCACCCCTTTGTAGTTAAGAACTCAGAAGAAGTATTAGACTTTGTTTCATCCCATCCCGACAAGAGCCTTCAGGCCTTTTCAATCGATGTTAAAGACTTGTACTACTCACTGCCGCATGCCTCTTTACTAGAATATGTTCAAGACAGCATCGACCACTTCGGTGTTGTCCCCTTCCAAAATGATGCCGGGGTTTAGTGTAGCGGCTTTCTTGAACTTTAGCAGTTTTACCTGAAAAATACTTTCACTTCCTGGAACAACGAACCCTTCCTACAAAAGGAAGGTGTATGTATTGGCTCCTGTATAGCACCGGTGCTCAGCGATCTGTTTTTAAGCTACCATGACAGAGCCCTCCAGCGGTACTTTGAGGGTTCAAAGGTTTTTAAGGTGTTTAGATTTGTGGATGACTTTTTAGTTTTTATTGACTGTGACCAGAACTCCCTTCAACCCGAAGTTAGCCAGATTTTAGTAGCCTTCCAGAATAATCTCAGCCCACTAAAACTAACCCATGAACTACCATCTGGCGGGGAAATACGCTTCCTCGATATTCACATTTCACTCACCGACAACCACGTTTGCTGGAGCTATGAACCTCGCGGGAATAAACCCCTCTTAGCTTTCCGCTCCGCCCACTCTAAGCTGGTAAAGCGAGGAGTGATTGCACTTTGTTTCAGAAACGCATTGACGAAATTTTGCCACCACTGCATGCCCCGTAGTTTCCACAAACAAGTGAACCGGTTATCCGCCGCTGGCTACCCGGTTCCACTTCAGGTCTCGGTAGCAGAACGCGTCATTAGGAACCTGAACGGTCGTGACGACATCGCAAATAGGTCTAGGGAAAGAAAAAAGGTTGCTGTGCTCCCTTACGGGCACACTGTTTCCCACAACTTGAAAAAGGTAGCGCAGAAAGCAGATGTGAGAGTTGTATTCACGGCCCCTAACAAGCTAAACAAGCCTTGCAAGCTGACGAAACCCTGCTCTTCTGTCAAACAATTATGTGGTATCAACCACCAAACAGCGTACGTGGACTGTGTAGACTGTGTTGTGTACTGCATCCCTCTATCTTGTGGCAAAAAGTATGTTGGGCAAACGGGCTGTTGTCTCAATGACCGGATACGCCAGCACAACAACAATGTTAAAAATTCCTGCGGAAGCAACCTAGCCATTCACTGCAGTAAGTGCCGCAATTGTGCTCCATTGTTAAATCAGTGCCATATCACCGGACGTAGTCGTGATCAACTAACCCGAGAGATTATAGAAGCACAGAACATAACATCACTGGGTAGCACTTGTGTAAGCTCACCATCTATTTCATTGTCAAAAAAAAGAACCTGCCTTCCTCAGGGTATCAACGTAATCGTGCACTTATGTTCTTGGTTCTGTTGGTCTCGGCAGCTATACTGTGTAATCTCGCATGTGCAGTTTTCTGCAGTGTCATAAAAGCGTTCGAGAACTATTTAAAGCACTTGCGGTTTTATGAAATAAACAGTTGAAAGTAGCGCTCGACCCTGTCTGCTGTCTTAGCGCTTCGAAAAATGTCAAAACTGCACCAACTAGCCCGATCCGCTACCCTTCTGAGTATTCCAACCTGTTGTTGTGTGCACGCAGCCACACTAATACCCCTGTATCACGGCCAGTTTCAATGGCCATCGAGTCGAGAGCCTTCGAGATTCTCAATCGCTATCGAACTCGAAGGACTTGTACCGCTGCTGCACCGCAAATCTCAATGGCCATTGAAATAGTCCTCGTGTTTTACGCCAAGCTTGTGTGGCGCCGCAATCGCTGCTTTCGATTTTCCGCACACAACAAAAAAGTTTTTATAAATCTGAACAAAATGTCGAAATACACATCTTTAGAGTCATAGGATGTTGTTAATTCGTATTAAAAACCAGCTGCGTTGTCTTGAGGCACGCTGCCTTTTTTTAAGATTTGCTGTCGCAGTTTTGTAAAGCTCTGGCAACGTTGATGCCGCTGGTGTTTTCGTCTTCTGCGATCGAAAGTATAAAATTAACGCGCTTATACCACATCGATACAATTATTAAATGATTGTACAGACTAATATTTTACTGCTTGCATTAAAGTTTGAGAGATAGTTTTTCTCGCTTTTGTAACATGAACGTATCGTGCAAGAAAGTGCGCGTCGGCTGTCGAAGCAAAGTTAGCAACAGTGGGCAACGCTCGAAGGCCCTCGAAATCGCGATAGAGTTCCGCGCTGCTGAGTTGACTCGATAGATTATCGACTCGATGGCCATTGAAACTGCCCGTGTAGCAGTGCTAAACGGCCTTTAAGTCGATAGACTATCGGTTCGAGGGCCTTCGAAACGCCCGAATGACAGGGCTATTAAACACTCGCCCCCTGTGAATTCATAACGCGATAGTCGAAATTGTTGAAATTTCAATCAGCAGACGACCAGTGGGTACCTGCTTGTCACCGGCAAGTTACCGGCTGGTCACCGACAGAGTGTAGTTTCCTTCTGGTCATCGGCTGATCACTGGCTGAGAGAAATTTCATCAGTTTAGACTAGTGCACTGCATGGGCTCGGGCCGAGCCGGGACATGATCTGTTTTGCAGGGCCTGAAGGTGCGGGCCCGGGTCGGGCTCGGGCTTAAAGCTGCGGACCCGAGCCGGCCTTGGGTTCGTACAGAAACGGCTGGTGTCTGACTATTCGTTCACTATTGCAGAGTGAAGTACACAACTGTGGCATTGGTGCAGCGACACGGATGAGCTATGAGTTATAGTATGCGCTGCGAAAAAAAAAACTAAGCTTTATTCATTGACTTATTTATTTTCCTATTTCCATGCCGCTTTGGCTTCGTGGTCAAGTTTCTTGACTACTGAGCCAGGTAATCAGGGTTTGCTCCTAGTCTCGGCGGCAGCATTTCTATTTAGGCGGCAAGCATGACAGCCATGTACTTTGCAGTATCATTGCTCGTTGAAGAAACCCAGGCGGTCGAAATGATCCGGAGCCCTTTTCTCTCACAGCCTGACTCCCTTGGGCCCTTAAGCCCCAAAAACATACCTTTAATTTTATAGCTATACTTCTCTCATGACAGAAAATTCACAAACTAAAGCGCGTTTGGTTTTTTTTTTTACCAGCGGACCGGAACATCTGGCAAATAAAATAGCCACAAAAGCTTGCAAGAGTTTGTACATCACATCTCATAACCACATCTATATCCCTCCTCGCTTCTTCAGCCTGGTTGTCATGACAAGTGTTTTGCCCTTAAGTCATCACGTGGTTCGCCCGTTATCTTCTGCTCCACCAGTAGGAGTAGAATTCAACCGGCCTTAATTGGCCATTGATCGTTCGTCATCCCAAAACATACCTATACCCTATTAGAAATGCATGCGGGAAGAACATATAAGTTTAGGACGCTTATAGTATTCAAACACACACCATGAAATACTCAAGCCTTTTAGCTTTTCGTTTCTGCTGAAAGGCGACCAGTTCGGCTATGAGTTCAACCTGTGAGATCACGTTCACTAAAAAAATGTCATCCCACTGCTTGCTAGGCAGCTTTATTATTTATACTTCGCGGGCAGCAAAATATAACTGATTAAAATCATGGGGGAAACCAAAGTAGTCTATTATGCTCGTATGCAGCCCTTTTTCATTTCATTCATTTCATTTTATTACCTTAAAGACCCACGAGGGGTATTACACAAGGGGCGGTTACATATATTTTGGTGAGCAAGTGTTAACAAAATTACGAGGAACTTTAGCGGCTAAAGTGGTGAAAGGCGAAAGCCTGAGTGCTGCATTCTGCTACGCGATTGTTCACTGTACATTTTGTTGGTGCATTAATCAACTGCCAATAAATGACGCTTAAGCTTCGCCTTTAGGAGTGGAACGCGACAGCGTGTTGTAGCGCTGCCGCGGAGTCCAAGGAACGCCACCACCCGTTCGGCGCGATGCGTTGCCCTTTGAACGCAACGCTTTTTGAGGAAAGGAAATGGGGCTGTAATTCTCTGTCATCTCGGTGGACACCTGAGCCGCACCGTACAGGAAGGGAGGAAGTTTGAGCGAAAGAAGAAATAGGGGCCGTAATGAAGAAAATGAAAATTGTATTTGAGGAAAGGAAATTACGCAGTAACTGTTTCACATATCTCAGTAGACACTAGTCGAAAATTGTATTTGAGGAAAGGAAGTTGCGCAGTAACTGCCTCACATATTTCGGGGGACACGCGTCAAAATTCGCGCGCGGTGACGTCACGACAATTCGGACCAATCTGAAAGGCGGACAAATACGCCTTGCTCGTCGGTAAATTGGTTTTTGAGGAAAGGAAATGTATCTGTCTCGCATATCTCGGTGGACACCTAAACCTCGCCGTAACGGGAAGGGAGGAAGATGGGAGTGAACGAAGACACCGTATTCACTAGACGCACCTTTGTACATTCCAAACCATCGAGCTGGCATGGCGGAGTGGTAGCGTGCTCGGCTCGCACTCCGGAGACCGGGGCTCGATTCCCAAGCTCGGCCCATTTCCTACTCGGTTTTATTTATTTATCTGGTCTGACTAGAAAGGTTAATTAGACTGATTGGTTAAGTAAGCAATTAACTAAACTCACTCAAACTTACTTGGAGCATCACTATACGATCCCTTTAATTGGTTGCATGGTTAGTAGCCAAGGTACAATTGGCCCCCTTTGAAATTCGCGCACTGCGACGTCACGACCGTTTCGACCAACTGAAAAGCGTGACATTTCTGTCGACAACTGCTGCTTACAACGATGAGGCATTAAAGGCTTCCGCCTTAATAACGAAACATAACTGGTAAGATTATTGGCAAAGTTGGATGAGCACATGATGGCTGCGATTTCGTTGGGTAGGTCGTTCCAGTCTGCTGCAGTACGGGAAAAAAAATGATGCGGCAAAGGTGGTAGTACGGGCACGAGGTCCGGAAACTTGAAAAGGATGACGAGTGCGACGAGATATGCGGGCTGGAGGGACGATGTAGGGTGCGCGGCCTAGTGAACTATGGAAAAATTTATGGAACAAGCAAAGGCTGGCATTGCGGCGACGAAGTGATAAGGGCAATAAGTCGGATTCAGCTTTCAATGCTGATACAGGGTCTGTTCTGAAAGTAGTAGGACTGTTTTTTTCCTGGGCGAACGGGCGGACGAGAGGCGGTCTGCGCGTGCAGGATCGTTGAGGGGGTATATTGGGAATCCTGGGGAAAATCGGCAGTCGGCTCTCGGCCGTTCAAGAGAGCAGGTCGCTTGTACTGTGAACCACTGTCGAAACGTCTCGTCACACAGAATCATGGAGCGTTTACTCGATCAGCGATACGCGATCCAAATTTTGTGTAAATCTTGGCAAAACGGGCAAAGAGACTCACGACATGATTAAGAAGGCCTACGGTAACGCTTCCATGGGTCGATCAGGTGTTTTTTGAGTGGAACAAGCTGTTCCGAGAATGTAAGGAAAGAGTGGAGGAAGACGACCGCTCCAGACGCCCTTCGACCAGTAAGACCAACGAAAATGTGTAGCGAGTGAAACATTTACTTAACAGTGATCGTAGAATGAGTATCAGAATGATTGCTGGTGACTTGACCATTCCTCAAACCCAAGTTTTTGAGATCGTGACAGAAAACTTATCCATGAGGAAAGCGTGCGCGAAGTTGGTGCCGGGAGTGTTGTCAGAGGAGAAAAGGCCAACCGGTAGGATCTTCTTCATCATGTGAATGAGGACCCCGATTTTTTGCTCAGCACAAGGCGGCAACGCTGCCTCAGCCCCCCTACAGTCTCGACTTGGCCCCGCCAGACTTTTTTCTATTCCCGAGAATAAAATCGACGCTCAAGGGGAAACATCACGGATCGGTAGAGGTGGTTCAACAGGCCGTGACGAGGGAACTAAACAGCATTCCGGTCCAGGCGTTCCTGGAGGCATACGAAAACTAAAACTCATTGGCAGCAGCGTGTAGGTGCGGAAGGGTGCTACCTTGAAAAATTGTAATCGTTTGTACTATTCTCTTGAATAAATTTTGTTTAAAAAAATGAGTCCTACTACTTTCAGAACAGACCATGTATACTGATGTCGTAAGAATATGATGAATGAATGAATCTGGTTGCTCTGTTTTGGACTGATTCGAGTGCATTTATAAGGTAAGCTTGGTGCAGGTCCATTTGTGCGGGTTTTATTTGGCTCTCGGAACTTCCGAGTTTATCTTTGTGCACTTACAAGAGGTCACTGTCCAAAAGACGGGGGCCTTGCGAGCACTACTCTTAATCACTTCCTTCTGAGTTAAAAAGAACCAACTTTCTGGAAGCCAAACTGCAGTTTCAGAGCCTTTGTCGGCCAGTTCCTTATCGGTCTAGTAGCAGTCTACTTACTCAGAGGGAGCAGTATACCTCAAGCGTTACTGTGAAACGGGCCTGGCCGGGTCCGGCCTAGGCTTCACTCCGGGATTCACGGGCCGGGCCGGGCTCGCTAGAGCGATAATTTAGCGGGCCTGGGCCGGACCCGGGCTTGAAGCCGCGGGCCTGGGCCGGGCTCGGGCCTCAGGTCTCGGGCCCGGGCCGGGCTTGGGCCTCAGATTTAGGCCCGTGCAGTGCTCTAGTTTAGACAACCGCGTTTTCCATTTGCAGATGGCGAGTGTTTCAGCGTGGCAGCCAACCCGTTCCCTGTGCGCAAATAAGCTTACTAAATAAAATGGGAACCCTTACTTAAAGCAAATGGATTTGGCCCAAGCTATGTGCCGAGCGGAACTGGGGGTATTTAGCCGGGCATAAAATTGGCAACGTTTACGGTATGTCTCGAAATGCGCTAGACTCAGTGAGGGCGATGCTGCATGTGAGCGCTGCATAGGTTCTTTGGCGGCATTTCCCGCATACAGTGCGCATATTCCCGACACTCCAGCTATATGAAAAGGGTGCTCCCCGGAACCGCCGGACTGGCGTAGCTGTTCTAGAACGCTATAGCGCCGCGCACTGCTACCAGTATTTCCTTGGAGCGACCAAAGTCCAGAGGCGACGTTGTGACGGTGCGGAACGTAGTCCCAGTATAAAATGGGCATACAGGAAAGCATGCTTTAAAGGGCGCTTGCGCCAACCATTATTTCACTTCGCGCCTTAAACACGCTATTTCCAGAGTTTAGCGTGCGCAACTATTGAGTACGTTAAAATTGCATTTCCAACATGGCGGCGTGCTTCGAAGCAGCACCCATCGCTTCAGAGTGAATTTGTCGTTGACACTGCGTTTCTTACGTTTCTCTGCGTTTCTTACGTTCACGTTCACTGGTTCGTAGCAGTCGCTTTGTCTCATCTCACATACAGCAAAATCAATGAGCGATAAATTTGTTTTTTTTAATATGGAGTGACAATTCTGCCGCTCCTAGGGCTAAAAAAATGTCTAATTGTTGACAAAAATGTTTTCTTATAAATGAAATTTAAGCGCACATGAAAAACGCACACAAGAGGAGGATACACACAGGACAGGCGCTAAAAGAATGGCCAGGCGCTAAAAGAATGTTTTCTGTTCTAGAAACCAGATGATGCGACTAGGTTGAGGTTATCGTTGAGTCGCCAGTCGCATAAGTGGCAAACAGCGTAGCATCCCGCAAATTGCTTGCGTTTAGCGTACGTAAGCGTGCATGCGCTAGTCAAAAACTGACAAGTGGTCCTTCAGTGTTAGTACGATCACAGTGTCTATTTTACGACCATATACGCATACGCCGCAAGCAGACGACGAGGAACGGATGAACACGTTTAACGCACTCTCCTGAGGAGGTCTCTCAGGAGAATGCAGCGCAGCCTACCTATAGGGCGAGACAACGGAGTAGCAGGCCAGGGCCATGTTACCACCGGCCGACCTCTCCACCTTTCCCTCATTAAAATTCATTTCTCTCTCTCTCTCAGGAGGCGCTTCAAAGACCACCAGCGGGATGTCAAGAACCGAAAATTGGCTGGTAACGTTCCAACAGACAACCTTAAAAAAAGGGCCACGACTGACTGGGATTCCGCGCGCACACTTGAAAATCGAAGGAAAAAAAATTATTTACACGCCTACAAACGAGAGAAGCGATAAACAGGACGCGGTGAAATCTGCCTGACATATACAGTAGTGAAAAATTGGCAGAGGCTCAGCTTGGTTAAGCCCGGAAATTGCGAAAGCAACTTCATCCGTTTCTTCAGCCCGCCGTCGTTTCCTAGCTTGAGCGAATCGTTGCAGCCTTGCCTTGTGCATGTCGAACGACATGGCCTGGCTGAAACGCACAGCGTGCTTACGCCGGGACGACTGCTACGAGCCGGGTCAGAGCCCGATATATCTCCGTCTGGCGTGACGTCTGTTAGAACGGACGGTGGTAGCCGCACAGGGCATTACCCCCTTACCTTGAGACCAGTGGGCGCCGAACGCGCCGAACCTCCCCGCACGACGACCTCGGAGGGATTATATGCCCTTTCTGGGAAAGGGATCGGGACGGTCGCGGTGGGGACGGCGATGGGGTTGTCAGGAGTCAGTGTGTGTTAGCAGACAGTGTGAGTCAGGAGTGTGTGTTGTGCTGTGGACTTGCCGTGGTCGGTGATGTAGTGTGCCGCCTTTTCTCCTCCATGTAAATAAATGGCGGTTTTTGTGATGTAGGAAAAGAATGTGTGTGGTGGCAAGTGATTAAAACGCCGAACGGACCACTCCGTTGCTACAACGTCATCATAGCGAGCGCCTCCTCGCGGCAGCGGCGCGCGCGCAGCTGCTGCTCGGCGCACCGTGGTTACGCTGGGACGACCGCGACGAGACGAGTTGGGCCTCTGTCTCTCTCCGTCTGGCGTGACGTCACAGCGGAGGTCATGCTAAAGGTCAAACATGGTTACACCGCCTGGACGACGCTGAAGGGCTCAAACTGCGAGCAGTATTCCTTTCGCAATAATAAAAAGATATTGCCGTGAATCTTTGCAGTGTTTGTTCACTCTTCAAAGCTGCCGGCACGCCGCTTTATCGCTTGAAGCAAAACGCCAACAGATTTATCTCGACTGATCGCATCCAAGCAAAGCCGAATCTACGTTGTTCTGGAATGTTGCAGTAAATTTTGCCACTTTATCTCGAAAGTTCGCTATCAGCTTTAAAATGAGCACGGCCAAGAGCGGCGGGCATTGACGACCGCCGGGGACGCTTGTTGATTGCACCATGTGCAATGTGCTCGCCTTGCGAGGAGTACGAGATCTTGTACGCAACCCAGACTATTTGACGACGGAGCCCCCCTTAATGAAGTATATAGGTCAAACAGGAAGGTGCTTGAACACCCGCTTAAGAGACCACAACACTTCATTAAGGGGGGCTCCGTCGTCAAACTTGGCCTTGCATTATAGGAACTGTTCCCAGAATAACCAACCTGATTCTTCTGAAAAATCATGTACCCCCATTTTTAACGAAACTAAGATTTATTTATTTATTTATTTACCCTAAAGACCCAGAAGAGGGCATTACATAGGGGGGGAATGATTAAAAGAAAGCACACATAACAAATCAACTCATAACAAATGATGGTAAATATACAGAAGGCAGAGTTTTGGTAACATTTGGTTAAGTGCAGTATAACACATTGAAACCGCAAAATTCAACACGTTCAAACAAGTGAGTAATAATTAGGGCAAAATAAGTAACTAAAAATACAATGGCACACAAAAGAGGCTCCGGAGCTGTTCAGCGCACAAGAAATGGCAAAGCAAAAAAAGGACCGCCAAAAAGTCACGGACACGGTAAATCATCTAGCACTCTATGACGCATTTTCTGTGTTCAAAAATGTTAGTAAAGCTGTTTGAAACGATGATAATTCAGTATGGCCGACAATGCTGGATGGCAATGAGTTCCATTCATTAATTGACAAAACTAGCGGTGACTTCTGATATTTTAGTGTGCGAGCGAAAATCGGACGTACCTTATGCGCATGATCCAGGCGAGCTGAACAATGAGGTGCAGGAAAGATATGATTTCGGGAGAACGGCGTTTCGCTATAGTATAAGGTGTGAAATAATGACAACCGGGCGAACTTTCTACGTGTAGCAAGAGGTTGAAGATTGATGGCTTGCTTCATTGCTGATACGCTTTGATGACGTGAGTAGGATGACAGTATGAATCTGACGGCTTTATTTTGTACTGCTTCTAGAGCATTTGTAAGAATCGCGTGGGAGGGGTTCCATATAACAGAAGCGTATTCAACAGACGACCTGATAAGCGTTGTATAAGCGCTGTGCCGTGTTTCAGCGTTCGCAAGGGGTAGACGGCGTTTCAAGAGACCAATTTTTTTAAAGGCTTTATTAGTTATGTATTCAATGTGAGCATCCCAGGTTAAGTTCTGACTGAAAAACACTCCCAGATATTTGATACACGACACGGAGTCAATTCCACTATTATTTAACCGGTAATTATTCTGTGATGTTTCTGCTACGCTAGAGAATCTTACATGCTTAGTTTTGCTGACATTGATATCCATCTGCCACGTTGAACACCATTCAGTTAGTTCTGTTAGATCTGATTGGAGAGCTAGTGCATCAGTCGGGGTGGTTATCTGCCTGTATATTACGCAGTCATCTGCGAAAAGCCGTATTGATGAAGTAATATTAGAGGCTATGTCGTTTATATAAATTAGAAAAAGTAATGGCCCTAATACTGAGCCCTGCGGGACACCGGATAATACGCGAGTGGGTTTAGAAATGAGGTTCTCAATTTTGACCGACTGGTAACGATCGGTAAGGAATTGCTCGATCCATGTAGTTGTTTTGTCGTCGAGCTGTAAATTTCGGGTCTTCAGTAGTAGGCGTTTGTGGGCAACACGGTCAAAAGCTTTTGTAAAGTCAATGAAAATGGCGTCTGTGAGATGCGACATGTGTACGGATTGATGAAGGTCAGTCACAAGCTCAAAGAGTTGTGACTGGCATGATCGGTTTTGCCGGAATCCGTGCTGGATTCCGTACAAACACAAAGATAAACTATTCTGTACAAGATTCTGTACAAACACAAAGATAAACTAACACGGGAAATCAGTGAAGCCTTTCATATTAAAAAAAACAGTGACTCGTGCGTGAGCATCCCCTCTGTAACAGTTCATGACTGTGAACTGAAATATCTGGATCCAGGTGATTGATGTATCATTGTAGCTTTTGGTGTTGCCATGCGTTCTTGGTTGTCATTGGAGTATTGGGCGCGAGCGCCACCACTGGAGGGAATGGCGCTAGCGTCGCTTTTGCGTAGCAAGTGGGATCACGGGTCTCCTCTTGCTGTTGCTGAAGCGGACGCTCGCCTGAATTTTGTGCGTTTTAAATGCTAACAGTCTTGTTGTCATCTGCATTTTTCGTTTTTAGTGAGTGCCAGCACTGCGCACTTTAATCGTGTGTCGTCGCTGGTACTGCTACAGTTTATTTAAGCTTTTGCCATGGTCGCTTACTGCTCTGTGCCTCAATGCCGGACTTACGCGGCGGAACCAGGCGTAAGCTTCCACTTCTACCCGAAGGACAGAAAGCTGCGAGAAGCTTGGTTAATCAAGCTGCGAATGGGAAAAGGTGCGAGTGCCCATTCTCGTGTGTGCAGCAAGCATTTCAGCGAACAAGATTTCGTCTATGGAGTTGGCGCTAAACTGTTCGGTGAGTAGCGGCCAAAGTTGCGGCGCGTATTTGCGTCCGCGCACGTATCACTTGTGGAGTCAACGAAGGATGTTTGTTGACAGGGTGGAAAAGGCGTTGGCTTCTACGCGAAGCAGTGCCATCCCAGAACCTGCCTGTTCGGCCTTTGGATCGCCAGCCGTCTGCTCGGCGTCGCCGAAACAGGGTACAGGGCCGAGGTAAGCTGAATGTGCATGGCAGCGTCGGGCGCGATTACGCAGTTTTAATTTCGCGCATAGCACTGCATGCGTAGCATAGTTACGTGTTTGCAAGTAGGTATTACTTTGTGTCTCAAATAATACTTTTTTTGCTTGCTGCGCCTTTGTGCGGGGAGCTTTTGGTAACGTGGTGTTGAACTGGCGTGTATTTGATGAATGAATGTATTCATTGTGCCGCGAGACTCATAAAAGCGAACTAATGCTTGCCGGTGGCGTGTAACTTCCATGATTAAGCTCATTTGTTATTTTGGCGCTCGTAGGCTTTCTGATGTTATCTTTTCTTACAAGTGCTAGAACCAGTATCTGCTAATGGTGCTCGTATCATTGTTTACATTTTGTGCCACTTGCACGCGCGTGACGAACATGTACGAACGCATTTTAAAACGGCTTGGCTAAATTTCAACATGCATCTGTTCTGAAAATCAGTGTACATCATTGCTAAGCTAAAATTTGTTTCCACAAATGTGCTATGCAAACAGAGGCCGAGCTTTAAACGGCCAACGTTAATAAAATACAAAGACCAGGTGCTGTTCACCTGATCACCTAAGTATCAACTGCAAGCTTCTTCATTTGTTAGTCAAGAATTTCATTAGAGTGGAATTAAGGCTGATATTGCAGTGCGTGCAGCAAGGGTGGAGAATTTATACCTACTTGCATAGCAAAGGCTGTGGCTAACTGTTTTAATTATTTGCTTTTATGCAGATAGAAGTTTGCAGTACCACTGTGGGAGAAACGCATATCTGAAGCTCATATTTCATTTTCAGAAGATAGGCCGTTCAGCAACATTTTCCCTAAAGAGAAGCTGGTACCGTTGCCTGTATGCGAACAAGAAATTGAAGCAAGTACATCTTGCTCAGGAGAAATTGAAGACAGTGCACCTGACTCAGGGTTCGACGCAGATATCAATCCCGGTCCAGGTGGCAATCAAGGTATCATTGTCAGCAGGATTATCTATATATATATTGCATTTGCTGACCACAAAAATAAATGTACATTATTTGCTTCAGATATCCCTGCCGAGCTTCATGCCATAAAGAAGGAGATTGGCGTGCAAGTCGACACGCTCGATGCTGCACGAAAACAACCACTGAGCACGGCAAGCATCCAGGGAGAAAAAGATCTGAACATCTTAACTGGGATTCCCTGCTTCCAGCTGTTCTATAACATATGCGATATTTATACTGACAGCCGGATGCTGATGCAAGCAAAACGATTTTGCTTATCAAATGAAGATGCGGTGCTATTAACCCTCATCAAGCTTCATTACAACATGTCATTCGCACTGCTTGGTGTGCTTTTTGGCATTCATCGCACCACGGCATCAGAGATCTTCAAGGCCAGTGTGGTAGTCTTGGCTGCAATAATGAAAAATGCAGTCTTTTGGCCGAGCAAGGAAGCTGTTGTTGATAACTTGACGGTGTACTTCAAGGAGTATTCAAGTGTCAGAGCTGTGCTAGACTGTACGGAGATACCGATTCAGAGGCCGAAGGATATGGAGTCCCAGCTGTTAACGTATAGCTGGTACAAGGGTGTGTACACAGCTAAGGTTTTAGTTTGTGAGACACCGGGAGGTCACATTAGTTACATAAGTGAAGCTTATGGTGGCCGAGCATCTGACTCCCATATAACAAAGGAGAGCAAGATTCTAGAAAGATTTCTACCTTCAATTGATAGCGTTATGGTGGATAAAGGGTTCTTAATAGACAAACTCTGCCTTGAGCACAACATCACAATGGTGCGTCCACCTTTCCTACGCAAGAGAAACCAACTTACAAAGCATGAAGCTGAAAAAAATCAAAGCATCGCAGCAGCTCGGGTTCATGTTGAACGTGCAATTCAGCGCATGAAAGTGTTTAAGATTTTGACGGGGAACTTGGGCACCGAGCTTTTTGCTTATATTGACGACATTATCAAAGTCATTGCAGGAATAGTGAATCTCTCGAAGCCTATCTTCAGCAGTGACAAGTATTTAGTACAGTAGAAGACTACCAAAGTGCATGGACAATATGTTTCAGCACAGTTTCTTCTTTGGATTGTTTTTCCTACGGCTCCTTTTTTTGTTTGCTTGAACGAAGTGGTGGGAATTTTTCTACATTTTCTTGAGTGAGTTGTACATTGTGTTTGCCCTTCTGTTTATATGTTCTTATCACCAGTTTTCATCATCTACCTCAAGTTTGTTACTTCCTTTACATATGTGCTTTAGGTGGCTTGCTTCTCTTGACCGAACTGTTTTCCTGTAATCTTTTAGTGTTTTCATTCTGTTCATGCTTTTTTCTTCTTTATGTCAAAAAATAATTATGCGGCAAACAGCATGAAACTAAGTGTGCAAGTTGAGTTTTCACAGTCTCAGTAACATCAAAGTTTGAAATGCATGAACACACTCTTTATTGCCAACCATTGGCACAGTAAAAATGAATGAATGGTAGACACCAGTTGTCATTGAGTTGCAAGGTAAGGCAACACATAGGACTTGAAAAAGTCAACACCCCTCTCCACAACATCATTGAAAAAAGAACTGTTGAACTCTACAGGAAACAACAAGTTTTCGTTGTCTTGGAACACAAAAACATCAGCACTAGTCACCCTTGCCAATCCCATCTGTACCTGCACTTGACAGAAGTACTTGCTGGTCTTTTTCAGGCAGAAGCTTACGCCTTCTCTTGTTAATTCTTTTGCTTTAAATTTTTCTAAGCTTATGGGGCACTTCACTTCAAGCACTCTTGGAGTGCAGCAGTCGCATGTGACTAGCCCATCTGGACTGGCACCAATGCATGGATGCTGGTCTGAAATTAAAAGTCCACACTGTTGGACATTTACATTTTGATGCTGACTTGCAGCTAAATAGGCCATCTTTGCCGTTTCTTCTAGCAGAGTGCCTCTTGCCATTGCAGGTGTCTGCACTGAGGTTTCTCGCAATAAAACTTTCAAAAGAGGTCGCACATCGTGTGGGCCCATCCTTGTCCGGAGTGTGTGCACTCGTGTGTATACAGAATAGGCAACTGATGCTGTCACCATCCCTCTCCTGTACATCAGCCAGTGTGGAGAATTTGCTTGAGTCTTTGTTAAATTATTTACCATGTCAATTTCTGTGTTTGTGTATTGCTGTTGGAGGTGGCTGTAAATTTCTTCTGTTGAGTGTGCTCCGGCTGCAATGGCCTTCCTGACAGCTTCAACAAGTGCTGGTGGGTTTTTCACACCGAGATTTCCTGGGCTTCTTGAACTTGTAACACTATCAACAGTGGATGTGATTGTCTGTGTGGGTACCAGTGGTGCTGTGTCAGTGCATGATGGATCCACATTCTTGCTGCCTAAACCTTTACTGGACAGTTCACAGTGACTTCCTGAAATGAAAGAAATACAAATTTATTGGTGTGCTCTGAAACAAAAAATAAATTTCTGTGCATTTTTTGCGTTTGGTTGTGTTGCTCTCTAAACAGAGATGCATACTGTAGCATCTAAGTTTTCCTGAAACTATTTATTTATGAGTAACTAAACAACTGGTTCAAATAACAAATACAAACAGTGGCAGTGCACTATACGAAACTGTTTACATGCAGTAAAAAAGCTTGGTAATTATTGGTATTGGTACCTTTCAATTGACATGCTATAATGAGGTGCTAAGTCACAAAGCAGTTTACATCAAATAAAACTATAAAAATATATCCACTTACTGTCTTCACTGTGGCGGAGTGCTACGCAGTTGTATGGCAATTCTTGAAGCAGCCTCTTCAGGATGTTGCCATCAGGCACCTTGATATTGTCTCGTTTAGCCTGAAACACAAAAGGTTCAATCAGCCTACTTTCCTGAGCACACTAATAGCATTTTTATTTCATGGCACTTTTTAATCCTCATTATGATGTTGAAAACTGAACTTAGTACAGCTCTGATGCTGTTGCACGGCTACTTTCAACAAACTTAGTGCGCCTTAACTTGATCAGTAGTCCAGAAGTTCTCGAGGTGCATTGGAAGAGGCTGTAGTGGTCTTAGTCATGCTCGAAATGAGAACTTTTCACATAAAAATGCAGATAATATTTTTGCGAGTATGCCAAGCAATGTTTCCAAGTAATTTTTTTATTTTGATGCTGTTTCTCCTTGCTTAACACATGCATCCTCTCAGCAATAATTAAAAACTATCTATTATATTGTTTGGCTGTATTAAATTAAATATTCCAGCTGTGGTGGACAAACAACTTCGATAACAGCTATGGCTTGTTAGTCTTGATGCACTCTGTGCAAAGTGCACTCAAAAACTATAAAGAACATTGACCTCAGTGATTGTTCACAGCACTTATCTCACACCAGTATTATGAACAGAGCAAGCATTTGAAATCATGAAAAGAGTCACTGTCACAAAAGGTTTGTAACTTTGACTAAACTGAAGCATGCATCGAAGTTAGTATGCTGCAGGAGAGGCATTCACACATAGAAGTACACGAGTGCAAACACCTGTGCCACTGTATTCATAATCAAATGAAACAGCAGCAAACTACTGTCTTCTCTTATGAAAGGTACATAAACCTGAAAGTACTCTGCCTCGCTGTATCCTAGTTCATGAGCAAAATAAGGATGACAAACTATGCACGTTATTTTTCTGCTACAAATTTCGTGTATGTTTCGACCAAAACCAAACTTGCACCACAACAAACACCTAGCATTGCTACAGGTCTAAGTGCAGTCATTGCTAATCATAATACATATGCTAACATAATAATATTTTGTGATACTCTATCCTCCTCTTATTTCAATTTGATGCAACATGCATCATGACTTACCTTTTTGGTACAGTGTAGGTCCACTATCTTCCTTGGTGCATATTTTCCTTTCACAACGGCTTTCTGATCTTTTCCCCATTGCTGAGGCAAATCAGTAGATGACATGAGGTCGAAGGTCTCTGCATGATGAATGTGCAGCAGCAGAGCAACCATGTGCTTGCACTTGTGCTGGCTATAAAAAATAAAGAACGCATATCATGCCTTACCAAACACATCTGATATTATAATGTTCTCACTTGTTTCAGCAGTAGATGCAGCTTACATGTTACAATGTTTCATAATATTTGTGTAGTAATATGTACAGTTTAATTCACAGAAAAGTGCCTGCAGAGCAAAAGATAAACTACAACAGTTATATTCCAATCATGAAACCAATGTTAGTATCATACCCTGCTTTGCAAGTGCAAGATGCAGCAGTCACTGTCCTTCCTTTTATTTCTATCTCCAGCTCGTGAGGGTCTTTGTTGACAGCGGAGGTCTGAAGGATAAGCCCAACAAATGTGACTTCATCGTCTTTGCAAAGCTTCACGCTGCACACCACTACGTGCTTTGCGTCATAGACAGCCTCCCCTTCTATCAAAAGCCGGGAGGTCTCAAATTTCTTCTCAATGAAGTCATTGATGCTTGACAATGGAAGTTTCACTGAAACGAAATAAAAGATTTTGCAGCGTGACAAAAAATAACACGCACGCGCCTCAACTGGAGTGATAATTTCGAATGGCCGAGCAAGCCAATAAACACAAACTAGAACATTACAGACTGTGACCTCGTGAGGAAAGAGTCAGCAAAATTACCCTGCGCGGGATAAACAAACACTCGCCCGAAGCTCGAATGGCAATACCGTCGCGGTCAGTGCGCAAGAATGCGCGGCGTGACAGAACACTGAAATTTAAATATTTATCCGCGTCGTCTCCAACTGCCCAACCCGACTGCTGTACAAAGTTCTAGGGAGCAGTCGAACGACGCCGCTTCCGCCGGCGCTGCCTGAAAGCGCTCGGCACCTGTCACAGAGAAATCTTATTACCGATATTCAGTGACCGCTTACCTCTTACTGGTGTGGCACCTTCAGTTCGCTCCATAGCATCAACAACGGTGGTCGTTGCACGATCGCTGCCACTTCAGCAGCTCGCTCACACGGTAACGTGTTTTGTTGTTGCCGAGTGAGTGGGCCTGATGCCTCAAATTGAGCCTAAACAGGTCCAGACCCAAGTGCATTTATTCAATGAATAAATAAACTATTAGCGCACAGCCAAACTACCTGGGAAAGCGTCACACAGTAGCAGTTCAACGCGCGTTATCCCACTTAGTGCGTCAGGCGCGAGCAGCCGAGAGGTGGCGCCACGGTATGTCCTCGCGCCCAATATATTGCGTGTTGTTCCTAATAAAGCCTTCAGTTGATAGTCAGCGCCGGTCCTGTTGTACTCTTTTTCGTTGTCCTTTCGTTTAGCGCTGTTTTTTCAAAGAAACATGTACCAACTAGCTCAACTCTCCGTTTTATTGATGTTTTTAACCCGCCTGGAAGCGCGCACTAGTTCTCCCGAAGTGTTTCAAAATATGCTCTTGTGTGTTGGCATGTTCGTTTTGTGGCGGCAGCGTGGAGTGGCATCCTTAAATGGGCGTCCGCAAAGAACAATATTCCCAATGTTGCAGCGCCTCCGCACGCGCCTCTTTGAACAAGCATGCGTGGACGCTCTGTCAATGAGCGAGGCTGAGTTCTTGCGCAAATGGTCAACATACTTTATCGTCCTGCGCGGCGGTCGAGTATCGGCTTTCTTACTGCATTACTGACGTGCTCAGTGCTGCGTCACTGCGCATGTGCTTGACTCATCAGAGCATTAAGTTCATCCATTTTGTTTTGTATTTTCTATGTCAACACAGAACAAAATAAACTTCTCTTTCTACGTCCAGACACAGCGAAGATTTTTCGGCGCTGGCTTGCTGAGAAGTTTTGAGAAGTGCAGGCGGGCCTCGGATCCACTGCGACCCCGAGGTTCCGCAACCAGCCTCCCAGCCCAGGCGCCGTGCCTTTGCCGGTGCTCGGGCAACTTCGTGAGCTTCAAGCAGCAGCCCAGTCGGCCGCCCGTGACGTCATGGGAGGCCCGGGACCTGCTGCCCCTCCGGTGTTCCGTGCGCCGCCCCCAAAGGCGCACTGTTTTCAGTTTCAAGTTACTTCCGACGCGACGGCTGACGACATCGTCGACGGCATCGAGTCGGTTGTCGGCCCGAAAGGGCTAGAGAGCCTCCAGCACCATGGAGGCATGAAGTTCTGCGTCGCCTTGGCCTCGGCTGCGGCGGCGGAGAAGATGCTAGTGGAAGGCGCCTTCAACGTGAACGGCACTTCCGTCCCAGTAGCCTGCGTGGGTCCCGCCGTGGTCCACGTGACGGCTTTTCGTGTGCCGCTGTACGTGGGAGATGCGGCGCTGGCGGCAGCACTGAGCTCCTACGGCAAGGTGCTTGACATCAGCCACCCCGTTCTCAAGGGCCGTCGTCACGTCAGCAACGGGACGCGCGTGGTCCGGATCGAGATGAAGCAGGCGGTGCCGAACTTCCTGACCGTCCAGGGCCACCGCGTCATGTTTGACTACCGAGGCGTCCGGAAGGTGTGTTCCCGCTGCGGGCAGGACGGCCACATCGGCGCGGCGTGTCGAACGCCCCGGTGCGCTCGCTGCGAGGTGTTCGGCCACGACACGGCCGGATGCGGAGCGGCTTGCAGGCGCTGCGGCGGAAGCCACGCCACACCGGATTGCCTGCGACCACGGTCCTATGCGGCGGCCGCCGCCTCGAGGAAGAAACCGAGCAAGGACAACGTGGCCGCAGAAACGCGGAGCACACTAACCGTCCGGACGCCTGTTGCCGACGCGGACCCTACGACCAGCCGCCCGAGGGAGCCTGAGCACGCCCCCGCGACAGAGGTGCCCGTGAAGGAGCAGCGCGAGGTGACGCCTTCAAACGAGGTGGAGCCGTTCGCTGCAGTTTTTGCCGAACCCTTGGCGCCGTTTCCCGGCACTGACACCTACGACACCGTGAGCAGCAGCGACGAGTCGAGCGTGGCGTCGGGCGACCTGGTGGACGTACCGGACAAAGTCACGCCGCTTCGCCTGACAGGCGACTTGACGTGCGGGCAGGTGTCAGGGCCGACGACTCCTCGAGGTGCGGACGACGTGCGCTTCCCGTCACCAGCCAGCCACACCCTCCCATCGGCGGCCCTGGCGTCGGCATCGGCTTCAGCTGCGAGCGTCGCCAAGACCACGCAGCAACCGGTGAGCGAGGCCACAAGCGCCGATGACCCCGAAAATATGGACTTCTCAAGACCCGACTACAAACGTGCCCACCCCCAATCATCGGAATCCGAAGGGACTGTTAACGAACGGTCTAGCAAAAAAGTGCCGCGCGCGCCAAGCGCCGCCCATGGCAGCGCTCTTTAGGTTGTATGCTATGCCGTCGGTGCTCTTGGCAGTCATGGCGGTTGTGCATCTCCTCTCCCTGAATGTTCGGGGATTTCAATCCGTAGACAGACAGAGAGAGGTGATGCACTTTGCCAGGGCTAGGGGTGTCGACATCCTGTTTTTACAGGAATGCAACTTCCGTACTTCACGTGATGTGCTGAATTTCACCACCCGGTTTTCTGTTTTTGCTTACTTTTCGTTGACTGATTCTCATATGTGCGGTGTTGGTGTCGTTTTTGTAAACCCCTGCCAGCGCGCGGGTGCTCATTGCACTTTTTGGCTGGACGGCAGCACTCTTGCGGTCGACTTCACACTAAACCAGCGGCGGGTACGTGCGTTGGTTGTATACGCGCCAGCACGGCAGTCTAGTAGTTCCGATTTTCTTGAGCGCCTCGACTCATTCCTCCTTGATCCCTACCCCACTTTCATCGTCGGCGACTTCAATTGTGTACTTAACATCGACCGTGACGTCCGCGGACAGGGTCACGGTCGCCGTTATTCCGGTGCCCCCGCGCTCCGCGATCTCGTGACTCAGTTCCGCTTGTCTGACGCGTGGGTGCAGCTTCACGGGGATGCCTTTGGAGCGACGTGGGAGAGAGCACAGTCAGCGAGTCGGATAGACAAATTCTATTTTCCACCAGAGCTCGCTTCTTTTGTCGTCAGCTGCGAAGTTCTCGCGTTCCCTGTAGGCACGCCGGTGATTTCCGATCACCACCCCTTGTCAGTCAGGCTCGACTTTGGTGAGGGCACCCCACGTACTGTTACGTGGCGCATGGACACGAGCCTACTGGCAGACCCGGAAAGCCTGGCGTCGCTGCGTACGGCGTTGGCCGCATCGTGCAAGAGCTTCGTTGCGACTGATTCATGGGACACACTGAAGACTCGTTGGCAGGCAACTCTGGTGGCGGCCGGTCAAGACCGCAGACGCCGGGTAACGCATGCACTGAATGATACCCTCAAGCGCATCCGTATAGTGCAAAGGGGAGCACCCTTAACCTTTGCCATGAGCGATTACCTGTGTCTACTTAAAGCACGTTGCCACGTGTTGCTCTGCCAGTCATCACGGGCAGCAAGTCGCGCACACCAGCTCGGGCGGCCTATATCAGACCCGGCTGTGCTGCGACACGTACGCGCAGGCACGGCAGAGGAATTCGCTCCCGCTACTGTGCCTTTCGTGGCCCTCCCAGACGGCACACAAAGCAGAATCACGTCCGACATCTGCGCGATTTTCGCAAGCCACTTCTCGGACCTGTTCTCGACGGGCAATTGGCTACATCTTCAAGATGGGTATGACGGGCTTCTACAAAGGTTTTTTGGAAACTTGCCACGAGTAGGTGAAGAGCTGCACGAAAACCTTTGCGCACCAGCCACAAGCCAAGAGCTGCACGCCATCCTGCAGAGTATGAATGCAGCATCTGCCCCCGGTCGAGACGGCATTCCAACAAGTTTTTATTCAATGTTTTTTTACCAGATCCAAGGAGCACTGCTGAAGATGGTCAACGGCTTTCTCGCGGATGGGTTACGTCCAAACTCTTTCCGCGAATGTCGCATCATACTCATTCCGAAAGCGGGCGGTGACCCCTCCGACCCGCAAGCATGGCGGCCCATAAGCCTCCTAAACGCCGACTACAAAATCGTCGCATCTTTACTAAACAAAAGAATGCGGTCGATTCTGCCTCACCTAATTCACCGGGCTCAAACCAGCAGCGTGCCTGACCGCTCTGTGTTTGATGCACTGACACTCACAAGAGACCTGTTCACATTTGCCAGCAGGACGGGCTTCAACGGGTGCTTTGTTTCGCTTGATCAGGCGAAAGCATTCGATCGAGTGGAACACTCGTATCTGTTCGGAGTCCTCGAAGCCTTCGGATTCCCCCCGCAAATTGTCAGTAGGCTGCGCTTACTTTACGCAGACCTGAATGCTTGTCTCTCCGTAAACGGCCACCAGAGCGCTCCCTTCTCAGTCATCCGTGGCATAACGCAAGGATGCCCTCTCTCCCCAACGTTCTTCTTCTTATGCCTGTATCCACTCATCCGGCGTATTAACGACAGCACATCCATGCGCGGCTTCCCTCTGCCTGGCCAGGGCCAAATCAAAGTTTCGGCCTACGCCGACGACGTTTTGCTTTTCCTCAAGGACGAGGAAGTATGCCGCTTTTTCGCGGCTGTTTCACGAGTACAGCAAGATATCCGGGGCCCTATTGAACAGGGGAAAAAGCAAGGCGCTAAGGTTTGGCACCTTCACACCGAACCTTGCGGGCGAGGTGGAGTGGGTGCAGGGAGTGAAAGTCCTGGGAGTAGTATTCCTCGCCACCGGAGAAGTAGCCCACGAAACCTGGACTAACCTCCGCACGAATGCTGAGAAACGCCTCTCGGTGGCGTCAACTTACCGCCTTTCAATAGCAGAGCGCAGCTATATAGTGAAGTCCACAATCCTAGCCGCATGTTTTTTTGTCGCCCGCGTAGCAAATCCGCCGCGTACGTTTGCTCGCAGGCTAACCACGGCTTGTTTTTCTTTCGTTTGGGCAGGCAAAACCGAGCTTGTGTCACGGTTGTTCATTCGCCTTCCGTCTTACATGGGTGGGTTCAGTGTACCTTGCATCCGCACCATGTGTAATGTGCTCGCCTTGAGAGGTGTACGCGATCTTGTGCGCAACCCAGACTATCCCGGGAGACCACTCCTCGCATACTTCCTGGGTACAGCGCGTAACGTGTTTTTTTTTTTTTCAGAACACGTGGTTGGCCATACAGCCGAGCAGCCACCGGCATGTTTCGTTAACGTGCGTCGTACACTGGCGTCGCTGTCTGCCAGCGTGCCCGATCTAGATGTTGATGAAACCCCGCCCTCCAGGATGTGTGAGGCACTAACGGTCGCTGAGCTGACCCGCGAAATACTCCAGAAAACGAGACGGGCGCGCTGGGGCCAACTGACCTCACCTGCACTTCCTGGAGCTTGCTTGCTGAGAAGTTTCGACAAGTGCAGGCGGGCCCTGTACCCACTGCGATCCGGAGGTTCCGCAACCAGCCTCCCAGCCAAGGCGCCATGCCTTTGCCGGTGCTCGGGCAAACTACGTGTCTTTCGTGCAAACAGCAACAGAGTCGGCCGCCCGTGACGTCGTGGGAGGCCCGGGACCTGCTGCCGCTCTGGTGTTCCCCCAAAGGCGCACTGTTTCCTATTCACTGTTATTTCCGACGCGACATATGGCGACATCGTCGACGGCATCTAGTCGGTTGTCGGCCTGAAAGGGCTAGAGAGCCTCCAGTGCCCGGAGGCATGAAGTTCTGCGTCGCCATGGCCTCGGCTGCGGCGGCGGAGAAGTTGCTCGTGGAAGGCGCCTTCAACCTGAACGGCACTTCCGTCCCAGTAGCCTGCGTGGGTTCCGCCGTGGTCCACGTGACGGCTTTTCGTGCGCAGCTGTTCGTGGGAGACGCGGCGCTGGCGGCGGCACTGAGCTCCTACGGCAAGGTGCTGGACATGACCCACCACGTCCTCAAGGGCCGTCGTCGCGTCGGCAACGGGACGCGCGTGGTCCGGATCGAGATGAAGCAGGCGGTGCCGAACTTCCTGTCCGCCCAGGGCCACCGCGTCATGTTTGAATACCGAGGCGTCCCGAAGGTGTGTTCCCGCTGCAGGCAGGACGGCCACATCGGCGCGGCGTGTCGAACGCCGCGGTGCGCTCCCTGCGAGGTGTTCGGCCACGACACGGCCGGATGCGGAGCGGCTTGCAGGCGCTGCGGTGGAAGCCACGCCACAGCGGACTACCTGCGGCCACGGTCGTATGCGGCGGCCGCCGCCTCGAGCAGATACCCGAGCAAGGACAACGTGGCCGGAGAAACACGGAGCACACCAGCCGTCCGGAAGTCGGTTGCCGACGAGGACCCAACGACCAGCCGCCCGAGGGAGCCCGAATCCGCCCCCGCGACGGAGGTGCCCGGGAAGGAGCAGCACCACGGCTCCACCTTCCAACGAGGTGGAGCCGTTCGCTGCAGTTTTCGCCGAACCCTTGCCGCCGCTTCCCGGCACAGACACCTACGAAACCGTGAGCAGCAGCG
Organism: Amblyomma mixtum; assembly: GCF_055824585.1. Taxonomy (NCBI): domain Eukaryota; kingdom Metazoa; phylum Arthropoda; class Arachnida; order Ixodida; family Ixodidae; genus Amblyomma; species Amblyomma mixtum. The sequence continues at coordinate 69,752,442 of NC_143021.1, read as the reverse complement.
ACGAGTCTAGCGTGACGTCGGGCGACCTGCAGGAGGTACCGGACAAAGGCACGCCGCTTCGCCCGACAGGCGACTTGACGTGCGGGCAGGCGTCAGAGCCCACGACTCCTCGAGGTGCGGACGACGCGCGCTTCCCGTCACCAGCCAGCCACACACTCCCATCCATCGGCGACCCTGGCGTCGGCATCGGCTTCAGCTGCGAGCGTCGCCAAGACCACGCAGCAACCGGTGAGCGAGGCCACAAGCGCCGACGATCCCGAAAAAAATGGACATTTCCAGACCCGAATACAACGTGCCCACCCTCCATCATCGGAATCCGAAGGGCCTCATAAGGAACTTTGTAGTAAAAAAGTGCCGCGCGTGTCAAGCGCCGCCCATGGCAGCGCTCTTTAGGTTGTACGCTATGCCGTCGGTGCTCTTGGCAGTCATGGCGCTTGTTCATCTCCTCTCCCTGAATGTTCGGGGATTTCAATGCATAGACAGAGAGAGGTGATGCACTTTACCAGGGCTAGGGGCGTCGACAGCCTGTTTTTATAGGAATACAATTTCCGTACTTCACTTGATGTGCTGAATTTCACCACCCGGTTTTCTGTTTTTGCGTATTTTTCGTTGACTGATTCTCACATGTGCGGTGTTGGTGTCGTCTTTGTAAACCCCTGCCTGCGCGCGGGTGCTCATTGCACTTTCGGGCTGGACGGCCGCACACTTGAGGTCGATTTCACACTAAACCAGCGGCGGGTACGTGCGTTGGTTGTATACGCGCCAGCACGGCACTCTCGTATTTTTTTTCAGCTCGGACCGCAACTTGGCGAGCCACACCAATGCTCCGTGGCCAATGCTCCGTGCCATGTCACCATGCTCGCAACGATGACTTACCCGGGACTCTAATGGACACTTTGCTGCTAGGCCCAAAGTACAGCTTTCAGCCATCAGCATCTAGACCACAACTTCTTGGTATGGCTCGCCAAGTTGCAGCCCGAGCAAGTGAACAACATCGTGAGAGGGCCGTAGGCGATGGAGTGGACACCATGATCCGATCTGTGAGTGGAAAGCCTGTTAGAAATCCTCCGTTAAACCGAGTTGTACAATCTCTAAGAGAAGCAGATCTCTGTGTCAATGAAGCAGATAAGAAAGGAGGCTTTGTTGTTGTTCCCAACGACCTAATGCGAGTGAAATGAGAGCAGGCCATTGAAAAGATCTTCAAATCCATAAAATTCCGTCCCAACAAGCAGGAACAGGTGGCTTTAAAATTACTAGAAGACTTGCACTTGGAATCATTGCACAAGCACGTAAAGTCACCAAAAAAAAGGTGTTTTAGAAGTTTTCTTTACTGGTAAAACCGACAAACCCAAGTGTCCCTTTCGAGTTATTGTATCGGAAAAAGGGTCTTGGCAATCCCATGTGTCTCAGTTTTTACAAAGTTCCTTGAAGCATCTGTTTGTGGATGACCCATTTCTGATTAGGAACTCAGACTCAGTTTTGACCGAAATGGAAGCAGGTTTGGACAACGCATCCAATGAATTCTCAATTGATGTAGAGAATCTATTATTCCGTTCCTCACGAAGGCCTCTTTAAAGCCATTCGTGAGGGCATCAATAATTCTGACGAGGCAAGATTTCGGAATGCCATTGGGATTAGCAGTGACAATTTCATGTCCTTACTTGAATTTTATCTTCACTCCACTGTCATTGATTTTAACCAGAATTTTTTTGCAAAGAGCTGGCATTTGCATTGGATCGTCTATTGCGCCTATTTTAACTGATATCTCTTTATCTTTCATTGACAAGTGAATCTGTGCGCAGCTGAACTGAACTCCTGTCAGACGGGTTTTCCGCTTTGTGGACGACTATTTTATTGTTTTTGACGCTACCATTTCTTATAATTCAGTAGTGTGGCTTTTTGATCTTGTTGGTACATAGTTCGAATACACTGTAGCGCAGCAAAAGACGAGGACACAAGATACGAGAGGCGAACACCACGAGCGCTAACTTCCAACAAAGTTTATTCTCCTGAAGCATCACATTTCTACGCCAGAAAACAGTAATCACATGTGCGAACAGTATCAATTCCTTAGATGAACGAGCTCTTTATCTGAGAGGAGAATGGAAGGTGTGCTTGCACACGAGCATCCTGATCTATTTATCTTTTCGGCTTCAATGATTTCGCGCGTTACCCTTTCTCTGCTTTTTCCTATTACCAGACTTTTATCAAAGAAAGGCTTAGAGGTTTTTGACTTGCATGCGAGAATGTGATCAACCAGCGATCCGCCTTGCCCGTTTCTGACGTTGCGAGCGCGTTCCATTAGGCGCTCGTTGAGACATCTCCCCATCTGGCCGAGATAGTGTTTCCCGCATGACAAGGGAATTTGATACACAACACCTTCATCGCACGTCCCGTAGGGCTTCTGGTGCCTAGTTGCGCATCCGCGCGCTTTGTTGGTGTTGGTTTTTCCCAGTTTGCACAACGTTGCAAGTTTTTTCGGCGCCGAGAACACGACGGTCGCATTCGCTCGTTGACCAACTTGGCCCATGTTCAAGTTTCTGTTGCCGAAATACTTGTTAAGAGAATGAAACCAGAAAATCAATGTCACCCAAATCCGGTTCCTCGTGAACGAAAAAACCTTGTTGTATTACCTTATCTACACAAGATTTCCCACAATTTGAAAAGAATTGGTTATAACGCACATTCCTTCATTGTTCACCTCATGATTCATCGCTTTCGCCTGCTGCTTTTGGGGTCGATGCCTATCAGATATAGATGTGATGTTTCTGGCGATGGATACCAGACACAAAGTAAGTACGTTTTTGAAATTTTACTATCTTTGTGATTGCCCTCACTGCCCTGCTGCCTTCTTGAAAATAGGTTTGGTTTGGTTTATGGGGTTTAACGTCCCAAAGCGACTGAGGCTATGAGAGACGCCGTAGTGGAGGGCTCCGGAAATTTCGACCACCTGGGGTTCTTTAACGTGCACTGACATCGCACAGTACACGGGCCTCAAATTTCTCCTCCAAAGAAATTCAACCGCCGCGGCCGGGATCGAACCCGCGTCTTTCGGGCCAGCAGCCGAGCACCATAGCCACTAAGCCACCGCGGCGGCTCCTTCTTGAAAATAAACCACTTGGAAGTTGTGCCTTGTACACGTCGCATGTGTGTCTTCATTTTTGTCCTGTTTTGACGCGCAAGTACATATCTTCACGAGAGATGAACCAACTCACCCAAGAAAAAGTTTTAATTGAACACATTTAAATGGGAAGCGCCGCAAGCGAAAGCCTGCAAGGAACTTCGGCGTCGTTTACAGTCCCCACCGGTCCTCGGGCACCTTGATGAAAACGCCGAGACTGAAGTCCATACCGACGCAAGCAATACTTATTCTTGGGCTAGTTGGTTTGATTCCATGCTTGCAGGACTCAGTGCACAACGAAGCACAAGTACTGTCCTCCTTCTTGTTCTTGTGCTTCGTTTTTGTGCGCTGAGTTCTACAAGGGACGCAAGCAGCGTGGGCCTAGGCGCTGTCCTCGTTCAGAAAATCGACGGACGGGGGAAAGTATGGCAAAAAATAAAATAAAAGGCACCGACCAAAAGAAAGACGAAGTGACGTTTGGAAGAAACGTCTTTCAGAAAGTAATCGCATACGCTAGCCGTTCCCTTTCCAAGGCCGAGGCTAACTATTCGACAACTGAGAAGGAGTCCCTTGTCATCATCTGGGCTACGTTAAAATTCAGGCCATATCTGCACGGACGACCGTTCAAGGTGGTCAGTGATCACCACGCACTATGCTGGCTTGCTAGTTTGAAGGACCCTTCAAGCCGCCTCGCTTGACGGAGCCTGCGCCTCCAGGACTCCGACTTCACCACTCTGACGCCGACTGCCTGTCACGAGCCCCTGTAGATGCACCGCCGCCCGACGACGATAAGGATCGGCGCCTTCCTGGGACCCATCAGCTCCAGCTCTTTTGCAACGCAGCGACGCTCGGACCCCTGCCTAAAACGCCTCATCAAGTACATGGAAGGCAAGGTTTCTTCACCCCCGCCTCGTTCAAATGAGGATTCTCTTCGTTCTGTGTACACGACGACGTCCTCGTCAAGAAGAACTTCGCAGCGAACAAAAGAGCCTACCTCCTTGTACCGCGAAGGAGTTCTATAGGGTTTACACGACGAGGCGACAGCTGGACGTCTCGGGTTTTCTCGCATCCTCCGTCGCATTCAAGACAAGTACTACTGGCCCCGACTGTCTGCCAATGTAGAACATTATGTGAAAACATGCCGAGATTGTCAGCGACGGCTGCCGCGGTGGCTCAGTGCTTATGGCTCTCTGCTGACCCGAAAGGCGCGGGTTCGATCCCGGCCGGGGCGGTCGAATTTCGATGGAGGCGAAATTTTAGAGGCCCATGTACATTTCGATATCAGTGCCTGCCAAAGAACCCCAGGTGGTCGAAATTTCCGGAGCCCTTCATTACGGCCTCCCTGATAACCTGAGTTGCTTTGGTACGTTAAACCCCACTAAACCTATAAACCAATGTCAGCGGCGAAAGACCCCTCCCACCCGACCGGCAGGATTTCTGATGCCTGTTGAACCCCCTCAGGGCCCTTTCAGCAGATGGGCATGGACCTGCTTGGCCCTTTCCCGAAGTCAACGTCTAGAAATAAGTGGATCATTATAGCGACCGAGTACCTTAGCCGCTACACCGAGGGAAAAGCCCTACAGAACGGAACTTTTATTTCAATACCCTAAAAGCCCAATGCGGGAATTACATAAGGGGGATTCATCAAAGAAAACCTAACAAATGTACAACACAAAATACAAACAGCTGAAAACAGAAATAAACAAGAAGCCAGGTACAAGTAAATAAGAAAAAGGGAAAAAAGGCTAGGAACAGGTACTTGAAAAAATGCGCAGGTAGCAAATCCCACAAAACAGATAAACAAAAATCCCACCTTCGGAAGTTACAAAACATGGCATCTAACATTTTGCGGAACGTTATGACCGACACACACACACTGGCGCAAACGAAAAAAAAAGTGAACCACACAGCGATAAAAAAAGAACGCACATCATTTTATTTTCTAAATACGACCAAAACGCTGTTTGAAATGATGATGTTTCAGCGATAGCTGCAATGCTAGAAGGAAGCGAATTCCACTCTTCAATAGCCAGGACCAAAGGTGAGTATTTGTATCACTTTGAGCGAGTGAAACTCCGTTTAGTCTTCATCATGTGATATACACGAGCCGATGTGTGCGGTGCCGGGAAAAGATGAGAACTGTAAAATGGTGTGTTGCTGTGGTAGAGCAGCAGCAGAAACCACCAAATTTTTCGTGGAGTGCTGCTTCTGCTACACAGCGCCCCCGATATGTGCTCATCACGGGCAGAGGAACAGCATTCATGACATCCTTCGGTACAGCCACCGGAGGACAACTGCATACCATCCGCAGACCAACGGTTGGACGCAACGCCTGAACAAAACCATTGCTGACATGCTCTCCATGTATGTCGATACCGAACACAAGACTTTGGACGTGATCCTGCCTAACGTCGTCTTCGCCTACAACACCACAGTGCAGGAAACCACCAAAATGTCGCCTTTTAGGCTCGTCCAAGGAATGGAGGCCATGATCACGCTAGACGCCATGCTGTCCAACGTTGCCGAAGAAAATAACGTCGACGTCGCCGCCTACCTTCAGCGCGCAGAAGCCCGAAGACCTGCCCGATTACGCATCAAAGGCCAGCAGCGGACCGACGCCAGACGCTGCAACCTACGAAGACGCAGCGCGCAATACATGCCAGGAGACCGATTCTGGGTTTGGACGCCCATTCGCCGCCGCGGACTGAGTAAAAAACGCCTGCGCCGCTACTTCGGCCCGTACAAGGTTCTTCGTCGGGTAGACTATGAAAACAGCTGAAAACACACACACACACACACACACACACACACACACACACACACACACGCACACGCACACGCACACGCACACACACACACACACACACACACACACACACACACACACACACACACACACGCACACACACACACACACACACACACACACACACACGCACACGCACACGCACACGCACACGCACACGCACACGCACACGCACACACACACACACACACACACACACACACACTGCGCTTGTGTGTGTTTCTGTTTTCTTGCTCGTGTCCTTGTTTTTGTTCACGCAGTTTTAATTATGAATGATTCAAATCAACTAGCCCGCAGAAGATACTTTAGACTATGAAGTCGTCCCTGAGAATGACTGCATCCCAGCGACATTGCGTACGACCATAAGTTGTCCATGTCTCCAGTCTAAAGCCCTATCATGTGCGCTAAAGGACGCCGTGCTTCCATTCTCGATGTTTATTGTGCCCAGTGCGTTTTACTTGTTTCTAGTCGCCTTATTTATTTTCAAGCAATGGGCCGAGGCTTCTTTGAGAGGGTAGTAAGGCCGCGAATCTTGTTTGCTTCTTCATTCTTCAAAGCTTCCGGCGGGCCGCTTGATCGCTTCGTTAGTGATGCCAGACGCGACCACATTTATCTCCATTGATCGCATATATCGGAGCCGATTCTACGCTGTTTCAGAGTGTTCTAGTAAGTTTGCACACTTTGTCTCGAAAGTTCGCTATCCGCTTTAAAAAGAGCACGGCCGAGAGCGGCGGGCATTCTGGTCGACGACCGCAGAGCACGCGTGTTGCGCGAACTGTTCACAGTTCACGCGAACTGTTTACAAATATGCTGTTGTGTGTCGGCATGTTCGTTTTGTGGCGGCAGCGTGGAGCGGCTTCCTTAAATGGGCGTCCGCAAAGAGCAAAGTTTCCAATGTTGCAGCGCCTCCGCACGCGCCTCTTTGAGCAAGCATGCGTGGACGCACTGTCAATGAGTGAGGCTGAGTTCTTGCGCAAATGGTCGACATATTTCATCGTCCTGCGCGGCGGTCGAGTGTCGACTTTCTTACTGCCTTACTGACGTGCTCAGTGCTGCGTCACTGCGCATGTGCTTGACTAATCAGAGCATTGAGTTCAGCAGTTTTTTGTATTTTTTGTTGACATTAGAAAAAAATAAACTTCTCTTTCTACGCCGCCGCCGAGTGATTCAGTCTATTGTGTGCGCAAGTCAGCCCAAATACAAGGTTTTGTTTAGTGGCCATTTTCGCTGTCTTCCTGCCCTCCGGACTGCAGTCACGACTACGTGATAATATATTGTTTTTTGAAACTACCTTTTTTTACCACACTCAGACTTGCGCTTGACCTTAACGGGAAGGCAATATCTGACTTCTCACACAATAACAAATAATACTTATAATAATATTAAGCAACAGAGCAAATTTCTCGAAGAAGTACTTCCCGCACTGCGTCGAAGCATCTGGTACAATATGGGTTTTTCGTTACAAAATGATACACCAATTTCAAGAATGCCTATCACAGTAATCTAAAGCCGTCAGTGCTTCGCACGCAAGGCTTCTACGCCGACCATATATCTACGCCGTCCAGGCATGGGGCCCAGAAATCAGTCACTTTAGTCTATGTTTCCCCACTCTTGAAACGGCTGGTCGAATTTCTCATTGGTACATCGGGCTTTTCTGTCCCTCGTACGACGCTCTAAGCCTTTCCAAACATGTTGAATTCAATTGTTGTAAGCATACTGGCTTGGCCACTCCATAAGGCCCGCGCTCTAATTCTTCAACCATTTTTTCATGAGCGTAAGAGAGTGCTTGCGGTCGCCGTTCTGTTGAAACACATGTCCAAATCCCAAACTTTTGCTCGACTATAAGGGCGGAAAACCTTTTCAAGATTTCTCTTCGCTCACAGTACCTAGAATTAGACGAGGCCAACCGACTCCATTAGTGACGAATTTGCCCCGTGCCACGACGTTCTCATCTTTATGGATTAACGTGGGAAGCATGATGACGAGGTTCATGTCAAATGCGTTTGGAGCGACGTATGTAACGAACCGCATCACTCCCACACGACCAGAACTTCAAATCGGCTAATGAAACTACCCTTTTCAGTTGGTTGCCTATTCATATCCTTTGCCTACCTCATCCTGGCAGCCCTATTTTCTTCACTCATACACGGGTTTTGAGATGGGCTCCTGCCATTTAGATAAGGACATCATCATCATTTATTGACCCTTAAAGGGCAACTCGGGCGATTTTTCGATGTTCATCGATGGAAATGAAATTTTAAGACTGTATTCTTTATGGTAGTCTGATATCTCATGTAAAATTTCGCACCTGAAAGCGGCGTAGTTTTTTCGCAAGCGAATTTTGAAGACAAGCGCTCCTCGACGCGAGCGGCACCCATTGATCGAGCAACTTCTACAGGCCACCCTGTACTGTGACGTCACTGGCGGGGCGGCGTGTCAAGCTAGCGGGCGCGCGCTGGCGTTGGCAGTGCAGGGGAAAACTGAAAATTGATTTTGAGGAAAGTAAATGACGCAGTAACGGACACCCGAACCGCGACGTAAGGGGGAGTGAAAGAAGAAAGGAAGAAAGAGGTGCTGTAGTGGAGGTCTCCGGAATTATTTCGACCACCTGTGCAATTTCGCGCCATCTCAACGTGCCTGATGTGATGTGTACGCCAGAGTGATGGGTCACGGCAACTTCTTATGTGCTGTGGGCTGCACAAACTCTTCATCTGTGACAACGGGCATGATCTACCATAGGTTTCCTAGCGATAAGAACCTTCGCGACAATTGGGTGAGAGCGGTCCGGCGTGTCAACTTGTCTCCGAGGAAGCATTCCCGCTTGTGCTCGGAACATTTCGCGCCAGATTGCTATGAAGACAGCGTTACCTCAGAGGGAGCTTTGGACTCGCTAAGGCTTCGTTCAACCGGGGTTTGGAGGCAGATTCTGTGCCAACGTTATTCGAGTACAACCGCCCATCCCAGCGGCCAGCTGAACGAAGCGCGGCCGTCAAGAGGAGAGCGTGCTTAAAGTATGTTGGATTGTAGAACTGTAGCTGGCGTGAATTCACTTCCAAAAGCTCGCCGTCGAGACAAAGCTTTGCAGAGAGAGGACTTTTGGTTATGCATTCCCCTGTAAGAACGTTGTGCACCGCGGCAACAGATTCTTTCATCAGGCTGGGTCGGCCGGCACTCGCCACACGAATATCTATCAGCGGGAGCATCTCATTAACTTTTGTTCTGACGACTGTGTCACAAATGCATGCACGAGAAATGACTCAAATACTTATCCGAGTTCAGACCGTCTCCATGCTGCAGGTGACGCGGCCTGTGGTGTGACTCGGCTAGCTCGCGCGGCGGTGGATCATACCTGAAAGGCGACTCGTCCAGTCCGAAATCGCCGAATGAGTCGTCTTCTAAAGACTCGCTGGTCTAGGAAAAGCTGTTCTCCGCGCTTCAGCCATGTCGACAGCGCGGCTCCGAACTTCGCAGCGCGGCGAACCCGCTAGTGACGTCACAGTCAATACCGCACGAAGACACCTCTCCGGTTTCGGTTTTGCGGTTTCGGTTTCGAGTTTTGCGTTTTTTGCTGTTTAAAAATTATTTTGGGCTTGCTTTTGAAAACCTTGTATCGTACACATTACAGGAGGTTCTTAGGAACACAAAACAGCCATTAACTTAAAATGGCTGAAAAATCGCTGGAGTTGCCCTTTAAAGACCCCTGGGTGGTGGGGCATTACATAAGGGGGGGGGGGGGGGGTTACATCACAGTAATACAACAGGTTACAATCAGTGCCATATACTGGCAGGATATAAAGGAAAAATGCGCATGAACCCATCACAGATAGTGGCCAAATATATATGAAACGGTAGTAAAACACAAAGAGAAGAATAATCAACATCAGGTTTTTTAGTGTGACAGCAGCAATTGGCGGAACTTACATGGATCGCGTTCGATGACAATGCACTCGGGTAATGAATTCCATTATTCGATGGCAACAGGCAGAAAAGACTTGTTAAATGCGTTGGTGGAGCCGTGCACGCGTAGAATGTTCATGGAGTTGAAGAGGCGGCGCGAAGTTCTGAGGGGCGGAAGCAGAATGGAGTCCCGAAGTGACGGAAAACAATGGTAAAGTTTGTGGAACGAAGACAAAAGGGCAATTTTCCGCCTGTGCACCAGAGGCTCTATGTCGAGCGACAATTTTATATTTGTAAAGCTAGAGTGGGTGGGATAGTCAGATGAAATAAAGCGGGCTGCACGGCTTTGAATATCTTCTAGAAAACCCTGATATGACCTGATAACCTTATAAAGTGACCTGATAACGGGAGAAAATCTCCGTAAACGCCGATGGAAGACAGTCGGCACGAGCCATGTCTTCCTCACTTGGCTGCTCGATATGAGGTGATGAGCCAAAATCGAACCGAATCAAAACGTGTGACACCGCTGACTTCACCACTGATAGTGTGTCATTTCAGGGCTTTGACCGCGGACACATTGTCTCGCGCTACGCCCACTTCTTTTAACAACATGCAGCATTAAGTGTAGCCACCGAATGTTCTGCTTCAACCTGGCAGTAAGTAGCTTTGAACAGACGGAAGTGCCCATGAAACGATGTCTACTCCTCTACTCCTCTATCTGGTCCTGTTGCCTAGCGCTGTTTATATGTACTTGTCACCATGGAACACCAACTCGCCCAATCTGCCGTTCTACTACAGAGAAAGAAAAACAAGCAGTTACGCCCCCAACAAGTCCTGGCTGTAGAAGAAGGCATTATTGCATCAAAATACACTAAAAAAAAGCAAAGGCGTACCTTTTTCACGAGAGATATTGAATTTATACGAAAAACTTGAAAATACCTATTTCTCCACAACTCTATATATGCTCTGTACGTCACTTTTTTTATTTTACATGAGCAACTGGTCATTAGTTTTGGTCTTATTATGAACAAGGTACCCGTAGCGGCGCCGAAACGTCAGATTTTTTTTCTCTTTATTTTTCTTCATTGACCTCGGCGAGTGCTTGTTCCTACCTTCAGGGCGCCATGAGGGATTGGCTGGTTCATAAAACTAATCGAACACCGCATAGCCGCAGTCGTGGCCAAGATGATGATCTGGGCGAATTCGATCGGCCTTCGGCGAAGTGTGGATAGCGCGGCTGTGCCCATGCACTCGCGTCCATCTTTTCGCTCTTTATTCTTCGCGTCCTCAGTGAAGTCACACTAGCGCCTCTTTCCTTTCAGTCGCCTACGGGACATTGCTGAAGAGGCGGCCGACTTGATTCGTATACCCTGTAGGCGCGAAGAAGGGAGAAGTAGTTGTACATACCTGTGGTGGCAGCAGGCCGGCCGGAGGCACCATCGTGGCGGCCGACGGCTGGCACCACGAGAGCAGCTGCAGAGACAGGCATCCACCGCAGCAGACGGCCTGCGGCGGCAGCGGCGGCGGCGGCGGCGGCGGCGGCAGCAGCAGCAGCGGTTCGCCCATGGGCGGGAGGCCAGTGGCGGGTTCGTCACCACCTGCGTCGCCAACGTCAGCTGCATGGAGCGCACCGCCCCGTTCGGCAAGCGGGCTCTGCTGTTGCGCACTGCTGGATCCAACGGAGCGGGCAGTGTGCTCACTCGCTCGACGATGTCACTGTGTGAATGACTGCACACGGGAGACCTAGGCATTGCTCGAAAGAACTTGAACTAGTGCCAGAGACATTGTGCCTACCTCCAGAATTATTGACGCGGACATGTCTTCGAAGGCATTGCTGTGGTGGAATGCGGCGGCCGCTATAAAGGACAGACGACCACAAACAGCCAGAGGAGAGAAGACGAGAGGCCGCGTGTGGTGCCAGACGCTCACACAATTTCCTGCGGTTTGTTGTGCGGCTGTGCTCGCTCCCCGTCCCTTCAGGCGGGGGCAGACAAGCGCGCTTGTGTGCGTGCGTGCGGCCGGCAAGCGGCCCTACCAGCCGCGGACTCAACGAAGGAAGTCGGCGGCTGGCACCGGACGGGTTGCCAGCAGAGGAGGCGTTGGCTGCAGGAGAGCGCACCCCTACGAGGGACACCTGATCCCCCCCCCGACAGATCCCCAGCGAGGCCATCGTCCTTCCCGTCGTAATGGCCGCGGCTTCGTGGAAATTGGCGTACGCCCTTGGCCGGCTGTAGGAGTAGCAATGGCGAAAAGACTGTTGGGTGAGGAGGAGAGGGAAGGAGAGGCTGGAGGAACACGCTGGGGTCGCGGAAGACAGGGGAGAGATGAGAGCCGGGAAGAGAGGCAGAGAGAAGCAGCCGCAGCCCGCCGAAGCAAGATGAGCGGAGTGAAGCCCCGACCTGCCGGACGGACAACCAGCTCCCCTGAAAGCCATCGTTGAGCGGACTCCCAGTTTCGCTTTCAGGCAGGGAAATAAATAATGTTTTGCCGGGCTGCCGCCTTGTTGGCTCAATTCTCGCTTCAGCAGGACCCGTAGGTAGCAACATATTAGAGAGTTTTAGAACAGGGTAAGGGCGAATAGGGTGACCCTATCCGCATGCGCTTAGCGTTAGGGGAAGGTTCAATAGGGTCGCGGATGGTCGTTTTGCGTTGCTTGAAGGCAACGCCATGACAGCGGGAAAGAGAAGCTTTCAGAACAAATAAGTTAATATAGATGCTGTATTTTTCATTGCGTAAATAAAACGACACATAAACTGTTGTAGCTACCATTTACTTCTTAGGAAATGTGAAAAATGATGCAAATATTTTTTATAATGCGGACATGTTCAGTCCGAGCCAAGACTATCCACACAGGAAGTTGCCGCCCCTAACAGCCGATTGCCTCCTTGATTGTGCCTTGCTTTGTTTTTGTGCATAAGTTCTGCGCTCGCTTTAGCGCTAGCTGTACAAGAAATGTTTTTCACATTTTTTTAGTGTTTGCTACGTGCACCGCCATCTCGGGCGGAACCCGCAATGGTAACTCCAGCAAATGTAATTATTTTCAGTTTTGTTTATGCCCGCGCGAATAAAATGCACTGCGTTAATAAGAAAGGTGTGTTACCGGGGCGCCAATTCTTTGTGACCCCTTTTTGGTACCAAAATTGCAAACCTGTTTGTGGAGGTTGGTAGTTTGAACCTCCCGCGCTTTCTGACGTCAATCGACGCATACCCGCTAAGCCTAGCAGCTCTGTAAACACGGAAGCAATCTGAAAATTTGGCGTCTTTTATCGCTAAAATTTTGTGGTTCAGGCAATTTCAGCCAAGCTTCGTGCGCCTTTAGTTTGCCGTGAGCGTGAGCCACAGAGCGATAGGGTGACCCTATACTAAAACTCTCAATTGGGTTGCTTTGTGACTGAGCCCCGACAGGCGGGAACGTCACGCGCTGCATGCGTCCGGTTTATCTCTATTGACGGCATCTTGGAATTGTCTTTCCTCTAGCCCCGCCGCGGTGGCTCAGTGGTTACGGTGCTCGGCTGCTGCTGACCCGAAAGACGCCGGTTCCATCCCGGCCGCGGCGGCTGAATTTCGATGAAGGCGAAATTCTTGAGGCCCGTGTACTGTGCGATGTCGGTGCACGTTTCGAAATATGGGCCCAGGTGGCCCATATTTCCGGAGGCCTTCACTACGGTGTCCCTCATAGCCTTAGTTGCTTTGGGACGTTAAACCCCAATAAACCAAACCAATATTTCTTCTACACTTGTGATTTTTGACGATGCCTATTACGCGCAAGGTATCTGTGTTAATTCTTTCATTGGCGCCGGTTTTAAGTGACTTGTGTTTGGCTGCCATTGGTAAAGAAATTAATCAAAATCAATAAACCAAAAATCAATAAAGAAATTCGTAATGGAAGTAAGACATGATGTTGGGCTAGTCGGTTCATGGTTAGAGGGAAACAAAACTGCGCGAAGACGACGGGACAAAAGAAAGGCACGAATACACACACACAAAGCGCAGACTTCCAACTGACTTTATTTTGTAAAAGCAGGGTGCTTATAAAGCCAATCACAGCAAAACTAAGAGACAAGCAAAAGCAACGTGCGAACGGCAATGACAGAGTCAACAAGACCACGTGTGAATTACGACGCATGAAAAGTTCGGATGTGTCCATCTAAGAAATTGATTTCTTGACATGAAAGAGATAAAGAAGGGGCGCTAACACACTTATCACCCCTTTTAGAAATGAAATAGGCCTCGGTAACTTCTCTTTCGGTTTTTGTTTTGGCCTTTGAAAGGAACTTTGTTTTTTCCAGGTAAGGAGAACAGTTTTTGGTGTCGCAGCTCTTACAGTGCAAGGGTAGATTGCTGCCAGTGCCACTGCTAAGGGATATACCCTTGCACTGTAAGAGCTGCGACACCAAAAACTGTTCTCCTTACCTGGAAAAAACAAAGTTCCTTTCAAAGGCCAAAACAAAAACCGAAAGACAAGTTATCGAGGCCTATTTCATTTCTAAAAGGGGTGATAAGTGTGTTAGCGCCCCTTCTTTATCTCTTTCATGTCAAGAAATCAATTTCTTAGATGGACACATCCGAACTTTTCATGCGTCGTAATTCACACGTGGTCTTGTTGACTCTGTCATTGCCGTTCGCACGTTGCTTTTGCTTGTCTCCTAGTTTGCTGTGATTGGTTTTATAAGCACCCTGCTTTTACAAAATAAAGTCAGTTGGAAGTCTGCGCTTTGTGTGTGTGTATTCGTGCCTTTCTTTTGTCCCGTCGTCTTCGCGCAGTTTTGTTTCGCTCAGTAACGGAATTATCGTCAGCACGAGTGAAGTCAGGAAAAGTAGTAAACAAATAGGGTTATTTGGAGATTGGACAAGAGAATGAAGCTAACACGCCTTTGTGGTCTGAGAGCCCATCAATTACTTCACAAGAGCAGGCATTTTGGGCGAAAGTAGTGCTTTGAAAAACTAAGTCGAGGATGGAATTCAGCCTAGTAGCACTATATACAACCTGAGTTAGTCCGAACAGTAAGGGGATGTTTATTAGTTTTTTACAAATTGCAATATCACGACCAAATGCAGACAACGATGACCAGTGGATGCCAGGAGTGTTGAAGTCTCCCATAGAGATAAATCTTGATGAAATATCTTGATCATGAAGTTTGCGACAGCATGAAGGATATCAACGGAAGAGCCAGGTGGACGATAAATAACTCTGATTAGAATACTATAATTGTTTAGATAAACTTTGCACCACAAGGATTGTGTATCAGGGGGAGAAGGTAAAACTGAGAATCGTAAATCCGATCTGATAAGCAATGCCACACCGCCACCAGTACTGCAACTTCTGTCTAAGCGCACGGCAACAAAACCTGGTGGCGTGAATTCGGAGTCAAAAATTCCACTATGCAGCCAAGTCTCCATTATGTCAATAATATGGGACGAGTGAACAGAAATAATGGACAGTAAATCTGGAAATTTTTTAACAATGCTGCGAGCGTTAATATTTAAGACAACAAGCTTATCAGGACGGCCAGAGGTAAGTCAGGGAGTCGATGATGCGGCAGTCAAGGACGCAGGCGCAGAACAAACAGGATCATTATACGCTTTTACCAACGAATTAGAACTTTCATCCCAATTGCAACGAACCTTATCGCTGAAGGCATGATCGAAACTTAACTTTACGACAGAACCGTTGTCACGAAAAGACACTGATGCGTCCCATATTTTTTTCCGAATGGAAAAAAATCCATGGCAGAAAAATCTTGCAGAAAAATCCTTGCAGAAAAATCTTCTGTAATGAAGAAGGCAGAGCCCTTGAGTTTAGAGACGTTTTTAAAAACTACACTTCTGTCGTTGAAGCTAGAAAGATTTAGAATAACTGGACAAGTATAACTTTTGCGAGCTGCACCGAGCCTGTGGAAGCGCTCAATACTGAGGCAGCTCATCTTCAACTTATCAGTATACAGATGAGATGCTGGTCAACAATGTGCCAGCGGTTTCGTTTGGGTCTTCTGAAATGCCGTGTATTATAATGTCATTTCTCCGAGAGCGACTTTTTGCACCAGCTGTGTTACTCTGGAATTTAAAGAGTTAATTTCAGCGTGTAAATCACAAATTGGATTGGAATTTTCGGGCGCGGGTAAAGACTCTAATCCAGCCACACGCGACTCCAATGCATCAAAGCGAGAGGCAAAAGATTGCTTAATGTCCGCGATGTCACGTGCATGTGAATGAATATCTTGTTTTGTTGAACGGAGTGGCGCCTGAGGGAAGTGAAGGCTTGTAGAAAGCGTTTTTAACGTTTTTAAAGACTGTGGAAAGGGTTTGAAATTTCTCCGTCAGGTCGCCTGCAATCTTAGCATCAGCTTTTTAATAGTTCTCTATGTCGGACGTATTTTCCTTGCTCAAACAAGCCAGATTTAAACTACAATTCGGCCCATTCGAAAGTAGTCAAGAGAGGAATAGCTTCGACCTGCTTAAGAGGCGCACTTCAGGAATCGTCGTTCACAAGGTGAACCTGAGTGTTCACCAGCAGCAGGTTCCCCGCTTGCGCGGCGCTGAATTCCCAGACAGCACGAGAGCCGAGGCCCGGCCGGGACACTTCCCAGGGACGTCGCTGTACAACCTATACTCCGCTACATGCATAGCAGTCAACGAAGGCTGCGGCGCCTGTTCACGCATCGTAATGTAGTGCGTCAGAAGGAAAAATTGTAATGAACATAAAATTAAAGTAAATGTTGGCCGATATTGTAGTGCAATGATAAAAGTGTTTTATTTTGCAAAAAAAATGCTTTTTCTTTTATGTTCTTCAAAACAGAGTGCCTTAGTTTTTTGGTCTTTTTTCCCGGCCCCTCCTGTATCAGGTTTTCGCAGCTAGGCCGGCCGGTCATGTTGTCTGCTTTCGTCAATCTCTTCGTGCGCCCTCTTCATGAACCATGGAGCCTCGTCGTTGGCTTCTTACAATAACAATGTCAACTACAGTGGCAAGTGCGCTAATATACGACACCACGTGTTGCGTTCGACGGCCTGCGCAGCGGAATCTCTGATCAGGGCCCAAATGCACAGCTTTCAACAATCCCCATCTCGCCGCACAAGATCACACCCATAACACACCGGATCCGACATCTAATACAAAACATTACTACGAACGGAAGCATTTCAAAGAATTTTCCTAGTGAAAACAGCTCAAAGAGGGGACCTCCCGAATCAGACGCCGCTCACTTGAAAGCCGCTGATGCCAGGTTGCCGCTAGCCGAGTCTACTCCGAATAATGGACGCCGCACTGAATTCTATCACCACACAATTAATGATTTATCGTGTTGCATGCAAAAAAGTCACTGAACGCCCGAGAACAGCACTTCGCACTCCCGTCCGTCGCCAATACTCTACACTGCCTTTTCCCTTCGAAGCAAGTAAACAGCGCTGTGTTTTTTATGCGAAGCATATTACTAGAGCTACACTACAGCCCGTCGAGCGCGGCGGTGGAGCTACCATTGACCTTTAGCGTGACCACGTGACACCACGTGACAACATGACGTCACAGCAGAGGAGAGATGGGCTGCCGGCTCGCGCGGTCGGCCGCGGCGGTGGAGGCTCCACATCAGAGGCGCAGCGGCTGACCACGTGACAACATGACGTCACAGCAGAGGAGAGATGGGCTGCCGGCTGGCGCTGTCGGCCGCGGCGGTGGAGGCTCCACATCAGAGGCGCTGCAGCTGACCACGTGACGCTACAGCAGCGGTATAAAGCTGAGCTTGCCTCGCTCTCCGGGCACTTACGAGGCGGCCAGGTGTTGGGATGCCAAGTAGAAGCAGGGCTGATTTGAACGAGAAGCGAAAGCTTCAGCGTGCCACAGAGACCGATGAAGAGCGGGATGAACGTCAACCAAGGAAAGCCATGTATTACCAAGCCTAGCCATCAATATGCTTCGCATCTGACTAGGCTTAACCTTAGCTAAGCCTCAGCCATTTTTTTAATGCGTTGTTGATTGCCTCAGGGCATAAAAAACAAAAGAAAAAGAAACAGCCAAGCCGGAAGTCGAACTTGGCCCCTTATAAAAAGAAAAGACAGGCGCGCGCTTCGTACCACTAAGCAACGACGCGAGGGGGACGGATACATTCTGCTTGTTTTTTGCAGCGGACTGCTTTCGTACCTTTGGCAGCGTTGACTGCTATGTATGAAACGGAGTATATGCAGGCACAACTCGTCCCTTCGCCCCAAGAAGGTGGTGGGAAAGTGCGGCCTTCGGGTCATTTTTTCTGCTCCGCTAAAGAGGGCAAGGATGTGCCGCATGGTTAATGGCACAGACGAAGGTGCAACCTGCCGGATTAGGCCCGCCGCGCAGTTTGTAAACTGCAGCGTCGGAGCAGTTTGCCTTATTCCACTTCCCTGTGGCAAGTGCCAGACGGGCCAGTGCCTCAAAGAAAGACTGAGAAAGCACCGCAGGCCATTTGGTTATCCATTGCCGCAAGTACAAAATAATCAAAAAAGGTAACAAAGAAGAAAAAATTGGCTGTGGTTTGACCAATGGTCATCCCGAGTAGAATTGCGAAAGCAACGACGTGGCAATCGTTGAAATTTGGGCGAGTTCGTAAGAATTCACCTTAGGGGGAACAGCGCAACAAAGGCGGGACACACAGAAGACAAGCGCTGTAGAGAGGTTAAAATTTCCACAACTGTTACAGCCCGGTGTACTAGAAATCACATTGAGTAAAGCTGAAATTTGGGCGAGTTCGTAAGAATTGGTGGGCGTGAGAACAGCACAACGATGAGGCTTACTAATCCCCTCCGCTTCCTCGTCCAGGTTATGGCATGGGCTCACCTTAGCGCCGTATCGCTGTCCTCTTCTGCCAGTGACGCAAGCAAGTTACCGTATCATTTCGACGACGCACGAGGATCCGCTTGGCCGCCCGACGGACACATTTTCACGGTTGTGCCTCAACAACACCAAGGATCCGGATCGACGGCAACATCATCTTCTGCTGCCTATATGAAGAGCTGGAGGAACCCCGGCGCCCTTAGTGGGCGTCAGAACAGCACAACGATGAGGCTTACTAATCCGCTCCGCTTCCTCGTCCAGGTTTGTCCTGTTACCTCTATGTACGCTAAGAAATCGAATAATGTGTGCCTGTTGCTGTTCCCACGCCCGGGAGTTTTGCTTTCTTTGTTTTGTGATTGTCTTGATGTTACAACTCAACTGCTAATGTTGTCCGGGGATGTGGAGCTCAACCCTGGGCCTAACAAGAAAGCCCAGGTGCAGGACCCCTTGCCCGTTTTGCCGTCCCAGCAAATTGACGATATGTTTGCCATGCTACGAACTATCAACACTCGAACTGAAAAAAATGGAAAAGAATCGGATGGATTCAATTCAGTCATTTAGTGAACTTAAAGAAACCCAGGAGGAATTTAAGGAAAATCTATGCGAGATAGACGACAGACTAACGGAGGCTGAGCACAAAACTGGCGTCTTTGAGAGTGTCGCGAAGGAGGTGGAGCGTCTTCGCCAGTCGATTGACCAGCTTATAGGTGAAAACAATGTACTGCACTGTAAGCAGGCTGAGCTGGAAGACAGGCAACGGCGAGACAATCTTCTATTCTACGGCCTAGCCGACACCGAATCAGAATCCTGGGCCCAGTCGGAAGAAAAATTGGTCAATGTCCTTTCATCCTGTTTGAAAATCCCACCTTCAGAAATTTTGATCGAGAGAGCCCACCGGCTCGGCAGGTATACGTCGAATAAATACAGACCAATTATTGCCAAATTCTCATCTTCAAAGGTCAAACAGCAAGTGCTCCTCAATAGTTCTAAGTTCAAAGATGAAAAATTTTCGGTCAGTGACGACTATTCTCCCGCTACACGTCTTGCTAGGAAAAAACTGGCCGAATTTGGCAAATCTCAACCTTAACCTTCAAACTTCGCTTCAACAAGTTGTACATATATAGTAAAAAGTGTTACACCTATAATCCTTCTGATGATTGTGTGGCTGAAATTCCTAACACCTTCACGCCCCCGGCTGAATGCTCCGATTCTGTCCAGGAACAGTCTAATGCTTCCCCATCGACCACTGATTAACGCTACGCGAGGGGCAGTGAATTAAAGTTACCTGTCATTAACCCACTTTCGTTCTTATACACAAATATTCGAAGCATACTTCCAAAACGCGACGATCTTTGTTCTGCTATCGATGCTTGCGACGCCGACATAATATGTCTTACTGAAACTTGGTTGTCTGCGACGGTTGATAGCAGTGAATTTTTCGACTGAAAAAAACGCTACAACGTTTATCGGCGCGATAGGGGTACTAGGTGCGGCGGAGGCGTACTTATAGCCGTCTCTGATACTTTTCTGTCATTTCCTATTCACTTCACAAACGCCTTAGAACTTGTGCTTGTTAAAGTTCGCACGTGCTCTAGGAAATTAATAGTAGGTGTTTGCTATCGTCATCCGTCCTGTTCACCCACCTTTTCTGACGACCTGCATGACGTCATTCATATGGTTACACTGCGGTACCCGAATAATCCTTTCATTTTACTAAGAGACTTTAATTTTCCCAATGTTGTGTGGTCTAATGTGTGTTCCTATTGTAATCCTTTTTCTAGTGAAGCTGAAAAATTTTTGAATTTGTGCAGTGATTTCAACTTGTCGCAGCTTGTAATGCAGGCAACTCGAATTACGTCTGCTACTTCTAACATCTTAGATTTAGTGCTCACCACTTCACCTGATCTTTTCCAGCCCATATCGTATCTACAAGGGTTAAGTGATCACTTACTGCTTCATTTTTCTTTAACCTACACCGTGCCTCACCAGAGCAACTACAAGAAATATATCCGGGACTACAAAAATGCTGATTTTGATGCCGTTAACCGTGAACTGTCTGTTATTTTAGACGATTACTTACCCTGCTTTCATGACCGCTCCGTGGACGCCAAATGGAATTTGTTTGCAGAAAAAGTTTCATCGCTCATCGATAAATATGTTCCGCGCATAGTTATCGCACCTAACCGGCAATCACCATGGTTCAGTGAAACGTTGAAAAGGCTCAGTAACAAAAAAAAACGTATCTTTCGAAAGGCAAAACTAACCGGTTCTCAAGATCGTTGGAATGCTTATCAGGCCGCAGCTACCGAATACAAAAAAGCACTCAAGCTTGCCAAGGATTCGTTTTTCAATACTACATTACCATCTCTTTTAATTAGCAACCCTAGGCAATTCTGGAACATCGTTAACAAAAGAGACGATAACGCCCTTAAGGACTCAGCCGACGCACTTATCCGGCCTTATGAGTGCGCGAATGCTCTAAACTCTGTATTTGTCTCTGCTTTTTCAAAAAATGTGTGTTCTGTACCACATACATATCCCGATGCTGACTTTTTGCCAATGGACCCTATTATTTTTGATATTTCTGGCGTGGAAAAAATGATAGAAAAACAAAAAATTTCATCACCATGTGGGGTTGATAACATCAAAGTTTCTGATCAGGACTAAAGCGTACAGCGCTATAATTCTTTCTCATCTTTTCCAGCAATCTCTGGACACAGCCTGCATTCCTGGCGACTGGAAGGTCGGGAAGGTGATTCCCTTGCACAAGTCTGGAGATAAACATTCACCGCTTTAATTATAGACCCATTTCTCTAACGAGCATTCCATGCAAAATCATGGAGCATGTAATTTACTCTCACCTGGCATCATTCCTACAGTCAAATGCCTTTTTTACAGATTATCAGCATGGATTTCGCAAGTCATTTTCCTGTGAAACACAACTCTTATCGTTTACGCATGATCTGAATTCCATCCTTGACTCGGGTTCCATTGTCGATTGTATAATCCTAGATTTTTCAAAAGCGTTTGACAAGGTTTCACATCAACTGCTTTTTTTCAAACTAAGCAAACTTAACCTTGATACTAACATTCTCGCATGGTTGCATTCTTTTCTTACTGATCGTTCACAATTTGTCACAGTAAATAACACTTGCTCCTTCACTTCGGCAGTCGAATCAGGCGTACCACAAGGCTCTGTGTTGGGGCCTTTGCTTTTCCTAATATATATCAACGACTTGCCTATTAGCATATGTTCATCAATTAACCTTTTTGCAGATGACTGCGTCATATACCACGAAATTAACAGTGACGCTGATGTAACTCTACTTCAGTCCGATATCGATCATGTTCGATATCGATCAACGTGTCCCAGTGGGCACGTTGGCTGGCCGCCTGACAGCATGTCCAACCCGTTGCTTTTTTACATGCAGTTTTTCCTGTTTGGCACAACATCGGTCAGCGCATTGCAAGATTCAGCGTGCTTGGTCATCACAACACCAGCCACCTACGGAGTCTGCGCGTACGAGCCGCCGCACCATGACGATCGCTGGACGTCAATGCGTCCAGAAACATCGACATCATCAAGAGCCTATATAAGAAGCCAGCCACCATCAACACCTTCCAGTGGGCACGTTGGCTGGCCGCCTGACAGCATGTCCAAACCGTTGCTTTTTTACATGCAGTTTTTCCTGTTTGGCACAACATCGGTCAGCGCATTGCAAGATTCAGCGTGCTTGGTCATCACAACACCAGCCACCTACGGAGTCTGCGCGTACGAGCCGCCGCACCATGACGATCGCTGGACGTCAATGCGTCCAGGCCCATCGACATCATCAAGAGCCTATATAAGAAGCCAGCCACCATCAACACCTTCCAGTGGGCACGTTGGCTGGCCGCCTGACAGCATGTCCAAACCGTTGCTTTTTTACATGCAGTTTTTCCTGTTTGGCACAACATCGGTCAGCGCATTGCAAGATTCAGCGTGCTTGGTCATCACAACACCAGCCACCTACGGAGTCTGCGCGTACGAGCCGCCGCACCATGACGATCGCTGGACGTCAATGCGTCCAGGCCCATCGACATCTTCAAGAGCCTATATAAGAAGCCAGCCACCATCAACACCTTCCAGTGGGCACGTTGGCTGGCCGCCTGACAGCATGTCCAACCCGTTGCTTTTTTACATGCAGGTCAGTAACAAGTCTTCTACTGTTAAATCTAGCGATAGATGCTTCATCCAGCTGACGTGCCCACCAATCCTATGTACACTGTGCTTGGTTGTTCGTGATTTTGTGTTTTCGTTACTAATGCTTTCTGGAGATGTAGAGCAGAATCCTGGGCCCACTACTGAGGAAATGCTAGCCGAAATACTTAATGGGCAAAAGAAAATTGAAAAGAGGTTAGAAGAAATTGAAACGAAGCTAAAGGTGGTTGAGGAGTCAGCCTCGGCTGTTAAGGAAATTAGCAAAAAAAGTCTCTGGTCTCGAAAAAACTGTCCGCAGCTTGCAAGACAAATTTATTGACCTAGAGGACCGTTCCCGGAGGAACAACCTTCTAGTTTTCGGGGTCAAAGAAAAAGATGAAGAAACTCAAGACGATTTGAAGGAAGCTGTGATTGAGGGCGTGTTTGAGAACACCCTCGGAGTGCAAGTGTCTTCGGTAGAGCGTATACATAGGATTGGGCGCAAACAAGGGACTAGACCACGCCCGGTAATAATTAAGCTCTTCGACCACCGCGAAAGAATGACCATTCTAAAGAATTGTTCCAAATTGAAGAATAAAGCATTCTCAGTTTCGGAAGATTTTTCAGCACCTACAAGACTCAAAAGAAAGAAACTCTGGGATAGTACTTCGGAAATTAGAGCAGCTGGAGGGAAAGTGCAACTAGTGTACGATAAAATTAGAATTAACGGCGAACTGTTCCTAAATTTGGGATAGTGCAAGTAACGGAAGGATTCCCACAGGCAGACCAACAGTAGACGCACATAACCCACCGTCACCGCCCCAGTGAACCGAAACCCATGTCAAAAAGCCACTCCGTTGCCTCAACGTTAACGCACGCAGCATCATTAAAAATTCAGGGGGCACTTTGACTGTCTAAAGTGGGTAGAGGCGGAAGCGTTTTCCGCACCACCTTCGCTGTTTCTGTGGCACTGGTGGCGTCACATGTAATTGAGTACTAATTACTAAGTGATGACAAATCACTAATTAATGATTAATTACTGATTAATGCATGGATACTAATTAACTGCTGATTAATGACGCTTAAGCTTCGCCTTTAGGAGTGGAACGCGACAGCGCGTTGTAGTGCTGCCAGGGAGTCCACGGAACGCCACCACCCGTTCGGCGCGATGCCTTGCCCTTTGAACGCAACGCTTTTTGAGGAAAGGAAATGGCGCAGTAATTCTCTGTCATCTCGGTGGACACCTGAACCGCACCGTAGAGGAAGGGAGGAAGTGGGAGTGAAAGAAGATAGATAAAGAGGAGCCGTAATGAAGAAAATGAAAATTGTATTTGAGGCAAGGAAATTACGCAGTAACTGTGTCACAAAATTCAGGGGGCACTTTTTTGACCTAAAGTGTGGTTACTGATGTGTGGTTAAGATGTTAAGCTTCGCCCCTACGAGTGGAACGCGACAGCGGCTTGCAACGCTGCCAAGGAGTCCATAGAACGCCATCGCCCATTCGGTTGTACGCCTCGCTCGTCGGTAATTTGGTTTTTGAGGAAAGGAAATGTATCTGTCTCTCATTTGTCGGTGGACACATAAACCTCGCCGGAAGGGAATGGAGGAGGATGAGAGTGAGTGAAGACACCGTATTCACTAGACGCGCCTTTGTTCATTCCAAACCATCGAGCTGGCATGGCGGAGTGGATAGCATGCTCAGCTCTCACGCCGCAAACCGGGGTTCGATTCCTGAGCTCGACCAATTTCTTAATCGGTTTTATTTATTTATATGGCCTGACTAGTAAAGCTAATTAGGCTAATTGGATAATTAAGCAATTAACTAAGCTCAGTCCCACTTACTTAGAGCATCACTATACGATCCCTTCAATTGGTTGCATGGTTACTAGCCAAAGTACAATTGGCCCCGTTTGAAATTCGCGCACTGTGACGTCACGACCGTTTCCACCAATTGAAAAGCGTGACATTTTCTGTCGACAACTGCTGCTTACAACGATGAGACATTAAAGGCTTCCGCCTTAATAAATCAGATGACATTGAAAGTATTATTATGACGCACCAACCGCATATTCTTATAGTTACAGAAACTTGGCTTCACTCTGATATCTCCGACGACGAAATAACACCACCAGGTTACGGAATTCACCGGAAAGATAGAAATTCGCGAGGCGGAGGGGTTGCAATTATTTACCAACAATCATTGCTTGTTTCAAAGTTACCTGATATACCTGCAATCGAGTGCGTCATTATTAAAGTACAGTTCGATGAGCACAATTTAATTGTGGGTGGCTTTGATCGTCCACCTACACAAGAAAACTTTTTTTCCGAGCTCAACGAATTTCTTTGTTCCATTCAAAGCTATTCTTGCAATGTCCTCTTGGGTGGCGACTTCAATATGCCGTCAATAAACTGGAGTAGCGATTTTCCCGAACCCCTTACAAGCAAAGCTGAACCTTTTGTTGACCTGGTAATATTTCATGACTTGGCTCAGTTGGTAAAAGTGCCCACCAGAATTCAAAACGATACAGCTTCAATTTTAGACCTATTTCTTGTAAGCAATGCAGTGCTCAACCGTAATCCCGAAGTACATATATTTGATGGAATATCTGACCACAAAATGATATCTTTAACAGTTCAACTTCGCCATACCACTGACATTGAAAGAAAAAAAAGTTTCGTTCCAAACTTTTCGCGCGCTGAAGACGTCGATATCTTAGACGCCATGGATAGGTTGCTGTCGGATTTTATCTGGCTTTCTGAATCAAGCACGTGCTGTGTGAACGAGCTATGGTCTTTCTTTAAGAACCTAGTCCTGAAATGCGTCAAGAACTTTGTTCCCACGAAACTAAGTATACAGCAGAGCAAACGTCCATGGATGACGAAGAAAATAGTACGGATAGGGCGGAAAGCTAAACGAATAAGAAAACAACACCGTCAGCGTCCAACAGAGATTAACACCAGTAAACTTTCTAACATACGCCTCCAACTAAAAATGGCCATTAAAGATGCAAAGGAATACTACCAAAGTGTATCTTTGAAGAATTATCTGCTTTCCTCCCCTGCTAAGTTTTGGCGACACTTTTCTTCGAAAAAACAGCCCCTATCCAGTTTCTGCATAGACGGAGAAAGCATAACAGATAAATGTTTGATTGCAAAGACTTTCAATCAGTTTTTTTGTTCGGTGTTTACGAATGATGACGGTCGAAAGCCAACCTTTAATCCTTCAATTGAGTGCCCACCCATTGATAATATCTCAGTGACTGAAGAAGGCATTTTATCCCTCTTGTTAAATCTAAATATCAAGAAATCACCTGGAATGGACGGCATACCTACTGCATTTCTTATGAGATACGCCGAGTGGTGCTCGAAGTATTTGTGTATTCTGTTTAATAAGTCTTTATCGTGTGCAGCACTTCCAAATGACTGGAAGTACGCAAAGGTTACCCCAATACCCAAAACAGAAAACCGGTCGCTTATCACTTCGTACAGACCAATTTCATTGCTGCCCACATGCGCCAAAACACTTGAACATATTATATTCAAACATATTTCGGTCTTTCTGAATGACAACAACATAATTGATTCCAGGCAGCATGGGTTTCGAAAGGGATTATCTACAACAACGCAGCTTCTCGAAACCATTCACGAATTCGCAGCAATTTTAGACAAGCAGGGTCAAATTGATATGATATTCATAGATTTCGAAAAGGCATCTGACCGCGTGTCTCATTCTAAACTACTTTTAAAACTACAGCCAATACTTAAAAATGATCTGCTGCTTGCATGGATTTCTGCATATTTGTCATCACGGCGACAGAGTGTGTTTATTGATGGTGTGCGCTCTGACTCAGCACCGGTACAGTCGGGCATTCCACAGGGATCCGTCCTTGGGCCCCTTTTCTTTCTTATCTTCGTCAATGACATAATACAAGTAGTGAACGTGAAAATAAGGTTATTTGCAGATGACTGCATACTATATCAAGAAATCAATAACTGCAGTGACCAGGTTTGTTTGAATTCATCACTGGCCAGCGTAGAAGAATGGTGCGCCACATGGCAAATGACTATGAATGCAAAGAAAACGGTCGCTATGAGCCGCCGCGGTGGCTCAGCGGTTATGGTGCTCGGCTGCTGACCCGAAAGACGCGGGTTCGATCCCGGCAGCGGCGGCTGGAATTTCTTTGGAGGAGAAATTCTAGAGGCCCGTGTACTGTGCGATGTCAGTGCACGTTAAAGAACCCCAGGTGGTCGAAATTTCCGGAGCCCTCCACTACGGCGTCTCTCATAGCCTCAGTCGCTTTGGGACGTTAAACCCCATAAACCAAACCAAACCAAAACGGTCGCTATGTCAATCACGCGAAAACGAAACCCTTTAAAATTTTCCTACAGCATTGGCGGTAATATTCTGTCTACGGTCAGCAGCTACAAATACTTGGGTCTCGTAATTACATCTGACCTTAGATGGAACGAGCATATATCATATATTTCAAAGAAAGCAATGCGCAAGCTTGGTTACTTGAGGAGGTCGCTTCGACAATCAACACAAGAAATCCGTCTTTTAGCGTACAAAACGTACATTAGACCAATTCTTGAGTACGCCTCAGTAGTATGGGACCCGTATACCCAGAAAAACATAACACAGTTAGAAAGCATTCAAAGAAAATCGGTCAGATTTATATTCAACTGTTATAGCTGGCAAGTATCTCCGACGGTTCTTCTAAACAATGCAAACTTAGAGCCATTAAAATTGAGACGGTATATGGACAGACTGAAATATATGTACCTACTATATCATGATATGCTGGGAATAGATAAGGATGTGTACATTAATTTAGTTTCTAAGCGCCCAACACGATCTAATCATTCGAAAAAATTAAAAGAATTTTCTTGCAGGACTAACGTGTTTAAAAACTCATTTTTTCCACGGACAGTAAGTGAGTGGAATGCGCTCACCTCGAGTACAGTGGAATGCCCGACGGTCCAGTCATTCTGCGGCATGCTTAACAGTATTGAAGCAAAATAGAATTACCATCGTGTCGTTATGCGCAATGCCTTGAGTGCTTCATATGCATGATTGTTTTCATTGTTTGTACATTTCGTTTCTTGCTCAAGTGACTGAGCATGCGTGGTTGTGTCATGCTGCTGTGTACACGCCTTGTTGTTTTTGTCGCGCTTTACTTTTCCTTACTATTATTACTGCTGGATTTCGTCTCTTATTCTCACTTAAATTCTTGCGATGTTTTTTTGTTATGTTAGTTTTCTGATGTATTATTGATATGCCCACTCCTGCCTAAGGCCTCAAACTGAGGCTGGCAGTATCCTGTAAATAAATGTTCTTGACTGGGCTAACACCTGGTGCATGCAACTAAACCCTAAGAAATGCAAGCACATGTGTATTTCTCGTTGTAATACTTCACTGTCCACGTATCACCTTAATAACAGCAGCATCGAATCTGTGTCTTGTTACAAATATCTAGGCGTGTTTATTTCTTCTAATCTCTCTTGGAACACGCATGTAGATTATATAACTAACAACGCTAATCGCATGCTGGGCTACTTACGCCGAAATTTTTATCTTGCTCATAGTTCTGTAAAATTACTTCTTTATAAATCGTTAGTTCGTACTAAACTGGAATATGCTGCATCTGTTTGGGACCCCAGTCAAGAGACGCTCATCTATCAACTGGAATCCGTCCAGAACCGGGCGGCTCGTTTCATTCTTTCAAATTATCACCACAACTCCAGCGTCACGACTTTGAAAACAATCTTGCAACTACCCCTGCTGTCACAACGTAGGAAAATATACCGTCTTTGCCTGTTCCATACGATAATCTCATTCTTAAGAATAAAATGATGTTACCACCCTTTTACATTTCACATGGCATTGACCATCGACACAAGGTTGGTATTCCTTCATGTCAAACCAACCATTATCACAATTCATTCATCCCAAGTACGTCAGTAAGCTGGAATCACCTTCTCGGATCTATCGTCGAAATTTCTGATAATTCTATGTTTAAATCTGCTTTAACCAACCTACGGCTGTCATAAACTCGAGAATCCTTAACACTGTCATCTTTTTTTTTTCTTGTTACGGTTGTTCCACTTGTTTTATATGCGCGCATGTTACTGCCTTTTGAACGTGATTTCTCTTGTCGTTTGTTTTTATTGTATGCTGTTGCTTTTTGTTGTTGTTTTCATTCTGCGATATGCGCTGCTAATTTTTTACTTGTTTTGACGTAACCTGTTCGTTTTTTTCAGTGGGCTTCATTTATGTCTAATTATTAAGTGTATTTACAGCTGTATTTTTTGTTTCACTTTCGTGTGTAATCCACTCCCCTCTGTAATGCCCTCTGGCCCTGAGGGTAATGAAATAAATAAATAAATAAATAAAATTCATCTTTGGGGGAACAGCGCAACAAAGGCGGGACACACAGAAGACAAGCGCTGTAGAGAGGTTGAAATTTCCACAAATGTTACAGCCCGGTGTACTAGAAATCGCATTGAGTAAAGCTGAAATTTGGGCGAGTTCGTAAGAATTCATCTTAGGGGGAACAGCGCAACAAAGGCTGGACACACAGAAGACAAGTGCTGTAGACAGGTTAAAATTTCCGCAAATGTTAGAGCCCGGTGTACTAGAAATCCCATTGAGTAAAGCTGAAATTTGGGCGAGTTCGTAAGTATTCATCTTATGGGGAACAGTGCAACAAAGGCGGGGGACACAGCAGACAAGCGCTTGTCTTCTGGGTGTCGCGCCTTTGTTGCGCTGTTCCCCCTATAAGAGATAACATGTTTGCCTGCAGCAAAGTTGCATAGGGCTATTGATATCTGATTGCATTTCTGGTTTGGTTTAGTTTGGTTTAGTGGGGTTTAACGTCCCAAAGCGACTGAGGCTATGAGAGACGCCGTAGTGAAGGGCTCCGGAAATTTCGACCACCTGGGGTTCTTTAACGTGCACGGACATCGCACAGCACACGGGCCTCTAGAATTTCGCCTTAAAGAAATTCAGCCGCCGCGGCCGGGATCGAACCCGCGTCTTTCGGGTCAGCAGCCGAGCGCCGTAACCACTGAGCCACCGCGGCGGGTCTGATTGCATTTCTATATAGTTTATTGAGCAGGGAACCACATAAAAAGGAATAGAACCTTATAAAAATAATATAAATTAATCGTGTCTGTACTGATCAGGAGATAGCGGAGATATTGACGGTTGACACGCAGTGTTGTTCTGTGGCTTTGGACTTCTGTTAGTGACCACGATGTCAAGGTAGCCTCATTTCGATAGGTGCAAAATGCAAAAGCATGCATATACTAAAAAACTCAAGGTAGTCATAAAGAGTTAAACTTGTGCCCTTCCTTGCAGTGCATTCAGTGGTGGTTTTCTTTAGTATGAAAAGACTAACAATTATTCGTGTCCATCAATTTGGGAAATCTTCCATCAAGTACCTACAGCTATATGGCAAGAGTTCGTTTTGATTCTAATGATTGGTTTTGAAGTGAGCGTACTTTACATTTGTATGCAAAACTGTAGTTTAACTCGCAGCTGCAACAATTTCACATATCTAGCTCGTTGGGAGATTTCAGTGCACAGCGTTGATTAACGTGCAGGTGATGGTGTGCATCGTATGCGGATGTGGCGGACCACTCTCACCATGGGGTCTCATTTGCTCGGGAGCCATGATGCCACATTCATGTTCGCTCACCTCTCGGCTGGACTGGTTACCTAGCTGAGTGGTCATACCGGGCGCCTGAACGATTACATGAGGCGCCTGCAAAGGTGTCATGGTCATGGCCCTTTTGCGCAGCAGCAACGTTCGGACCCCGGCCTAAAACGATTCGCCGAGTATCTGGAACGCAAGGTTTCTTCACCCCCGCTTCGTTCTGTGTACAGAGTGATGTCCTCGTGAAGAAGAACTTTGCAGCGAACAAGACAGCCTACCTGCTTGTTGTGCCTGCAAGTTTGCGCGAAGTTGTTCAGGCTTCAGACGACGAGCCGACAGCTGGGCATCCCGGGTTTTCTCGCACCCTCCGCCGCATTCAAGACAAGCATTACTGGCCCCTACTGTCTGTCCATGTCGCACACTATGTGAAAACCTGCCGAAATTGTCTGCGACGAAACATCTCTCCCACCCGACCAGTAGGATTTCTGAACCCCACTGAACTCACCTAAAGGCCCTTTCAGTAGATCGGCATGGACTTGCTCGGACCTTAAGCGAAGTCAACATCTGGAAATAAGTGGATCATCGTAGTGACCGAATACCTAACCCGCTACGCCGAGGAAAAAGCCCTACCGGAAGGAGCAGCACCAGAAGTCGCCAAATTTTTCATGGAATGCATTCTTCTGCGACACGGCGCGCCCGATGTTCTCATCGCGGACAGAGGAACAGCATTCACGTCGGAACTGACGCAAGCCATCCTGCATTACAACCAAACCAGCCACCGGAGGACAACTGCATACCATCCGACGACCAGCGGACTGACCGAGCGGCTGAACAAAACCATCGCCGATATGCTCGCCATGTATTTCGATGACGAATTCAAGACCTGGGACGTCATCCTGCCTTACAACGTCTTCGCCTAAAACACCGCAGTGCAGGAGACCACCAAGATGACGTCTTTTAGGCTCGTCCATTGCAGGGAGGCTACGACCACGCTAGACGCCATGCTGCCAAACGTTATACCGAAAAGGATAACGTCGACGTCGCCGCCTACCTTCAACGCGCAGAAGCCCGAAGACTTGCCCGATTGCGCATCAAAGACCAGCAGCGGAGTGACGCCAGACGCTGGAATCTACGAAGACGCAACGCGAAATACAAGCCAGGACATTGAGTCTGGGTCTGGACGCCCATTCGCCGCCGTGGATTGAGCGAAAATCTTTTGAACCGCTATTGTAGCGAGAACTTGTTGTTGGGCTAGTTGGTAGTTATTCATAATTAAATTCAAAGGCGCCAAACCATACGCACACACACACACAGGAGAAGGAAGAAAGACGAGACAGAGCGCCACTCACAACTGATTTAATGTGCAGAAAGACACGTACATGTATGTCACTGTCGGCGCATGCGCAAGGAAGACATTCAGCTTCGTGAAGATAAGCAGCGATCAAAAAACGCTTTTTCAGCCTTATACAGGTTTATCGACGTTTCACTGACGCACAAGTTGCCCCTCTTTTCGATATGGAATGCTTCTATCAGTTCTCTGGCTTTTGTCACACTACTCTTTGCCAAAATCCGCACATCAGAAAAGCATGGTTCACAAGTGTGCGACGGGCAGGTTCTGATGTGCATGGGTAAATGGGGGCCATCTTTATTTTGTTCTACATTTCTTTGGTGTTCTTTGATCCGCTCATTGACACATCGCCCGGTTTGTCCGATGTAGGAACTGCCGCAGGAGAGGGGAATTTCGTACACAACCCCTACCGCACATTTCGTGAACGGTCGCCCATGCCTGGTACCGCAGCCACTTTCTTTTACTTTTTCTTTTCTTTTGGCTATTCGAGAGCAAAGGCTTCCGAGCTTTTGGGGGGCGGTAAAAACGAGTGGCACCCCATGCCTACTCGCAACCTTCTTCAGGTTGTGGGCCAACTTGTGCACATACGGCACAGCCACCGGTCTCACCTCTTCTCGAGGGACCTCCTCCCCTACTCCTACTACCTTCTTCTTCAACTTCCGTAGGAGGCTTTGAACAGTCTCTTCAAAGTGACAAGAAAGGACCAGAAGAAAGGTGGGAGTGGCTTGGTGGTTGAAGGGGACATTGTTTTGCCTGAGAAGGTAGAGGCCGTCCTTCAAAAAGGTCCAAAGTTTGGTGTTGAGCAAAATGTGCCCCCGCATGAACTGGTTGCTGTAAATCGTAGAATAGCTAGAAAAGCTGATTCAGAGCAGCAAGAAAAATGTCTACTGGAGGGTGTTGACTGCCTTGTTAAATCTGGCTACCCGAAACCTACTCAACGCAGCGAAATGTTTAGCGGAAATATCGTGTCATTCTTCAGCAAAAATTCTTTAACTCTTCTTCAAGCTAATAAGGAGGGTGGTTTTGTCGTTTTGTCCGATGATAACTTCTCGAAAAAAGCAGATGAAGCGATTAAGAAGATTTTTACGCCTGTCCCTGTAAGGTGCACAAAAGTTAAAAACCGTGCAGTATCCATGTGCGAGTGTTTGGGCTTGTCCAGCCTTGCTAAAGAAATTAAGAATACCAAAAATAACACCCTGAATGTGTTCTTCTCGGTGAAAACACACAAGGTTGGTTTACCTTTCAGAACAATAGCTACGGAAAAGGGGTCGTGGCAGAAGCATATTAGTCTCTACTTGTTGAAGCACTTGAGCAAGCTAGATTTACAAGACCCGTTTTTTACCATGAATTCTGAAGATGTTTGTGATTTCCTGAAATCTCAGACTGGGATTGGACGTGCTTTTTCAGTTGATGTTGTTGATTTATTTTATTCCGTGCCCCATGATGCCCTATTTACTTCTGTTCGGGACTGTATTGAAAGAAATAATCCTGTTTCCTTTCAGAACTCAGCCGGTATTTCTACTGATAATTTTTTAAGTATGTTAAAGTTTTATTTAGAGTCTACTTTTATTTCTTTTGACTAAGGCTTCTTTCTGCAGAAGGCCGGTATCTGCATTGGTTCGTGTGTCGCCCCTGTTTTATGCAACATTTTTCTGTCACAAATTGACAAAAAGCTTCTGCAGGTTTTGCCAAATAACCATGTTTTTAAAGTTTTTAGATACATTGACGATTTCTTGATTGTTTTAACTAAGGACGGCAGCTCTAACTTCGCTGGTACAGTAAACAGTGTTTTATCCCTTTTTAGACAACATGGAAAAGGCTTGGATTTTACTTATGAACTGCCTGAAAACAATCTTTTACAGTTTTTAGATTTAAACATTGAGTTCTGTATGGATCAGGTGTGTTGGGCATATGCTCCACGTGCAAAAAAGAGGCTTGTGCCATTCGACTCTTCGCATTCAAAACTAGTTAAAAGAGGAATTGCTACACTATGCCTTGAGTCTGCTCTAGGGAAGTCATGTGTTCACAAGATGCGACAGAGTTTTGATAATCAATTGGTTAGGCTGGCTTCAGCCGGGTTCCCTGGTTCGGTCGTGACACAGGTTGCCGAAAGCCTCCTACGGAAGTTGAAGAAGAAGGTAGTAGGAGTAGGGGAGGAGGTCCCTCGAGAAGAGGTGAGACCGGTGGCTGTGCCGTATGTGCACAAGTTGGCCCACAACCTGAAGAAGGTTGCGAGTAGGCATGGGGTGCCACTCGTTTTTACCGCACCCCAAAAGCTCGGAAGCCTTTGCTCTCGAATAGCCAAAAGAAAAGAAAAAGTAAAAGAAAGTGGCTGCGGTACCAGGCATGGGCAACCGTTCACGAAATGTGCGGTAGGGGTTGCGTACGAAGTTCCCCTCTCCTGCGGCAGTTCCTACATCGGACAAACCGGGCGATGTGTCAATGAGCGGATCAGAGAACACCAAAGAAATGTAGAACAAAATAAAGACGGCCCCCATTTACCCATGCACATCAGAACCTGCCCGTCGCGCACTTGTGAACCATGCTTTTCTGATGTGCGGATTTTGGCAAAGAGTAGTGTGACAAAAGCCAGAGAACTGATAGAAGCATTCCATATCGAAAAGAGGGGCAACTTGTGCGTCAGTGAAACGTCGATAAACCTGTATAAGGCTGAAAAAGCGTTTTTTGATCGCTGCTTATCTTCACGAAGCTGAATGTCTTCCTTGCGCATGCGCCGACAGTGACATATATGTACGTGTTTTTCTGCACATTAAATCAGTTGTGAGTGGCGCTCTGTCTCGTCTTTCTTTCTTCTCCTGTGTGTGTGTGTGCGTATGGTTTGGCGCCTTTGAATTTAATTATGAATTGTAGCGAGAGCTACATAAGCCGTATTCTTGCCGTTTCGCTGTGGCCGGTGGCCACACCGCGAGCTGACCCGTTGCCTACCAACCGCCGCAGCTGGCACCGCCGCTCGCGGCGCCATCTGGCATGGCATCAGAGGAGGAGCCGGTGAAACCACCTTGCAACAACAGAGGAGGGGCCGGCGTTGCATCTTATATATAGAAGGGGTGGCTCGGTGGGATTCGTCGGCTGATATGGAATGTGAGCCGGAGAGACTGAAAGAAGCCAGGCTTCGTCGGCTGGCCCCCTGGAACAGTGGACACTTTAGTCGCGCTTTAAGCTACGTGGCTGTAGTGACAGATGTCCGCTGCATGCGTTGGCACTGATAACGTTGTGGCAGAAACGCGGCATTGAAGCCTTAAGCCGTCGGCGTTCATTGCGTTCATTGGCGTTGGCGTCGACCACGTTTTAGGCGCATAACTGACTTCCTGGGTCAGTGGACGCCTGAATCACTCATTGAGGTATTTGGGATGGTGAGAGAAAGATGGAGATGTGAGCTGCATGCGTTAGCGCTGGCAACGTTGTGGCAGACACTCGGCATTGCAGCAATAGGCCGCAGCGTTCATTTTGCGAGTCAACTCTCGCGATCAACCATTAACTGCCACCTGGCAGGGTGGGTGCGCTGCCTATCCAGTGTCCGGAACGCACTCAGCGTTGCAGACGCCAAGCCGCGCATAGTTGCCCGATAAGCCACAGCTTTCGCTCTCTAACCAGGTTCAGCAGTACCGCACCTGATTTTTTCTTGGCCTGTTTCTTCGTCGGCTAGGTGAGCTCCTTCACGAAACGACTGCATCCCAGTGACGACCAGAAGTTGTCCACTGCGTCCATCTAAAGCTACTAGAGGAAGCGCTAAGGAAGCTGTGTTTCCACTCTCTGTGTTTACTTATACACAATCCGTTTTATTTATTTCTAGTCACCTTATTTGTTGCAAAGCATCGGGTAGATGCTTCTCTCAGAGGGGAGTATTATACCCTGTTAACCATAATACAGAAAAAAAAAATTAAGAATGTTTGAACACTAGAGAGGTAGACCTCAAGATTTACCAACCGAACCCCTCTTCCTAAAACATCAATTCCTTAATCCTAGTCAAATATACTACTACAAACTTGCACAACTCATGTCGGGTACTGCATAAGAAAAGAAGCACTTAGAACTTCAAGAGTGTGCGATGAGGGGCTAGTTGGTGTGACATGATTACAAAACATAAAACTGAGCAGGGGACAAGACAGAGGAGACAAGCAAACAGGACGAGCTTAGACTAACAACTGATTAAATCAGTTGTTAGTCTGAGCTCGTCCTGTTTGCTTTCTCCTGTGTTTTGTCCCCTGCTCAGTTTTATATTTTATGTTTTGCTTAGAACAGCACGCATACGTACAAACTGCGGCACGCAACGCGTAAACTGCCAAGTCCCTCTTATTTTTTTAAAGAACCTAGGAAACAGGATTGATTTCAGGGCACGTATCTCAAAGAGGTCACTGTGAAGATTCTTGCTAAAGGCTGAAATAATAAATATTTAACTTTATAGGTTCCTGTTGCTTTGTAAGAATACAATTATTTAACTTTCTGTCGGATTGTGCTATGTGTATTAGATGTGTTTTACATGCCTGCTAGTGTTTGTACAATTTTTGTTCTCGTTTCTTTTTCAACGTTTGCTGTCTGTACAAGGTGCTTGTTAGTTTTGTGTGAAATTTCATCCTGTCTGCCGTTACTGCTCGATAAGGCAGGAGCCCCTGTAAGGCTACGACTTTAGCTCCTGTTTATTGCGCGTTTGTTCCCAGTGTGACAAAACCAACGAAAAAACTTGAAACTTTCATGCACGTTTGTCTGTCTTAGAGGTCTGTGAAATTTTTTTCGGGTATTTCGTCATCGAGCTTGTCCTTCCAAGATTGGGCTGTGGCGGCGTCTTTTGTATTTTAATTCTTGTTCTTGTCTACGTTTCAGTAAGAAGCCAACTTTGATTTCTCCTCAGTGCCCTTTTAACGAATCGGTCTCGAAGGGAAGGACGAGCCCGGTCTCGTCTGGCGCAGAGTGAGCCGCGCCACTGGGAACCGTGGGCTCACCTTTGGTCGACGCAGCAGCGTCCGAGGTCGGGGGCTGCGTGTCTCGCAGGATGGCTTCGATGGAGAAGCCGAAGGCTGGCTTCATGGCGCGGCGTCTTCTGTGGAATGCAGAGTTGGAGAAAGGAATAATAAGAAGAACCGAAAAATAAAATGAGGGCACCGTGTCAGCAGTTTTTTTTCTTTGCACCAAGTGGTAAACGAGGAGCAAGAAGGTCCATTCGCACACACAAGCTATTTTGTTTGCACTCAGGGTTCAAAGGGTTCAAGTGATCCGGGGTCCACCGGGCTTAGGGGCCTCTCCAATGGATGGGAAAAATGGAGGATCGCCTGGTTTGGCTCGAAAAACAGTCAAATCAGCTGGCTGCTGACTTCCCATGATTGAAACAGAGTCATCCACTGCAGTGCTCCGAAATCGCTGTTGGTCGCCTCGTATGCTTAATCCTGAAGTAAGGCATGTGTTGAGTTAGTCGTCCTTAAAAAAAACTGCGCGAAGACGACGGTACAACAAGAGGCACAAAGACGCACTCGCAAAGCGTGCCTCTTCTTGTCTTTGGCAATGATTAATCCAGCTGACCAGTCGAAAGACTTGGCCCGAGCAGAGTTGATCGACGACTGGCGCCCTTCAGTTTCGGAACACGCAGCGCGCATAAAGGGCGGTTCCTGTTCGCTTACTCTGCTGACAACGGCGAAAAAATTGGAGCTCAGTGTAGGCATTACTGTGCAGAATTGGCCATTTTCTACTTTACAGTCACAAAACCACACTCGTACCACAATCGATCCCCCACTGCCCTGTCACCGATGGGTGCTCCCTCTCCCGACCACTGATTATCTTGAAACTTGGGAAAAAACCCACCTAGGCGCAAATGACTTTCACGACACAAAAAGAGACGAGGAGACAACGGACAGGCGCCAACTTCCAACTATTTATTGCTCGAAAAAACACATACTTTTATAGTCTCAGGCAACGCCCACATCTACACACCACGTGCCTTATCGCATCCCTGACTTATCGCCTAGCACGAACATTATTGCTCAGAAAATCGTACTCCGCCGCATACAACCTAACTGATGTGTCACTCACGCACAAGGCTGCATTTTTCTTTATGTGAAAGGCTTCCAATAAAAGTCTCGCCTGCTTGAATCTGCTCCTGCCCAGAATCCTCGCCTTTTCCAGTCGAGGTGCACACTTGCACGTGTTAACGTGGCTCACCAAAGTGGCGTATTTGTCTTTATTATTCACTACCTTTTTGTCATGTTCCCCAAGGCGTTTGTTGATGCACCTCCCCGTTTGCCCTATATAGGACTTACCACAGGTCAGGGGTATCTCGTACACCACTCCTTCCATGCAGCGTATGAAGGTGCGCTGATGTTTTATGCTGCACCCAGG
The DNA here is from genome assembly GCF_055824585.1 of Amblyomma mixtum. NCBI lineage: Eukaryota > Metazoa > Arthropoda > Arachnida > Ixodida > Ixodidae > Amblyomma > Amblyomma mixtum. The sequence continues at coordinate 69,714,287 of NC_143021.1, read as the reverse complement.
GCGCTCAGGGCCACAAATCCGGAGTATAAGTTTGCTCAACTTGTTTGGGGCTGAAAAAACGAGCGGTACCTTGTGCCTGTTAGCCACCTTCTTCATATTGTGTGACACTTTGAGCACATAAGGCATGACTTCAGGTTTTACCGAAGGGCCCCTTTCTTCAAGATTCTTTGGACTGGTGCAGTGTTTTGTTTTTTGGAGGAGGGTTTCAGCGACAGCAGGCAACACCACCGAGGGGAAGCCAGCAGCCAAAAGGTGTCCAATCTGATTTCTTAAGCTATCGTGCCTTTGGCGCGGACAGGACTTCGAAAGCGAGGACTCAAAGCATAACGAGGCGATGGCGCGCTTCACAATTTTTGAATGCGCCGTATTGAAGGGCAGCAGTTCCTTGCTAGTACGAGGAAAATAACCCCAACATAAATGGTCCTCCCGGAACGCCAAGCTTAGGTCTAAAAATTGTAGTTTCCTCTTCCTTGGGAGCTCATGCGTAAAAACTAGGACACGCCCTTTGAAGTTAAAAAACACTTAAAATCCTGGACACATTAGCTTCAAAAGAATTGTAAAAACCAGTGGATAAAAGGATAAGAAAATTGTCAACATATCTAAAAATTTTAAAAACAGGTCCTCCTACCAATAATTGTGAAAGTTCCTTGTCCAAAGCAGCTAAAAAAATTTCACATAAAATAGGGGCGACACAGGAACCTATACATATGCCTTTTCTCTGTAAGTAGGGTTGCTCATTAAAAACGATAAAAGTGACCTGAAGATATTGCTCCAATAAATTCAAAAAATTTTCCACAGACATACCAGCAGCATCCCGGAAGGCCATTTCCCCTGTACCTTCAATACACGAAAGAACAGACGCCAGTAGCTCAGCATGCGGGACGGAATAAAACAAATTCTCTATGCCTACAGAAAAGGCAGATCGAATTTCTGGATGTGTTTCAAAACAATGAACTACATCTATCGAGTTCTTTACCCGAAAAGGGTTGTCCAGTTTAAGAGAGTTAAGCTTGCTTTGCAAGAAACGGCTAACATTATGCTGCCACGAACCATTTTCGCTCACTATAGTGCGGAACGGAATGTCATGTTTGTGTGTTTTTGCAGTAAAGAATACGGAAAGACAGTTCCGTTTGCTTTTCGCTATATCACTAGCGAGCTTCGGCAGATGAAGGTCCTTACAAAAGTTAATGAACCTGGTTTTAACTCTCACTGCTGCTTTTTTAATGGCTATAAAATTCTTGTCTACCGCTTGCAATGCTTTTTCATTGTAAAGTCCTTTTTTCATGACCACAAACCTGCCATCTTTGTCTGATTAATTTAACCACTGATTAATTTAACTGCTCGGTTGTGATGACGCCGCCACAAGGTCACGTGGCTTCTGTTTTTCACTCATGGCCACCTACGGATTTCCTGCTACACGAGCTCGTAAACACCAGCATTCACATATTTTTTTAAATTACATTCTATTTGCATGATAGCCCGGACTGCTTCTTGTGAGGTATACATCTCTCCCTGTATAGGAGCAGTCATGGTTTGGTTTTTCCGAAACTTTGAAATTTCACGAAAACTTGAGAGTGAATCCCTTGATAAAATGTTAGGAAATATTTGCTAGAGCGTCTTCCCGCCTCGCGGACCCTCTGCGCGGCAACTCGGGTCTGCCCACCTTGCTCCAGAACGAGTTCCTTGAGGGTGGTGCATGCCGGTTAAATCACGTGCCACTCCTAAGGAAACACTGGATTTTCAAGATTACACCACTTTTGAACCTCTGTATTCGTCAGAAGTGATGTGAAGGCTTTTCGCTCATACGCTTTACCAGCGTGTGGCGCATAGCGCATGCAGACACGGACCATCGAGTCGCGCGGAGCGCTAAAACAATCAGCGCAGTGAGACCCTGCCCAACTTGCACAGTGTCCGTAGAGAATAAAATAGCAACGCGCTGTGAACTGCTTCGACCGTGGCGCGTAGGCAGGTGGCTCGCGTTTTGTCTGGAGTTTGACGCAGTCTCGTCGGTGTGCGCGACCAGAGGCGGTTCTCACGGGAGTCCAAAGGCGGTTGCTGCCCGCCAGGCACCAGCTCATTCACGACCGACAGAACTGTACTGTAAACCTATTTCCTGCGCTGAAAACCAGAAACAGACCCAGATCATCTCGAGGCATTCCAAGACAGGGAGCAAGAAAAATCCTGGAATATGACTGCGTGCTTTCTTGGCCAGTTTTTCACTGTCGCGTCCAATTATTTCCATTATATAGCTCGTAAATTCGTTCCCAAATTATTGGACATTGTTACTGTCAATGAACACAAATTTTGTAAAATCATAATTTTCATAAACTACTAAATGCCTCGTATTCTCACGTAGCGGTGACTGCAGTCTGGCGAGCAGAAAAACAGCGAAAATGGCTTCCAAACGAAACTCTTTATTCGGGCTGACTTGCGCCCGCAAAGAACAGAATGACTCGGCGGAGGCGTAGCAACAGCCCACTGAGCACTGCGTCATCTTTCAGATGACTAAGAGTAATCTTGGCAAGTTGTCCAACCCGTCTTGAAGACGTCCTAAGCGATCTTGAAACAGTTTGTAAACGCTTGAAAAATGTATTGGCAAGACATTTCATTTCATTTCATTTTATTACCTTAAAGGCCCCTTAAAAGGGGTGTTACATAAGGGGTGGCAAGAGTAAAAGCACAAATTCACAATGACAGGAAAGTTTCTACGTTATCAGTGAAAAGACTTGGGCAAGTGATGATGGCAACGTTGTTCGGAAGGCCGTTCCAGTCTGCGGCTGCACGAGGAAAGAAGGAATTAGAAAAAGTGACGGTGCGTGATCGTGGACGGGCAACTTGTAGGCGATGGCTGGTGCGGTGAGATATGCGCGCGGGTGGAAGAATATAAGGTGCGATGTGCATAGGGCTGTGGAAGAATTTGTGAAATAAAGACATGCTGGCAATGCGACGGCGGAGTGATAAGGGTGATAATCCGGATGCTGTTTTTAAGGACGAAACACTGATGTCATAAGAGTAGGATGAATGAATGAAACGAGCAGCGCGATTCTGAACAGATTCCAGGGCATGGATGAGATATGCTTGATGAGGATTCCAGATGGGCGACGCATATTCTAGTTTGGACCTGACTAATGACTTGTAAGTTAATAACTTGACATGATGGGGAGCATGATGAAGATGGCGCTTTAGGAAACCTAATGTCTTGTTTGCTGACGATATTATATTAGTAACATGCAGGCTCCAAGAAAGATCGCTAGAAATAGTTATGCCTAGATACTTGTATGATTGAACTAGTTGTACGAGAACTTCAGATATTACGTAAGAGAAGGTTAAAGGATTACGGCGACGGCTAATGGACAGAAGATTCGCGTGCCCGGTCGTTCACACATCTGCCAGTTTGGCCCGTGTACACTCTACCACATGACAGGGGTATCTTGTAAACGACCCGAGTCGAACAAGCAACGAACTTGTTAGCATGCTTAACAGTGCAGCTCTTGGTCTTCTTCCCCTCACTGGCCTTCGCAATTCGTGCACATAAACCAGGCATCTTACAAGGTGCCGAGAACACTACCGTCACGCCGTGCCGTTGTGCCACTTTGTTCAGGTTATGCGACACACCGTGAAGATAGGGTACTTTTCATCGTTTTCATCGCTTTCACTTTCCGTCCCGGCCTCTTACAACGTGGTTTTATCGCTTTTTGTCTTTCTTTCGGCCTTTTCGCCTTTTTATCGTTTTTACCCTTGGACATGACTACACTCTTTCGGTGATTGTGCAGGAACGCCTTGGACACCCCCCCCTCTTTGTACTTTATATATGTGTCCTGCATCGAAATAAAATTTCAGTTGTTAGTCAGCGCCCGTGTCTGTGTCTTCTTCCTTCGTGTTTTCGTCCCGTTCCTTGCGCTGTTATTTCATCGTGGATTACCAACTAGCCCGGCATCTTGCACTTCTATATATATATATATATATATATATATATATATATATATATATATATATATATATATATATATATATATATATATATATATATATACACACACACACAGGGTCTGTTATGAAAGTAGTAGGACGGATTTTTTCCTGGGCGAACGGGCGGACGATAGGCGGTCTGCGCGTGCAGGATCGTTGAAGGGGGATATTTGGAATGCTGGGGAAAATCGGCAGTCGGCTCTCGGCCGTTCAAGAGAGCAGGCTGCTTGTACTGTGAACCACTGTCGAAACGTCTCGTCACACAGAATCATGGAGCGTTTACTGGATCAGCGATACGCGATCCAAATTTTGTGTAAATCTTGGTAAAACGGGCAAAGAGACTCACGACATGATTAAGAAGGCCTACGGTGACGCTGCCATCGGTACATAAGGTGTTTTTTGAGTGGCACAAGCTGTTCCGAGAAGGTAAGGAAAGAGTGGAAGACGACGACCGCTCCGGACGCCCTTCAACCAGCAAGACCAATGGAAATGCGTAGCGAGTGAAACATTTACTGAACAGTGATCGTAGGATGAGTATCAGAATGATTGCTGATGAATTGAGCATTCCTCAAACCCAAGTTTTTGAGATCGTGACAGAAAACTTAGCCATGAGGAAAGTGTGCACGAAGTTGGTGCCGGGAGTTTTGTCAGAGGAGCAAATGGCCAACCGGAAAGTGATCTTCATCATGTGAATGAGGACCCCGATTTTTTGCCCAGCACAAGGCGGCAACGCTGCCTCAGCTCCCCTACAACCCCGACTTGGCTCCGCCAGACTTTTTTCTATTCCCGAGAATAAAATCGACGCTCAAGGGGTAACATCACGGATCAGTAGAGGCGGTTCAACAGGCCGTGACGAGGGAGCTAAAGAGCATTCCGGTCCAGGCGTTCCTGGAGGCGCACGGAAACTGGAAAACTCATTGGCAGCAGCGTGTAGGTGCGGAAGGGTGCTACTTTGAAAAATTCTAATCGTTTGTACTATTCTCATGAATAAATTTTATTTAAAAAATGAGCCCTGCTACTTTCAGAACAGACCCTGTATATATGTATACTATGGCATTCATACGGAACTGTGTTCTTTGATGGGCTATTCTTGCTGGTTTCTCCTATCGAATTTGACGTTTTTGCTTCGGGGACATTGAATTCATACTTCCAGTAGTGGGCAGGGCGAACGTGTTAATTGTTTTGTGCGCTCTGCTTGCGGGACTGGCTGTTTGCACACAGTTAAATATGCACATTAACGCTACCTTCAATACCGTTATCATCCTCATCGGAGGCTTATCCAAGCAATTTCCGACTGCCCTGTAGTTCCTCATCTCCACCGCAATTTCTCCTCACGACATTTGCACTTCCGCGGTGCCCGGACTGTCCCTCTCTAGTGACCCTCCGGTTGTCGGTTCTACGACGACGCCCCACTTGGTTCAGTTACACCGCGAATCTGATCAACTCAGCCTCGTTCTGGAATCCATGATGCCGTCTTCCTAACTCCTGTCCATTTTTTTCTTCTCCATCGCTCGGTGTCACAGACAGTAAATATTGCCCTGCTCGTCCCATAGATGAATAAGTACGGGACATCATCTGCTTTCAGGTTACCGTACGTCAACATTCCGCGGAGGTGGCAGACGTATGCATCCTTGCAGATCGCCGATGCATTGCATTATTGAATGATTGCGTCGTCGTGGGTCACACGCTTGAGAATTTGGCACTTGATTCATTGCGCTTTAAGCGGAAAGATCCTTGATGGCACGAAGCAGTTTGCGGATGCTGTGGAAGACGCACATGGCCAGAGAAGCTGGTGAGCATCCCAGCTGAGCAGGTCGCGTGCTCTAAGGGACACCGCAGTGGTGGCACAGGATGCCTTGAGAAGGCGTCCGCCAGAGAATGCGGCCGAGAAGTAGCGTTAAATTCGCGCAGAAGGGCGGCTCTGCCGCTAAAAGCATCGCTGCGCGGCAGAGCCAGTCCTGCAGGAGCAAATGTGCCTGATCTAAAAATGCGGCGCCCGGCGTTGTTTCGCGATGGTCGAAAAGGTTCGGAGAGAGAGAGACTTTAATGAATAAAAGAGAGGCCTTCCTGGCCTAGCAGATGAGGGTGAAAAGAGAGAAAAAGGGAAAAAAGAAAGGTGGCATCAAGCATACTCACAAGCACAGTGATTATCGAAGGGTGTCCACCCAACCAGTGTCTCTAATAAAAACTAAGAATGCTTTTGTCCCTCGTGCAGCCGAGGCCGCATCACTCCAAGGACATTCTCCAGGTGCGCGGGGCCGTCCTGACGGAGTCATAAAGCACTTAACAGTGCCTTGCGATGGGGATTAAAGATTTGGCAGCGGCAGATCAAGTGCTGAAGATTCTCGCCCACATCACATGTCGAGAACTGAGGTCTACTTGATGCACCAATTTCATGAAGATAGAATTTAGCGAAAGCGACGTCCAGGCGAATTCGGCGCAGGCAATTACCATCACGTCTATCTAAATCACGTGGCATGCGGAAGTCACAAGTGGGGTCGATACGATGAAGAGGTCTGTACTGACGCTTCGGATCGCACCACAAGCAGCGTTGCGTTTAAAAGGTTGGACGTCACATGTGGAGCGGCAGAATTGATTAAACCGTCAAATAAATTCTGATTACAAGGTCGCAGCTTCACTCAAACCTTATTACGACATGCATCTATATAAAATATACGAATTACGCTGAACGGAAAATTTGGGGGATTAGTGTGCAATCGAACCCCTTGGATTGTGACACTATACCCCTAGGCCCTGCAGGCAGGTTCGTGCAGCTTGGTATGTCCTGTGGCCATTCACGTAATGCAGCTGATGTGTGTGATTGGAGAGGCACACATCGAGGGAGTGGCGAGTAGCAGAGTGCATGTCGGTGAGTGTACGCGAACAACTATATGCTTATATCAGGCGACATTGATGTGTCATATGATCTGGTAACATTATTCGAGCACGTGATCGGGTAACTGCTACTGAGATAGAGTGGAGTCGGTGGCGAGACCGATGAACACTATCTCTAGAATTTGGCCTCCATCGAAATTCGGCCGCAGCAGCCAAATTTCGATGGAGGCGAAATTCTAGAGGCCCGTGCACTGTGCGATGTCAGTGCTCGTTAAAGAACCCCAGGTGGTCGAAATTTCCGGAGCCCTTCACTATGGCGTCCCTCATAGGCTGAGTCACTTTGCGGCGTTAAACCCCAACAAACCAATAAACCAATCGTCATAGGCAGGAGTTAAATTTCCCCGAATATTTTTTTCTTCTTGTATAGAGCACGACGAGTCGAAAATTGGATCCGTCCATGCATGGCTGCGTTTTTCCTCCAGGCGTGGGAATCGTAGTGGCTCGACCGTACAGACACCGGCTCAGTTCCTTTCGCCTGCATCCGAGCAATACCTCCTTCCTTCGTAATAATAATTCCATCGCAGTGCATTTTCGCCTCTCTTTGGCCGCCGTGAGAAAAGGCGAGACAGCCGCCTGTTGGAAGAATGGAAGGAGAGCAGAGGCGCACACCGGCCCGTCACGGAAGGCTCCGTGGTTTCGGTGGCTTTGTCACATTGCTCATGTTGGCCTCCAATTAGTGCTGCAACTGCGCTGCCAAAACCTGGCTCTAATTTCGTACGCACCACATGAAGGACACCGCTCATGAGTGCACAATATTTATGACCAAACAGGCACTCCTCGAAAACGCGCCTTTCTTTGCGCTGTTGTCGCACGTGTCCGCGTCTCTTTCTTCGCGCCTGAGACTAGAAACGCATCTTTACCAGGAGATGATTCGTCCAACGCGGCTATTCCTCTTTCGCGGTCGCATAACGAGGCATGCAGCAAGCCGTACAAGGGGGGTGTCGCTCACAAGTGAGGTAATTAGTGCATCAAAAGCTTCGTTCGTTGGGCTGTGTATGACATGAAGACAGCCCGCCTAGAATGGATTAGGCCGGCACGGCGTCAAAGTAATCAAGTTTCGTTTCAAGCGTGATCGGTCGCCCTCCGAAGCAAGCCTTCCATAAAAAATCAATCGGTGACTCGGCGCACCTTAAACGGCCTTGCAGTTGGCCTTCGGATGCATTGGTTTTGCGCGCCAGCCGCCCACGCTTGAGCATTCGTTTCGTGGTCGAGCAAGCAGCAGCGCAACGGTTTACATGCAGCTCCAGGCTGGCAATCCATCAGGCACCGTGCAGAAAAAAAAGAAGCAGCATTGAACAAGCTTAGTCGACTTGTCAGCAATACAGGGAAGAGAAAACTAGCTTAGGCCGGAGTGAGGTAAAGGAGACGGGTGAATGGGACGAGACCACCAGGACACGTCTTCTGCTGTTGTGACAATCAGACCTGAATATTTCATAAGCTTGTCGTGTGAACAACTTTCACTTCAGGTACGTGGTTTTGCTGAGGATTTTTGGGCGCTGGAAACCAGGTAAACCTTTCTGTACGAAAACGTCGTATAACAGGGTGTTTCACCCAAGATTTTACATAATTTTTAAAAATAGCCTCTTTTGAGTTAGAAGAGTGCTTTTTTCGGCATACCATTGTCAGCGGCGTAGTACATCAGAATACAGCTAAGACGAGCTAACTAGCACGCAGGTTAACTATTATGGAAAAATTAACATTTAAACTATTACAGTTAGCCTCTTTAATTATTGAGAGGCGTGTAGCGCACCGTAAGTAATATCCATATCAGTTTTTACAAGTTCGAAAATGCGGTTACCCTCGGCGCTGTGACCCAACAAATTTTGCCTGTTTTGACGAGTTAGGTGCACTGGAGAGGTTGCTTTGCCTGCATGCTTCTCGGAGGCTCATGTATTTTGGTACGATGTGGCCAGAACTCCACAACGATTAGAACAACCGCACTTTCTAAATTCTAAAAACTGATACGGATATCACTTACGGTGGGCTACACTCCTCTCAATAAGTAAGGAGCCTAATAGCAATAGTTAAAAAGTTAACTATTCAGTATTAGTTAACCAGCCCGCTAGTTTGCACGTTTTGGCTGTATTCTGATGTACTACAACAATGGCAGTGCTACGCAGAAAAAAGTGCTCTTGTCACTCAAAAAGCCTCCTATTAAAAATGTTGTAGTCTTAGGTGAACCACTATAGGACGGCGTCTGGCTGAACTTCTCTGACGCATTGTTTAGTGCAGCACTGCGACGTGCGTTTTGGAGCACTCCAGATTAGTTTCGACCACGTGGGACTGTCCATCGTATTAAAAACCAGCGCTTACGAACACAGACCGAGGAGGAGACTAACTGAAGGCGCTGATGTAGAAGAACTGAGGATTGGGCGAGTTGGTGGTGATCCATAGTATTAAAAACGGGGGTTAATATCACAAACTCTCCCAATCCTCAGTTCCTCTGCAGCTAACGTGACTCACATCGCACAGTAAACCGGCGTTTTTGGATCGGCTGGTATAACCATCGTGAAACTGAGCCAGCGCGGCGGATAGGCGGCCTACGCCGACTGAAAGTCATAGATAATTCGTGTGGGGAAAAGTGAGCTACCAGCCCAAGTTTTAGCACTGGCTAGAATGCAGTGGAAAATATTTCTTACAAAATGTGTTTAAACGGGCACAGCAGGCTGCCCGATGCTTCCGAAAACGGTCTTACCTGTTGCTGCGCCGATTGTGAGTGGGTGCATCCAGATCCGAACCACGGGGTTTCCCCACGGGCGATCGATGCAGGCCCGCCCTTCCTCTCCTCCCATTGGACGGAGGCGCGTCCAATCGCCTTTGGCACCGGGCGCAAATCCCAATCGGGAGAGAGGATTGCGCGCCCGAGGCCAGGCATTGTCCAACTCGGGCGGCCGCGGGAAGAGCCACGAAGCGCAATCATTGAATTCCTCCTTGAAGCTGCTTCATCAGCCGGGCGATGGCTGCAGTAGGTGTTTACGCGAGGCACGCAGACACACAAAAAGTTGGCGGTGGCTATGCCAGGATATACGTAGCGTGGGGGGAGGGCGAGGTGTCCACGTCTCGGTGGACACCTGAACCAGAGGGAAGGCGCATAGCTGCCCTCTTGGAACAGGGGAATCGTGCTTTAAGCTACGTGGCGGTAGAGACAGATGTGCACTGCATGCGTTGGCATTGACAACGCTGTGCCAGAAACGCGGCGCTGCAGCCATAGGCAGTCGGCGTTCATTGTGTTCATTGGCGTTAACGAGAACAGAAGACTGGGCAAGTTGGAACGGATTCATCTTGAAGCAGCGCGAAACACAGGACGTAGTGGAAGAAACAAGAGACGACACGAGCGCTTGTTTCTTCCACTACGTCCTGTGTTTCGCGCTGCTTCAAGATGAATCATTGGCGTTGGCGTTGTCAATGTTTTGCACTCCGATCATTTCAAGGAAAATAAGGCAAGCAAGCGCGGCGAGGCACGCCAGCTGTAAGTAGTGACGTCACTTGCCCCTCGCGCATGCGCACTGTGGTCGTGCACGCGAAACGGCGAGACTCTCAGCAATGTAGCTCACGCTACAAAACGTCCTGTCCCCCTTCACATCACCGCTTTCCTTCTTTCGGTCCCTTGCTGCGCCGCCATGCATGCTTTAAGACGCTAGCCGCAGCCCCCAGTCTGGCTTCGAAACGTTCGGTTTCAAATTTCGAAAATTTTCGTTCAAGACATGTCAGTGTTTATGATAATTTATGAAACTCAACCACAAAGGGAATTCTGCCAAAACGTCTCCGCACTTTCTCGCAAGCATGCGCAGGCACTGCACAAGCCCAGCCCTTCAGGAAAGCTCTTTTGTTATGGACGGCTGCCCACGTTGCCAGCCTGCTGCCCCGTTCGGCGGCATTGAACGAGGCGCCACTGCGAGGACTACGCCTTGCTTGAGGAAAGAATAACTTTAGATTGCTGTATGGCCGCGCAAAAAACTGCTCTTATCTTGAGCGCGTCAGACTGCAAGCAATACGAAATATACTGAAACGAGATATTAATGAGACCCTAAAGTGGAACACTAGGGTAGGCAAGATTGATCCTGTAATAGCGAATATGTCATGTTTACCAGAAATTAAGGTTTTATAAGCCACAAAATTGCGTAGAAGAGACGTACACGTGGCAACGACACGTGCTGATTCGTACAACTGCGGTTGGTGACGTAATCATGCGCCTTTTGGACGAACTCTATTTCGCCGTCAATAGGAAATTACTTTTCAAGCACAAGGAAGGGAGCTTGGCGAACATAGGCAAGAATGCCACGAGAGTCATAATTAAAACAGATTGCAGAGACAAAGGTTAGACGAAAAACGAGCGCTTAATCTTTCGATTTTGAGCTTTCAAGCCGAGTATGGCCGTAGTACGCGTTCACACTCTGTGTAATGCTTGCTAGGCGCTTGGTCTCGATCTCACTTGAGCCGTCAATCGGGTACACTGTGCAGGCTGCGGGAGTCCTGGAAGTTTTATTTTTGTTTGTTTTCATTAGGCGCTCATGCAGACACGCGCATGCATGCGCACCTTGTGAATCTTCACGAGAGGCAGGCATTCGGCTGCTCGTCTGCGACGCGCCTTGGGGGGAAAACGCCAACCGAAACTACAGTTGGGCGGAAATTTGCTTCACGACAGGAAGCAATTCGGGAACGAGCACAGGGGAGTCGATCACAAGGGCCGTCATATTTTGAGGCATGCTTTTCGGAGGTCCGTCGACGCTTCACGACAGCATAGGACGCAGTCTATTCATCGCATCCACAGAGCCCATTTCTACCGCAACGCGATACATCAGTGGGGTCGAGTTAAGCAGAAAGCTTAACGATCCATCAGAAAACGGCGCACAGAAAAACACAGGGAGAACGGACAGGACAGGAACGCACTAGCAACTGATGCCTCGTCGAAGAAACACCTCTCACTCGGTGAGCATGCGCCAGGAAGTTCAGCGCATGTCAACCAGATAAAAACCCAAATAAGGCCAAGTCTTGGCAGGTCAAGGACAAGTCCCGGGCGGTAGCTCTACTGTCGGACTTAAAGCTGGACAAGCTGGCGCATGGTGTGAAAGACTGCACAGCTAACGTCTTGCGAATGTTTTTCTCTGCCAAAACGCACAAGGAGCTGTGCCCTTTCAGAGCCATAGACACGGAACGGGGGAGCTGGCAAGAGCTGGTCAGCAGGTTCTTACAGCGTCAGCTTAATAGCCTCTCCCAGGAAGACCCCTACAAGGTCGCTAACTCGGGAGTGGTTGTGGCTGCCTTGGAGGAAGGGATTTCAGCGGCCAACAGCGCAATTTCTGAGGACGTGGACGAACTGTTTTATTCCATACCCGACGATGAGTTGTTTTCTTATGCACGAGATCTGATAGAGAGTACGGGATGCATTCGTTTTCAGAACACCTGTGGTTTGTCCGTGGATTCTTTTTTGGAGTTGCTTAAATGCTACTTGGAATCCACCACCGTGACAACAACCTGTATGTTCAAAAGCAGGGTACTTGCATTGGGTCCTGTGTGGTTCCAGTGCTAGATGAAATTTTCCTGGCCCAATTTGATACATGGCTGGAGCAGGAACTAAGCTCTGCGGATCTGGGAGTGAGGTTGATGAAAATTTACAGATATGTAGAGGACTTTCTGGTTTTCCTTAATGTTCCTGTTGAAGATGTCCGGGACTCTGTTGCAGATGCGATGGTGGGGTTGTTCGTGGGTTGCTCTAATTCCCTGAGATTCACTGTTGAACTTCCGAAAAGTGGGTGCATTCAGTTTCTTGACCTGCGGTTGTGCCTTCGGGGAGTCGACCACGTCTGTTGGACCTATATGCCGAGGTCGAAGAAGGCAATTCTACCTTTCACATCCTCCCATTCCAAGTCAAAAGGAGCTTGTCGTCTTCTAGTCTCCGGTTCGCCTTGGCTAAGTTGTGTGCACACCGGGCTGATGAAAGTTTTGACTGACAAGTTAGTAGGTTGAAGGAGTCGGGTTTCCCGTTGGACCTAATCAGTGGCTTGTCTGAGTCGTTACTAAAGCGCCACCGAGAGAAGAAGAAACCGGAGAGTGAACTGGGTGCTCAAGAACTGAATCGTTCCAAACAGGCCTTCAGGTGCCTTACATGCACAGGGTGTCTCACAATCTTAAGAAGGTAGCCCAGAAGGCTGGTGTTCATCTGGTGTTTACCACTCCGCGTAAGCTTTCCAAGCTGTGCAGGCTTGTCGCCGAAGGGCGCACGAAGAAGACTTCCTGTGGAATAAAAACTGATGGGCGCGTTGGTCTGACATGATTTCTTGTGAAACAGCGCAACGGCACAAGGCCAGAGGACAAGAAAGGACGATACACAGCGCTGACTAACAACAGAATGTTTATTCAGTAAGCCATGCTTATAAAGGCGCCAGCGACACTGAACAACAGAAAAAAAAAACACAGAACCGTGAGATATCCCTCCGACCCGGCACGTATTTGATAACACAAGGCTAACACGTGTGCAAAAATTCATGTTCTTTCTGCAAGATCAGCTAACCTATGGGGGTGTGTGGTGTGCGTCACTACTCAAATTTTCCCTCTTCCAGACAGTACTGAGGTTATCTTGTGCGCAGTTCTTCGTTAACGTGACATCCGAGGGTAGTCGACCAGGTAGTGTACGGACTGGAAACCGGGACTTCTAAGCAGATTTCTGCGCTGTCGTGTCGTTTGTTGTCGCCTTTTACATCCGTTATCATCTATGATAATTTTATGCATCAGAATGTAGATCTATTGATTTGACTCAGTTGAGTAGTAACTGGATAGGTGAGCTGCAGACTGAAGGTTGTCTCGACGGAGCGCGTTTTCGATCACCAGTACGTGTTCGGCATCCTTGCGCTAAGCTTGCTCTTGTTCCCATTAAACACATTTCATGCACAGGATTGTAAGCACGACCGCTACCGATTTCAACTGCTTTTTCCGCACACATGTCGGAGGGATCTGGGGGTAAAGGTTTATCTATAGTATCTTTCTGCTGTTGGTATCTACACTAGTTTGTTTGGTGTATTAAGGTTTTACGTCCCAAAGCGACTCAGGCTATGAGGGACGCCGCGCAGTGAAGGGCTCCGGAAATTTCGACCACCTGGGGTTCTTTAACGTGCACTGACATCGCTCAGTACACGGGCCTCTAGAATTTCGCCTCCATCGAAATTCGGCCGCCGCGGCCGGGATCGAACCCGCGTCTTTTGGGCCAGAGCCGAGAGCCGTAACCACTGAGCTACTGCAGCGGTGCGGTATCTACCTTATTCACAGGAAAATACTATGCGCGATTTCATTACATTTTCCACACTTAGCCAAACGGCTACGCGACGCTCTCACACGCGGCGAGAGCTCCTGAATAAAATAACGCGACTTCGGACCTCAGAATTAGTGAAAGCTGGATTAGCTGCTCATATCTATTCAAGTTTCGATAAATTAAGCGAAAATACGTTTTTATGCACCAGGTTGCATCAACCATGACAAAATTTGTTTTCTGTTGGGGCTGCGACTCAGTTGAGCTCACAGCGGTAATTTGTTGAGAAACTGGAGCGGCGCGACAAGAAATCCCTGTTTGTAGAAGGGGGGGGGGGGGGGGGGGGGCTTAATGGTTGGCCGGCAGGAAGGAAGAAGAGTGCATGGGAATTGGAACTGCATGCTAGCCGCACACCTAATACTTGATATTGAACCAAAAGTTTCTTTGCGGTGGAGCACCAAGACGGAATTCGATATAAGCACGAGCGCGTTCTAAGCGCCGGCACAATTAACCTGAATGTCAAACTAAATGTCATTAAAACGCGTCAGTGTTATCGCTTTGATAACGTAAATACTTCCTGCAACACAGCCACGCAGCGGAAGTATGCTCGACAATGTTTTTTTAGCGCCCGAAGCGCGGCTATATGCAGGCGCGGCCGCGGAACTGCCGCAGCGCCGCAGTCCCCACAGAAACGCCCGCACCGCGGTGCGCCCGTCGGTGCAAAATGGCCGCGTCCGGGAGAGGCTCAAAATTCTGGTCTATACACGCTCGCGGAGTATTCGAACGCGCTGCATATACATTCTTGTCAGGCCTGCGTCTCGCCGTGTCCGCGTGCGCTTTGTATCGTCCTGGATTTCAATGCCGCCACCGTCACAGCTGCTTAAGCCGAGCAATGGAGCCTGTGTTAGGCCCGTAAACATTTCATGCTTGCTCTACTCTCGGTTACGGGAGAGGCGCAATTTTTTTTTTCATGCCGATTTCCTGTCACTGGCTCTGTTCGGAGAGACAATGCGCTGTGTCACATGCTTTTTTAAGCATGAAATGCTTTTAGCTCCCGTTGTCGGCAGTGTGGTGACGTCACGCCGAGACCGAGAGCCAACATCTGGGCACTGAATTCCACTCATTCCACTGAATTCCACTCAGAAGTTTATTGAACCCAGGACCAAAAAGGGGCATCGGTCCCTCTACAAAAACAAACAAACATTGCGGCGACTGATGTCGCCCGGTGCACACACACACGCGCAGGGAACTTAAAGAGTCCAAAACCACAAGATGTCCAAGAAAGTTCAGGGGTCCATACGCGCGGGGGAAGCACGCCGGATGGAAATACCGCGCACAAATACCCGCGCACAAACTCCGGGCGCGAACATAGCACGCACAAACATAACGCGCGAGCAACGCACGCAAACCTCGCGCACAAACTTCGGGCACGAACATAACGAGCGAACATCGTGTACGAAACACGCGAACCGCACAGGCGCGCCACACTTAATATGGCAGGAGCCGCATCGACACACGGCCCCTGCCCGCGGCGATGAAGCGGGTGGACCAGCGCCGAAGGAACTGGTGCTCCTCCAGCGACACGAGGTCCATGCACGCTTGGGCCAACATGCGTGCACGTACCCGCTGTAACATAGGGTACATGGCTCTCCGTGGTCGTCCCTGCAGAGCCGCCACACCTCTCTGGCGCCACAGCACGAATGACCCGACGCAAAGAAGCATGCGTACGAAAGGGTCGCGAAACCTGGAGTTGGGGCCGAGGGTCGCTCCAAACATTATAGACCTGAGAACCCAAAATGTCCTGGCGACAGAACACTCAAAGAGTGCGTGCGGCAAGGTTTCAACAAGGCCACACTGCGGACATCGGTCGGAGGGGGCCAAGCCCCAAGCCGCCAGGCGATCTGCCGTAGGCAGGGCCCGCCAGCCCCGCAGCCAGCCAAATTCTCGCACGTCTGCGGGAAGGGATGACGACGTCAGGTCCCGCCATCGCACCTCTCTTCTTAGCGCCAATTTCTCCCGTGGGGCTTCTTTTACGGCCAGGAGCTCGCATACCCGAGAGGCGGGAGTTGAAAAAAGCTCCACTTCTGGCAGCGCTGCGGTGAGGGACCTGAGCGTCTGGCAGGCTCGCTGGAAAAACCGAGGCTGCTGGAAGGCTGTCGGGCCGACACTGCTCGGGAAAGAAAAGGGAGCGCGACGTACCGAGTAGGTATGACAGGAGCGCCCTGCCCGGGTAGCCGGCCTGGTTAGCCAGGTCGCTGGTCGCCCGCAAAGCGAGCACGTTGCAGAATGTGGGCAGGTGGGGAATGCTGAATCCCCCCATGTTAGTAGGAAGCCGGAGGAGCGCGCGCGCTACAGACTCCGTCTTGCCTGCCCAAAAGAACGAGCCACATAAAGTGGCCAGACGGCGCGTGAAGGTGCGGGGTGGGTGGGCAACACGAGCGACATAGTACAGTGGGGCGCACACCGACGCGCGGATGATAAATGCACGCTCCGCTAGGGAGAGACGGAATCGCGCCGCCACTGACAGCCGTTTCTCGGCGGTCTCTCTAACCGGGTCCACGTCTCGCGAGCTGGCTCACTGGTCGCGAGGAAATAAACCCCTAAAACCTTCACGGCCGAAACCCACTACACGTCGCGCAACAGGTCTGAAGAGAACGCGCCAAAGCCCATCGCTCTACTCTTGCCCCTGTTCAGCAGGGCGCCGGACAGCTCGCTGTACACTTCAAACAGCCGCAAAAACGCTACGTAGCTGTCCTCGTCCCGCAAGAACAGGGACACATCGTCGGCGTATGCCGAGACCTTCACCTGCCCGTGGACCGGCAGCGGGAAACCGCGCACGGAGGGGCTCGCGGCGATGCGGCGCAGCAATGGGTCAAGACAAAGAACAAAAAACGTGGGCGACAAGGGGCAGCCCTGCCTGATCCCTCTGGAAACACAGAAAGGGAGCGCTCATCGCTCCGTTGACGGTCAGGCGGGCCGTAAGCCCCGAGTAGAGGAGCCCGACTCTTGCTACGAAGGCTGAAGGAAAGCCAAAAGCCTCGAGCACACCCAGCAGGTACCGGTGCTCGATACGGTCAAAAGCTTTGGACTGGTCAAGCGAGACAAAGCAGCCCGGGATCCCCGCTCTCGAGGTGAATGTGAACAAGTCACGAGTAAGTGACAGAGCGGAAAACACCGAACGGCCGGGCACGCTATACGTTTGCGCTGGGCTGACCACCGAGGGCAGAATCGCGCTCAACCTGTTCGCCAGCAGTGACGCCACGATCTTTAGTCTGCGTTGAGCAGAGTGATCGGACGCCACGCCTGTGGGTCAGATGGGCACCCGCCCGGCTTCAGAATGAGCGTGACTCGGCTCTCTCTGAAAGACTCTGGTCGAGCTCCGTCCGTCAGAAAGCTGTTGACCATATCGAGCAGGGGACCCTCTAAAACGTCGTACAGCTTCGCGTAGAAACTGACGGGGATACCGTCAGGTCCGGGGGCCGAGGCAGCATTCATTCTAGCTACTGTGGCGCGGAGCTCGTCTGGCGTCGCCGACGCGCAGAGCTGCTGCGAGAGCTCGTCCTCGACTGCGGGGAGACCCTGGCAAAAATCGCGAAGTGTGTCGCGAAACGCGGTGTCGCCTGCCCGCTCAACACAGGATGCGAAAAGCTGGGACACGTGACGTGTGAGGACTTCGCGTATCTCCGTGGCGCTGCTCCTCGTGGCCCCGTTGGGCAGCGCGATCTCCGCAATGAATGCGGGCGCATCCTCATCGAGGGCGCCTGCGCGTACTTGCCGCAAAACCGATGGATCGGCTACGGGCCTACCCTGAACGAGGGCTCGGCTGGCAGCGCGCGACGATTGCCGCAGCAGCGTCTCGTAGCGAGCCTTCAATAAATTATAATAGTCTCGCATAGCGAATGTAAGCGGCGCGCCTCTCTTGACTATGCGGATGCGAGCCAGCGTCTCGTTAAGTTCGCGGGTGATGCGTGCTCTTCGCTGGCGGCCTTCCGCGATAAGGAGCGCGCGCCACTCGCCCTTTCTCTCGTCCCACGGCACTGATGGGTTAGGGCGCGCGCCCGGAGCACCCAGCGCACGCTGCAACGATGTGAGACTCGACCAATCTGTCAGTAGGCTGGCGTCCATTCGCCACAAGTCTACTCGTGGGGCGCACCCGCCGAAATCCAGCACTACTGACAGAGGTCGATGGTCGGTGATGCGCGGAGTGCCCGCGGGAAACGCGAGTACCTCGCACGAAGCCACATGACGCGCGAGGACGGGCGGGAGCAAAAACTTGTCGAGCCGACTGGCCGACCTCCCTCTCTCCCGTGTGGCCCCGAAGTTATCGCCATGCGACGAGACCCATGCGTCAGTAAGTCGGAACTGCGCGCATAGGTCACGCAGGGAGCGCGCGCCGGCGTAAGGCCGACCCTGACCTGGGCCGCGTACATCACGTGAGGGGTCCAGCACACAATTAAAGTCGCCCACTATGAAAGTGGGGTAGGAGTCTAGCATAAAGCAATCGAGCGACTCGAAAAACGACGAAGAATCGCCTCGTTGCGCCGGCGCGTGCACAACCAATGCCCTCACCCGTCTGCCGTTAAGGGAAAAATCGACGGCCAAAGTGCGACCGTCGACGCCGTGCGTGCAATGTGCGCCAGAACGGAGAGAACTATTGATAAATACGACACCGCATGACATTGCGTCGGTAAGCGAGAAGAATGCTGGCACGAGGAAGCGATTCTTAAAGCTGGTAACATCAAGCGCGGTGCGGAAGTTGCACTCCTGAAGGAAGAGAATGTCGACGCCCTGCGCGCGAGCGAAGTGCATCACCTCCCTCTGCTGATCCAGCGACCGAAAGCCCTGAACGTTCAGGGAGAGGAGATGCACCGTCGCCATGATGAAAAAGCAGGGCGCCGACATTCCGCCGACAAGTTTAGGGGGCCCCGCCATTGGCGGAGTCGCTCGCGCGCGCCAGTTTTTTGGGGACGGACGGATCGGCCGAGCCGTCCGAGTCAGCGGACTGAGACAATGCGTGCTTCCCCGAGACCCTACTCAAGTCCATGGGTTCAGGGGAGGGTATAGAATCGGTGGCATCTCTTACCGCACCCTGCGGGGCGGGGTCGGAGGGTGTCGTGCACGGGTTGCGGTCGGTAGAGTCCTGGGCCTTCCCCTCCGCGGCCTCTGGTGGTGATCGGCGCCGTGGACCTCGAGGCGGGCCGCCGGCGCTCAGCAGGTCGGTCACTCTAGGCAGTTCACAGATGACGTCCCCGGTGAGGCGGAGCATCGCGCCACGTGAGGGCGCTCCGTTGCTCTCGTCCCCTGTGGTGGAGAAGTCGTCCTCGCCAGAGGAGGACGAGTCTGCAGGCTCGTCAGGGAGAGCGGCGGGAGGTCGCCGAGGTACGGAAACGTGAGCGAGTCCGTTGACGTCGTGTCCGCGGTGTTCTCCGCCTGCTCCTGCGATGAGGCTGCAGGCTCCGGGCCGGCCGGGGTTTCCGACACGTGGGTGGCGGGCGTGTCGTCGTCCTGGCGAGGCGCGGTCTCCGCAGGGGGCGCAGTCGCGGGGGCAGGAACCGAGTCCTGCGGCGGTTGTGCTGCTGACGATGCCGGCTTCTTCAGAGGGCCCCCTGAAGCGGCCGCCGCCGCGTAAGAGCGCGGCCGCAGGCAGTCGGCCGTGGCGTGGGCTCCGGAGCAGCGTCGGCACGCCGCCTCGCATCCGGCCGTTTCGTGCCCGAACTCTTCGCAGCGGGCGCACCGCGGCGTGCGGCAGGCCGCGCCCACATGTCCGTCCTGGCCACAGCGTGAGCAGACCTTTCGGACGCCCCTGTAGTCGAACATGACGCGGTGACCCTGCACGGACATGAAATTAGGTACCGCCTGCTTCATCTCCATCCTGACGAGGCGCTGGCCGTTGCTCACGTGGCGTCGCCCCTTCAGCGTCGGATGAGAGATCTCGAGAACCTTGCCGTAGGGGCTCAGTGCCGAGGCCAGCGCCGCGTCCCCGACGAACAGCGGCACCCGGAATGCAGTTACGTGGACCGCGGAGGGGCCCACGCAAGAGACTGGGACAGAGGTCCCGTTCACTGGGAACGATCCCTCCGCGAGGAGCTTTTGTGCCGCCGCAGCCGAGGTCACGGCGATACAGAACTTGAACCCTCCTTGATGGTGGAGGCTTTCGAGCCGGACCGGAAGCTGGCATGGTGGCAGCAGTGGGGCCTGGAACAGCAGGACCAGTCCAGGAAGGGGCTTCCGGGCAGCCGGCGGGCAGCGCGGCGCCGGGACGGCGATCCTCCAGGGGGGCGGCGCCTGCTGCTGGGGGCGGGGTCCAGGGGTCCGCTCCGCTTCGGGTAGGGCCTCGCTCCTCGCAAGACCGACAGAAACTACGCAACGGTCCCAGACGAGAACATCCGGGCACCGTACGAGATTTAAGGAGATTCAACGAGACTCTCTAAGCCCTCCTACGGGACCGGCATACAAGCGCCGGTTGCTCTCCAAACGAGTCACAAAAAATAGCTGCTGCCAGTGTCTTCTCAATATTCATTAATATATCACTCGAGCTGTGCATTTGATAATGCACGGAATTATAATTTCTGATTTCTAATAACGCGTGCAAAAAGCACATACATGTCACGGTACACTTCGTTGTCATACGTGATCTGTTAGGGACTTTGAGAGAAGGCTGCTTAAAGAAAGAGGGGAGCTCTAGGGCGAGTTGAGAGAAGGCTGCTTAGAGAAAGAGGGGAGCTCCAGGGCGAGAAGGGCTTTCAGAGGAAAACTGCTTTCGCGTCCTCCCCAAGGATGGCGCTACGGTCCTACACTAACGCATGTAAAAGGCCGGCCGCTGGGCCATCAGCTCATGCAGATGTATACACGCTCGCGGTGTATTCGAACGCGCTGCATATACATTCTTGTCAGGCCTGCGTCTCGTCGTGTCCGTGTACGCTACTGCATCGTCCTGCATTTCAATGCCGCCACCGTCACAGCTGCTGAAGCCGAGCCTTGTCTTGCGGAAAGCGATCGCTTTGCGAGTGATATGCCAGAGAAGAAGACTGTTCGCCCCTGCCCTGCTGACAACGAACACTAGACCCATTTCAAGACTTTGACTAGTCATCATCATCATTTATTTGACCCTTAAAGGCCCCTGGGAGGGGGTATTACATAAGGGGGGGGGGGGAGTAGTACATTCATCATGACTCACATTGGTGGGGAAAAAAGAATTAAAAAAAAGAACAAACAAGAAAACACACACACAACAAAAGCATAAAGAGAAATAAAGTCACAAAAGGGAAATGAAACCATTTATACAGCAAGATAACACATCAGACGTTCTTTAAACCTTACTGGATCGCTTTCAATGACAACCGATTCTGGAAGCCGATTCCAGTCTTGAATAGCGGCTGGCAAAAAAAGATTTGTTAAAGGCATTAGTTGATCCGTGTAAACGTTGGATGCTCATGGAGTTGAATAAACGGGATGACGTGCGCACAGGAGGGACTAGAAGGGACTCGCGTAGGTTAGGAAAATTGTGATATAATTTGTGCAATAAACATAAGCGAGAAACTTTGCGTCTAAGGGCTAGTGGGCTGATAGCGATGGATGACTTGATAGCGGTAATGCTGTGGGGAAAATCGTAATCTGAAGTAATGAAGCGTGCCGCACGATTCTGAATGGATTCAATGGTGTTAATTAAGTAAGCCTGGTGAGGAGACCAAATTGCTGATGCGTACTCAAGTTTAGTGCGAATGAAAGTCTCGTATGCTAGTTTACGGATTGATTGCGGAGACAGTGAAAGTGACCATCTAAAAAAACCCAGTGTTTTTGATGTATCAGCAACGAGTTGAGTGATGTGTTTTTCCCACGTCAGTTTGCTGCTGATTGTGACACCTAAGTACTTATATGATTCAACCTGCGAAAGGATAGTTGATTGAAGAGAATAAGGATACGTAATATTGGAATGCTTGCGTGAAATTTGCATAAATTTGCATTTAGTGATGTTCAGCTCCATCAACCATTCGGAACACCAATTATCTATTTTTTGTAGGTCATTTTGTTGGATAACCTGGTCGTCGCGAGAGGAAATGCGACGATATAACACACAGTTGTCAGCGAAAAGACGAATGGACGAAGATATGCCGGATGGGTGATCATTGATAAATATGAGAAAGAGCAGGGGCCCAAGCACAGAACCCTGCGGCACGCCTGAAATCACTTCATGAGTTGCTGAATGATAACCGCCGATGACGGTATATTGAAACCGGTTAGTGAGGAAACAGTTAATCCATGATAGTGTGAGGGGATCAATATTGAGGCAAGAAAGTTTTGACATAAGACGTCGGTGCGGGACGCGATCGAACGCTTTTGAAAAGTCTAAAAATATGACATCGGTTCGAAATAATGATTCCAAATGCAAATGAGGGTCAGTAGTGAATTCAAAAAGTTGTGTCTCGCATGAAAGACCGGGGCGGAAGCCATGCTGCTTAGAAAAGAAAAATGAGTTATTGTGAAGGTGGCTGGCGACTTGAGAGTATATAATGAGCTTACATGCAATGGACGTTAATGAAATTGCGCCATAGTTGGACGGATTTGAGCGGTTTCCTGATTTGAATACTGGCACTACCTTGCTTAGTTTCCAGTCTTCCGGAAGCGAGCTGTCGGTTAATGACTGGGTGAATATGATTTGCAAGATCAGGCTAGAAATTATTTTAGTGGACTTCAGAATCTTCGCGGGGAGGTTGTCAGGGCCGGGGCTGGTAGAGAACTTAAGGCTGTCAATAAGTTTCTCGATTCCTTCTGCAGAAATATGAATGGGCGGCATCTGGTTGAGGTGTGAGCGAGGTAAGACCGGCGTGCTTTGAGCAGGTTCGTGAGTGAAAATGGATGAGAAGTATGAATTCATTACATTGGAGCGCTGCTCTACCGGTACCAGAGAACCGTCTACAAGCAATGTGTTATGCCCGTAAACATTTCAGGCTTACTCTACTCTCGGTTACGGGAGAGGCAGAGATTTTTTTTTTTATGTGTGCCACTACCAAACTGCCTCTGTAGGGTGCGTCGGCCTCGTCAAGCCTTATCACTGGCTTTTTGCCGGCGCACCCAACATCCTGGTGATGTTGAATAAAGTATTGATTGATTGATTGATTGATTGATTGATTGATTGATTGATTGATTGATTGATTGATTGATTGATTGATTGATTGATTGATTGATTGATTGATTGATTGATTGATTGAGCTCAGGATCATAAGTGTGCCCCTTTTCCGTCTAATAAACAGTTGGTAGAGCGAGCATGTGTTTTCCTTCTTCTTGTGCCGTTATCGTTGCGTGAGCGTTCATTTCAACAGCGTTACCTTTAATTACCGCATGCATTAGTGCTGAAAACGTAATAAAAACGCATTTAAGGAAGGACACCTGCATCCTTTATAAGTAGCACCAAGGTGTACTCTGTCAAGCAGATTGGGCCAATGGCGTTAAGAAACCCGAATGCCGTGAAAAAGTAGACGGCAGCAAGGTTCATTCGCTTGGTGTCATCAGCCTTTAAAAAGAGTTCCGACAGCGGGAGATTTTCGTTCACACGCTTTTCAGTACACAGTTGTCGCGAATTGTGCGTATGTATCACTTCCCACGTTTACTCACAAATGATGCGAAATGCCCGATCTTTTTGGAGCTTTTGCCATGCATCAACGCACGAAGGTGGCATCGCGCTGCACGAGAGCGCCAATGACTCCTTGTCGTATGCAGCTCCTTGCATTAACTGCCTTGATCCCATAGCCTAAGCAACCTGAAATCAGATTCGAAAGCAGAAATCGAAACTCCGAGAGCATTTGCTCACTTTGCTCGTGAACATGTTCACAATTGTCCGATATTTAAAGAAATGACCACAATCAGCATACTAAAGATTACAAAATGTGTTCAAAACATTGAAAATACGCGTAAGAGTGACTTTTTTTTGTCGCAGTTTTCCGAATTCAAGTTCAAACTTTACCCATCCTTGACTTTGCGAGAAAAAACTGTGCTGGCCACAATAGTGTGTTGTAAGATGGCGTCCAAGATGGCGACTTACATGCGTAGACTATATTCTAGGCACTATACGTAGACCATTTTGTTAGCTCATCGTTACCCCTCTGGAGCAAACCGAGGGAAACGGGCCCAAGCTGTATGCTTCTAACAATGTGTTGGCTATATCGTGTGACGGCTGAAAAGAATGCACCACGTGCTAACTGTCGCTCAACATTTCATCATCATCATCATCAGCCTGACTACACCCACTGCAGGGCAAAGGCCTCTCCCCTGTCTCTCCAATTAACCCTGTCCTTTGCCAGTTGCGGCCACTGTATCCCCGCAAACTTCTTAATCTCATCCGCCCACCTAACTTTCTGCCGTCCCCTGCTACGTTTGCTTTCTCTTGGAATCCACTCCGTTACCCTTAAAGGTGCAGTGAAGAGGAATCTGAACTCGTCTTTTTGCCGCGGGAACTCCATCTGCACGTTCCGAGCATTCTTAGAAACTTCGATTTATTGCCCTGTGTGTCCGATTTCCCTAATTAAATCGATTTAACGTCCGGCTCCCGCCTTTATTTTTTGAATTCTCCCCGTACGGTGGGCGGAGTCGACCAACGCGTGGAGTGCCCTTCAGCCAGCTCCGTGGAGGTTTTGCTTTTGCTTCATTTTGTTTTTTATGTTTCCGTGAATAAATAGTTTCATTTGCAGATAATATAACCGCAAAATAAGCCCGCAGAAATAAAGATACGCGCGGACTATTTGCTTCTACGGTCTACTACGTATTACTCCGCCGATGGCAGAGCGGCAAGACGCCACGGGACTGGGTGAAAGGCACTCCCCGCGTTGGTCGACTCCGCCCACCGTACGAGGGAGAATTAAAAAAAAAAGGCGGGAGCCGGACGTTAATTCGATTTAATTAGGGAAATCGGCCACACAGGGCAATAAATCGAAGTTTCTAAGAATGCTCGGAACGTGTAGATTGAATTCCCACGGCAAAAAGACGAGTTCAGATTCTTCTTCAGTGCACCTTTAAGGACCAGCGGTTATCTTGCCTTCGCATTACATGCCCTGCCCAAGCCCATTTCTTCCTCTTGATTTCAACTAGGATGCCATTAACGCGCGTTTGTTCCCTCACCCACTCCGCCTGCTTCCGATCTCTTAACGCTACACCTATAATGTTTATTTCCATAGCTCGCTGCGTTGTCGTTAACTTAAGCTGAACCCTCTTTGTTAGCCTCCACGTTTCTGCCCCATAGGTGAGTACCAGTAAGATACAGCTGTTTTATACTTTTCTCTTGAGCGATATTGGTAAATTGCCAATCATGACCTGAGAGAACCTGCGATATGCGCTCCACCCCATCCTTATTCTTCCAGTCATTTCCCTCTCATGATCCGGATCTGCGGTCACTACCTGCCCTAAGTAGACATATTCTCTTACTACTCTGTCTCTCTCTCTCTCTCTTGAAGAATTACCGACCGATCAGCTTATTGTCCGTTGCCTACAAGGTATTTACTAAGGTAATCGCTAATAGAGTCAGGACAACCTTGGACTTTAGTCAACCAAATGATCAGGCAGGCTTTCGTAAAGGATACTCGATAATAGACCACATTCACACTACAAACCAGGTGATAGAGAAATGCGCAGAATATAGCCAACCCCTATATATAGCCTTCATTGATTACGAGAAAGCAATTGACTCAGTGGAAACCTCAGCTGTCATGCAGGCATTGCGGAATCAAGATGTGGAAGAGTGTTATGTGAAAATATTGGAAGATATTTACAACGATTGCACAGCTACCATAGTTCTCCATAAAGTCAGCAATAGAATTCCAATAAGGAAAGGTGTCAGGCAGGGAGACACGATCTCGCCAATACTCTTCACTGCCTGCTTACAGGAGGTATTCCGGGGCCTGAAAAGGGAACAGTTGGGAATAAGAGTTGATAGATAATAGCTGAGTAATTTGCGATTCGCTGATGACATTGCCTTGCTA
The DNA here is from genome assembly GCF_055824585.1 of Amblyomma mixtum. Taxonomy (NCBI): domain Eukaryota; kingdom Metazoa; phylum Arthropoda; class Arachnida; order Ixodida; family Ixodidae; genus Amblyomma; species Amblyomma mixtum. Next base: position 69,688,211 of record NC_143021.1, on the reverse strand, counting down.
AGCCACTCGGGACAAGAACTGCAAAGCATGATCAATGAGTTAGACAGGCAGAGCAGAACGGTAGGTCTCAAAATTAACATGCAGAAAACCAAAGTAATGTTCAACAGCCTAGCAAAGAGAACAGCAGTTCGCAATTGGTGGCGAGGTGCTGGAAGTAGTCAGAGAATACGTGTACTTAGGGCTCAACATTTAAGTTACCCCGAAGTGTGGCCTGTCTCTCTAAGATTACTCCACTATGCCCATGTTGATAATCTGCCAGGCCGGCCGCGCTTTATTGCCACGGCCGCTCGAGATGGAGTGGCTGTTTCTGAACGCTGTACTCTTCTTGCGACGTTACATCGCTGGTGAGCGCATTGTAGTAGGTCTTTATGGTGGTTCAAAAAGCCTGAACTTTGGAGCTATGGTGCCTATAGCTGTCGTAAACTGCCGTGCTGCCCGCAAGTGCTTTACGCGCCATGGTCAGTTTCATAAACTTTACAGCTGCGTTTGCTTTGTTACTGCTTGGTAAGGCTGCTGGACTCTATTCGTTATGTTTGTTGATGAGATGGAATAGATTAGGTGTTGCGCCTAGAAAGCCACCCTAATCCGCATGAAGCTACCCAACCTTTAAATGCAGAGATTAAAAAAGAAATGGTTTGCGCTGGTCAGCTGGGCACCGTCCCAGTGATATGCCTTTCTGGCATAACCTCAATCGCTTCCCATGCATTCGCTCCGCACTTGTACGAGCCAGCACTTGAAATATGCATACCAAGGGAGGAGAATTTGCCTCGTTAGTGCCTCGCCACAGAATTACTCTGTTGTGAATAATTTGAACAATTAACTGTAGTATAGCAAGCTGCATAGCTACAAATCTGTCAACATTGCTTCAATCGATTAATGTAGTGGCGCACGTCAAAACGAGTCTTATTTCATTTTAGTTGAGCAACGAATACGTAGCTACCATCTAAGAAAATCGGCAGTTAATTTCGTTTGAAGAGCATCCCACGTTTATTATCGCTACCTTTCCACAACACCGCGCAAATGGGTAAAAAAAAAAACAGATTTCTCGAAAGGCTGCTCGTCTAGCAAGGCCAGCGGCAAACGCCCCCGTGAGTCCCACAAAATTAAGGGCAGCAAATGACCTCGGCCGAGTGGCGGCACAGGCACCGCGTAGCCGGCCCAGCTTAAAGTGACGCAGCGTCGTTAAAACCGCCCCGCTTCGTGCCGCGTCGAGTCGAGCCAGCCTGTAATAAGTGCTGCGATAAATTAGAACGGCGCCACGCACACAGAAAGAGAGAAGGATAGAAAGAGCGCTTAACGTCAGAACGGACAAAACAGACGAAACAACACGAGACACCGACTATCAAGTGTGTTTATTTTCGAAGGGGCTCATACAAACCTAATCGTGGGAAAACGAAAACACAGACAAAAAGCAAAAACCAAGCAATCATGACACCATCCGAACGTCGCTCGGCCTTTTCGCACAAGTCATGCTTGATCATCTTAAGCTGCCAAAAAGAGTTTTTATTTTTTGTGTAAGCCACAGACGGGCCGCTTACGTACACCCACCGTCGCTATTACGTAAGCGACATATAAATATGAGCCCCTTCGAAAATAAACTCAGTTGATAGTCTGCGCTCGGTGTCTCGTGTTGTTTCGTCTGTTTTATCCGTTCTGAAGTTAAGCGCTCCCCTGTAATAATGCAAATAAGGGAAGGGGATGAGGTGCTCGTTATAAATATGAGAAGCCAACAGCCACAGAAACCAAGGGACACAGGGTTTTTTTTTATTTTTTGTTATTATTTTTCTGTGGTGTTGATCAAATTAGAATATTACTGACTATGTTATCGCGCTGATGAACACTCTCAAGGTTAGGTTATTTGTAAACATAAATACCTCCGAAAGCAGAAGATTTGACAGCCGTTGCCGTAGCTCAGAGGTAGAGCACCGGACGCGTTATTCGGAGGTCGTGGGTTCGGATCCCACCGGCGGCGTGTGGTTTTTTCTTCTCCTTTTCTAATAATTTAGCTTTAAGCGATAACATAGTCAGTAATATTCTAATTTGATCAACACCACAGAAAAATAATAACAAAAAATTAAAAAAAAATCCCCTGTGCTCCTTGGTTTCTGTGGCGGTTGGCTTCTGTCATATTTATAACGAACGCCTCATTTCCGTTCCGTTGTTTCCTTAATTGCTTAGCGAGGGCCTCGGTTCTGGCAGCCTTGACGCCATAGGAAGCATAAGAGGGTTCTCATACAGCTTCCACCCTCGCCTTTCGATGGCGTTCTACGTCACACCAGCGGTAACTCGGGACGTTCCACGTCCGCCGCTTACGAGCGTGGGTGGCGCTGATGAACACTCTCAAGGTTAGGTTATTTGTAAACATAAATACCCCCGAAAGCAGAAGATTTGACAGTCGTCGCCGTAGCTCAGCGGTAGAGCACCGGGCGCGTTATTCGGAGGTTGTGGGTTCGGATCCCACCGGCGGCGTGTGGTTTTTTCTTCTGCTTTTCTAATGAATTAGCTTTAAGCGATAACATAGTCAGTAATATTCGAATTTGATCAACACCACAAAAAAAATAATAACAAAAAATTTAAAAAAGAAACCCTGTGTCTCTTGGTTTCTGTGGCTGTTGGCTTCTCTCACACCCCTGTAATAATGTAAGACCAACTAGCCCTTTTTAAACCACTGCTACCAACTGAGTTTATTGCGGAAAACACCACCTTTTACACACCAGTACATTATCATTATCAGTGCATTAGCAGAGCCGGAATAAACCAACAGGAAAAAAAATGTACAGAATCAAGATCACATTTAATATAAACGCCAGTGCATTACTGCTCCCAGAATAAAGTATCGAAAAATTCGGAAACACGATAACGTGACGAATAACGAGATCTGCACATGGGCTTCTAAAAAATTCAGTTCCCGCCCGCAGTGCAGCAATGCACTGGCGTTTATGAATAAATATGGTCTTGATTCTGCACATTTTTTTTTCGTGTTGGCTTCTTCTGGTTCTCATAATGTACTGATAATATAAATGTACTGGAGTATAAAAGGTGGTGTCTTCCGCAATAAACTCAGTTGGTAGTAGGCGCTTTTTTATCTTTCTGTCTTCTTGTGTTCGTTCCCTTACGCCATTCTAATTCATTAAGAACCCGCGGCAGTCGAATTTCGATGGAGGCGAAATTCTAGAGGCCCGTGTACTGTGCGATGTCAGCAGTGCTCGTTAAAGAACCCCAGGTGGTCGAAATTTCCGGAACCCTCCACTACGGCGTCCCTCATAGCCTGGGTTGCTTTGGGACGTTGAACCCCAGGAAAACAAATCAAACCATTACGAGCCGACTAGTCAGTACATCCGCTAGTGCGAGCCCTGCATGTTGTTCGAGTCGCGGTGCCGCTGCGCTTGTTTTGTTGCACATTTCAGTGTGTATCTTTTCTCACCCCACAGTAAGCCTCGTTTCCGCCGCTTGTGGTGTGTTACCGTGGACCCTCTTAAAAAGGAAGGTTCTTTGTAATATATAATCTGTCCTTCAGGCCGCTTTCCTTTTTGACCTTTCAGGACTGCGGAAATCATCGTGAGGAGCAAAGCTGCAAAACAGGGCACGCGGAAACCCTGTCCCGTCCTGCTTTGCTCCTCCTACCAACCACGTCCTTCTAAGATGCGCAAACCATACTGTACTGCCACGTTCGCCTGACAAGCCCCACTGACGAAGTAAGCTGTCAAGCTCAGCTGTTTAAGGGGATAGGTAGGGTTCTTTGCGAAAGGACATTTTATTCAAGGCTTTTTTATTTTTACTACGCGCTGCAGGCGGGCACTCCAGTAGAGATCCGATAGGTTAATGTTTATTTATACAAATTTATACAAATACCTCACAGGTTCCACACTTGGAGCATTGTGTGAGGGGAAGGGTTACAATATTTAGCAGACAAAAGATGGTACAAAGTGGAAAAGCATTAAAATAAACAATATTAAATACATTGGACTGCAAACGTTTATTAAAACGTACTTGAAAGAGAAACGTATTGTACTGACACAGAAGAAATAACAGCAAACGAATAGCGGCACTGCATGGATTCAAATACACGTACGAGCACAATTTATGTACTGTATTATGGATGCATAAAGGTGGTCAATTCGTTTTTGAACATTAGTGGGTCACGTATGGTAGCAATGCAGTCCGGAAGACCATTCCAACACTTGATAGCACGTGGCAAAGCAGAAGAATTAAACGCGAGTGTTCGGCCGAATAGACGTTGGAAGCTAAGATTATTATGAAGGCGACGTGAAGTGCGCATTGGGCGTGTATGTGGCAGTGTGGACGCGTGACGACTGTATATTAGTTTCTGTAGTAAGCAAAGAAGTGCGATATCCCTACGTGTCTGTAAACTTGTTAGCGATAAAGATAGACATAAGTTAGCGATGTCATATTATTAGTAATACTCGTTGGTAAAACTGCACACGCGCTTCGGGGAAATCTCTCGACTATCGCTAACCCAGATCGGAACGGTGCGATGGTCACAACATCGAGTCGCACCAACCCCAAAAGAATGGGTTGACCAAAAGATTTAATTGCGCACGGGTATTTACGAGCCAAACTACTAGCAGGCTCCCCAGTTGTGTACATCGACACCAGCAAGAAAGAACACGAAATATGCAAAAAAAATATTTGGTCAAGTGTGGCCGCATAGCAACGTGGAAAATATCATTGATAATACAAACACAAAACAGTTTATTGTTTAGAATAGGTGTAATAGCAAATTCCTTCTCAAATCTTGACATTCTCGGTCTGTTGTAAATTTTAACATTTCTCAAATGGTTTTCGAAAAGTGCGAGTATTTGATACGAGATTCAATAACAATTATTTGACGGAGAGTTCAGTTCTCTTACGCACGCGATTATAATTGTCGCCGCTGCTTGTGGAACTTAAAACAAAGTATTCTTCAATGTTTTACATAAGCGGCTGTTCCTGAAACTTTAATGTTCTTGTTTTGAGCTGGGCTATATTATAGAAGGCAACAAAGGAATGCCATGGAGCAACCGCATTGTGCAGCGGAACCGTCAGTTCTTTTCTTTCCTGGGTGGCGCTTCAATTGTCGGAATTCAAGTAACTTCATTCCTGAAAGGGCCTCACGTCGATGCCTTTAGTTCCGGCGCACTGTGTGTTATGAGGGGTAGGCATGCAAGCGGAGTTTCACCCTTTTCGCCACGCACCGAAGAGATTATAGATTCATATCAAGTCTATTTTCTCTTCGTTTGTTTTGTGCAAAGTTAAAGTTTTTATTTTCTTTTCAGTGGAAAACAGGAAGGTTAAGGGTTAAGTAGTGAAGGAGTATGGAAGCCGAAGCGTCTTCATTTTATTTGTCCTCGATCTTATAAAGATGGTAAAATTGGAGGAGACACTTAAAGGGTCCCTGAAAGGGGTGTCTGAGGTTGGCAAACAAATACTTGCATTATGTAGAGCGTAGGCCACTGAACGTTCATGCCGCGTACAATACATCAAAGGCGAGTAGATAATTTACAATACATTTTCAAAAACTACCTCTCCCGAGCCTCGCGGCGACCAGCGGCGGTGAACTTCCGCCCGAATCCGTACTCATTACGTCAGTTTGTACTCTTTACGTCACAAGTGCTGGGCTATGATTGGTTCGCGGTGCCAACGTGAAATCACGCATTTAACAAACTAGAAGCTCTAGATACTTCACACTCTTACTCTTTTCGGAAACATTTCGCATTTCAACAAGCAGAGTTGTCGTTTATATGCATGTTTACGCAGTTATTGTGTGTTCGGTGTCAGAAATTAGTACTGCACTTCCGGTTTACAATGTTTTCGTCTGCTCGTGCCGCTTGTGTCACTCCGCCGGCGCCGCCGTCGAACCGAATCGAGAATCGAGGTGCGATTTGGAGTCACCGCACTACTGATTTCTGTCGCGACCTCCGTCGCATGCGCAATCAAATTGGACCGGCCGTGCTGTGTCGTTGGTTGCAAAGCCAGGGTTCGGCAAGATGTTGCCCTTCGGCACTGTCTGCCGAAAGATGGAAGTGAGCGAGCCGTCGTCGTCGTCAGGATTCAGCGCTCGATTTCTGAACGGCGTGTCCTTAAAAGCTTGGCCGACGCGCTGCACCGATCGTCGCTTGCGAACTGCCGCCCCACTACAAGCAGGGAGACACGGAGCGGTGAGCATCGCTGCGCCGGCCTACCCAAGCTCCGCTCACAACCGGTGTCGCACTTCGCCGCCGTGCAGCAATGCCTGAGCGCTGCTTGGGATGGTGTACAAATATCACAAGGCAAGATCGCCTTGTTATCAGAAATACTTCTCGAGCAGCCACAAAGCACGCCTGCTTATGTTGCGAGCTTTCGGCAACGGCACCGCTCGCGGGCGCTCAGGGCGACGAGCTCTGCTGCTGCCTGGCTGCCGTGGTCGTCGCTAGGCCTATTGCCTCTTTGGCATCGAAGCTGCAGCGGCCGGCGCTTCGGAAGTCGCCTGAGCTATAATACAAGGCTTACTCTACACATCGCTTTGCAGTCAACAGCATCATCTCACAATAAAATAATAGTATGGTCACTTTCCGCGACTCCTTCTGCAGCGAAGCGAGCGGGCGCCAGGCGAGCCGGACCCCACGTCGGGTCAGCGGCAGCTGCGAGACGGTTGTGGCAAGAAATTTGCTCGTATCACAGTCGTTACCTTTACCAGCAGCTCAGTATTGGTCAGCGATCCTCAAAAATGACACATTTTTCACATTTCTTATCCCAGGGTTTATTATTTACGTCAAGAACACACTTTAGCTCGTTTTTATGTCGCCGGCAGACGGGATCCAGGCTGGCCGGCCGGCCGGCATGCTCGGCGTACATCACGTTCGCACAAGAAAATGCAAAACAGCCATGATACCAGCGAGGATGCTTCCTAGATTCGAGCAACGAAAATATGTCTGTGCAAAAGTGGATCTTTCGGCAACGACACCGCCTGCGGCAACGCCGCGCGACGAACTGCGCGCTGGTCCCAGGCTGCCCTAGTCGTCGCTAGGCCTATCTGGTTTCGCATTGAAACCGCAGCTGACGGCGCTTCGGAAGTTGCCTGCGCTATAATAAAAGGCCTACTATTCACATCGCTTTACTGCGAACTCGTCCCATAATAAAAGATATGTTCGATTTCCACGATGCCTTCAGCAACGGAGCTAGCAGACGGTAGGCGAACCGCACCAAGTAGCAGCAGCACCAAATCGGCTGTTGGATGAAATTTGCTTGTATCGCAGTCATCACTTTTACCAGCAACTCGGTATTGGCCAACGATCGTCAGAAATTATGCATTTTTGACATGCATCTATCCAAGGGCTTGCTATGGACGAGAACAAACAATACTAGCGCGTTTTTCAGTCGCCGGTGGCCGGCATCAAGGCTGGCAGGCCGGTCCGGCGTGGCTCGGCCCCGAGCGCCCTGAGCAGCGCGCTGTACGGCATCATGACGCTGCCGCTCTCCGCACTCGTATTGGCTCCCGCTTCCCGTCGTTGCGTTTTCTGCACGCGGCTTGTCGTAGACATCCAGCAGGTTGGACGCAGGCGACGAGCTGCGATCGGTTGTTACGACGTCGTTCACAACGGCGCGCCGCAGCGAATCGCACACACTTTTCGCACATGTGTCCCCGCCTTAAGGCTGAAATCCCATTTCGGCACTCATCCGCAAAAGTCGTTCCTTCAGCTCGGGGTCTATAGTACGAGAGAAGCCGCAGCGACGGTTGCGAGACACAGGTGAACATAGCAGACAGCGGGAAAGCGAGCGAGCGAGCGAGCGAGCGATCGAGCGCGTCAACCGGAAGTAAACAAACCGATCTCGTCGATGACGTATTTGTGGGCGGAGCATGGTCCCGGCCTGTAATCTTTATTTTTTTATGGTTCGCTCCGGTGTAAGAGTTGAGAGGGAAAAGGCTGGTGGTCATTTTTAATAGCCATTATCTCTGGTTCCGCACAAGGTAGATCAAAAATTTTTGCGGTAGGATGATGGATCGTTCAGTGTCTATCAATACTTCGACTTCTCTTTGCCTACATGGACACCGTTTCAGGGACCCTTTAAGCTCCTACGTCACTTCATATTCGTAAATGCCGTCGGTGGGGTCGCTGTTCCCGAGGAAGAAGTGGGCACAATCTGATGGGCAGGTTGTGATTACGCCACAAGGTCACGTGACCCGCGACCTTGGCACTTCTTGACCATGGCAGGTTGCACAAGGCCGAGCAGAATCTTGCGTGCCAGGTTGGCCACAGGGTGGTCGCCCTGGGGGGCCACATTTTTTCGCCCACTCACCCCCAGCCACCGTCCTTTTTTGCTCAGAACCCCGACGCCTGATTTTTTCAGAACAGGAGCCAAATGTGACGCTAATTTAAAGCACACAAATACAAAAAATAGAAAGCACGAAAGAAAACAAAAACTTACAGGGATTTAACGCTGCTGAACCGAATGTCGGGCGATAGCTCCGTTGATGTAAGACACAAAGCTGGCTTCAGTGTTTTAATATCACCATGCCCGGCTGCGCATTGCCAAACCACATCCCGTAGGGGCACTCGAGCAGACGACGCCCAGGAGTGCGATCACGTGACATGACGTCACTTCCGTCGACAGAAAAAATGCTGTCGATCAGCTGTCCCGTCGGTTCCTTTTGTCGCTGTCCTTGTGCTTTCCGCGCTAGTTGCAATGTCGCAGTCACTAACGAATTCACACCAACTAGCCCAACTGTCTTCCATGATCAAAAATGGCCGCCTCATGTGTGGCCACAGCGGCCGCGGTGTTTTCACCCCATTGTAAACCAGTGGTTCCAAGACCTATGCAAGCCGCCTCGTTGGATCCCGGATACTCGCCTCTGAATGCTTAAACTGCGTCTATTCCAGGGACCTATGCAAGCCGCACCGCTGGATGCTCGATATGCGTAGTCCAACGGTCTTCAAAACGACCGAAAACCTACGTTGTGACGAAGCGTTTATTTCGAGCTGTTCGTGACCGTCGGAAGCGTTCGTAATTCCTGCAAGGATCATAATGGACAGCGGCGAGTAACAGCTGCTTATGGTAAATTTTCTTTGCGTGCATAACCTGGACAGAACGTGAAAAGTGTCCGCGTAGTGAATGTGATCGGAGCGAGTGCTTTTCCGTCAAGGCAGAGAAATGTGCCCCTGCGGAACGTGCGCCGTGCTTTCCGAATGCTCATTCGTGGCGTTGGTTGCAGTGATCGCGACCGATGCGCGAGGCACACGATGTTGTAGCTGCTACGTATCCATCACTGATTTTCATACTGTGCTTGAGAACTCACTGGAAGTTACACTGCGCCCCACCGCGGTGTCTCGGTGGTTATGGCTGCTGACCCGAAAGACGCGGGTTCGATCGGGGCCGCGGTGGCCGAATTTCGATGCAGGCGAAATTCTAGAGGACCGTGTACTGTGCGATGTCAGTGCAAGTTAAAGAACCCCAGGTGGTCAAAATTTCCGGAGCCCTCCACTACGGCGTCCCTCATAGCCTCAGTTGCTTTGGGACGTTAAACCCCCATCAACTAAACCAAGTTCCACTGCCTCCACTGAAAATTATACTGCCACGAAACGTGCAATAACGGCTTCAGAGTGGCTACGCGATTCTTATAGCGGAGTCTTCATCGCGCCAAACACATTTACTGGAACAAGCAAGGCTGCAGTACAAATTGCTAACAACCATCATAATTTCAAACTCACATTTTTCAAACAACTAAGATTACATACTTTAAATTGTTAGTCAGTAATTGAAACTAGCACACTGCAGTGGATTTGCTTTGCTGACAGAGATAAAAAAAAATAATTGTGCTTGCACTGTTTCCCATGCAATTCATAGTATTTGTCACTATAATCTGTAAACAGGCCTCCTCCCTGCCTGCCTACGGACAGTATTGCAAAAGACGCGTATCTATTCAATGTATAATTTTTGCGCGTATCTCAAGTTTGCATGCATTAAAAATTCACATTTTAGCACACTGCTCTCAATCACGAATGCAATGCACACGAGAAAATTATGGCGCTTCCAACCATTTGGCCCACGTACAATCAGTGGTAACTAAAGCAGTTGTGCATTTCACAGAACATTGAGAATGTAATAATACTGATTTATTTTTGTTGTGTTTTTCATGCCATTATAAAAGCCAAACTAGAAATAGAACTGTGTTGCAGGAAAGGGGCCGAGACGTGCATCATTCGGCGAAAGTGCATGGCTTTATTAAGGCGGAAGCCTTTAATGCCTCATCGTTGTAAGCAGGAGTTGTCGACAGAAATGTCACGCCTTTCAATTGGTCGAAATGGTCGTGATGTCACAGTGCGCGAATTTCAAACGGGGACAATTGTACTTTGGCTAGTAACCAGGCAAACAATTAAAGGGATGGTATAGTGATGCTCCAAGCAAGTGGGACTGAGGTTAGTTAATTGCTTAATTGACCAAGTAGCCCAGTTAACCTTTCTAGTCAGACCAGATAAATAAATAAAACTGAGTAGGAAATAGGTCACGTTGGGGAATTGAACCAGGGCCTCCAGAGTGCGAGACGAGCACGCTACCATTCCGTTATGCCTGCTCGATGGTTTGGAATGAACAAAGGCGCGTCTAGTGAATACGGTGTCTTCGTTCACTCCCATCTTCCTCCCTTCCCGTTACGGCGAAGTTTAGGTGTCCACCGAGGTATGCGAGACAGATACATTTCCTTTCCTCAAAAACCCTTTACGGACGAGCAAGGCGTAGAGCCGAACGGGCGATGGCGTTCTGTGGACTCCCTGGCAGCGTTGCAAGACGCTGTCGCGTTCCACTCTTAGAGGCGGAGCTTAACATCTTAACCACACATCAATGACACAAGCAGCACCACCGCGCTTGAGGCTTCCGACTCACCGCACTTTAGGTCAGCAAAGTGCCCCCCTGAATTCTCTCCACACTGACAGCGCGACATCATTTCTCTTCTAGCGGTCTTTCCTGAGCTCACATTGCAGTTGCACAAGCCAGAGTGAAGCGTCGAAAACAAGAGTGGGACGTTCTGCCGAAGGCAGGTCATTGTCGACATGTAGAGAACAAGCGGCGTATAATCTGCGCAACTCCAAAGCGTCCTCAAATGTCCCTGTGCATGTAAAACAAAATGGATGCCCAGTATGTATTGCATAAAAGTGTGCACATGCCATTCTCATTAATCTAAATATAATGAGATGACGGAGCCAGTAAATTGGATAATAGCAAGAAATAATTTGGAGGGTTTACCTAGTAAAGGCTCCTGGCTTATGCAGGGAAAGAATACTTCGTATCGTCAAGGAAACAGAATACGATGACCATAATTTCAAGCAAACCCGATCATTTCAAGCAGAATTTGTAAAATTGCATTTCCGTTATGAGAGCTACAATGTCGCTTTCCTTTGCAGCCGTATGGCTGCGCTCGGGTGGATGTCAGTAAGTAGTTACTCTCTTATTACAAATCTACTGCACCTTGGGGGATTTCCCTAAAATATTTGACCATCACAGTACCCACTTCGTGTTATTGATCAATTCGCTCTCGCCCTACCATAAGCTTGGCACCCCGGCTAGCTGAAAAGGTAGAGCGACTGCTCCGGTGCATCGGTAGTCCCGGGTTCGAACCCCCGACCAGGACGAATTTTTCTTTAACTACGAAGTTTCTGAGAAAGCTGTATAGCTTTCCTTTGTAGCCGTATGGCTGCGCTCGGGTGGATGTCAGGGAGTCATTACTCCCTTATTACAAATCTACTCCACTTTGGGGATTCCCCTAAAACATCTGACCGATGTCCCACAATAAAATTAGATTATATTTTTAGCCATTTAAGTGTGCGACAGGCTTACATGTCTATGCTCTCGGGTACAACTTTAAAGCAACATTTACGAGTTGTTTTCGCCGATCCATAAAATGCAGTACAGTGTGACTGACTGCAACGGTGACCCACGAAACGGTTCGCTTTGGAACCACCAACTCGTTTCTGCACGTTTCTCCTCCGGCCGGACGGCCACTTCGCCCCCTGACCGGCTGACGTTAAGTGGAAAACCGTTTCGTGGATGCACCCCGATTCCCAAAGTAGCAAGCAAAAGTGAGCATTGCTAGCCGCTACCATTAACCTATGTTTGTACCACTTAAAATACGTAGAACCTTGGAGTTGCTATTTATTAACATCTTTAACAAAATACATCTATTTCACGGGCAGTCTGATTTTCAAGGAAAGTAAGTGAGGCATCAGAAACTTGGAACACCAAGTTGAAGTTAGCCCAAAGAATTCATCTCTCTGCTGCAGATTGCAGTTGACGGATTCTGGGTTAAGGTGAACCAACAGCCCCGTTAACAGTATCCTGAATGTCACATGCATAAGCATACTAGTAGCATTCTCAATGAGCCATGTTAGGAAGTCTATGTGTTGCTTAATTAAAAGAAACAAGCACAAAGGAGAGACAGACACAGATAGGCACAATAATGCATTGCTTTTCATAGCACGAATTCAGCTAGTTGGACGCAGCTTGTGCACTGTGTGCAAATTAGCCTAAATGCAACTATTGTGCAAATATGCCCCAACATTACTCGAAATAGATTATGAGAAAAGTTCTCGATGTACACATTATGCGTAAGAGAACATTGTATTCGTCTGCCAATGTGGGCGAGAAACTAAGCACTTTATTATATCAATTTATTTTAATATTTATTACACCTCAACGGTCCTACGTGACACTTGAGGGGTGAGCTCAGCAAAGGTGTTGTCTGGGCGTGTCTGTGGGACATGATATAAAGTTGAAGCGCACAACGAGACGAAGGCGGTGAAAGAGACGAGAGACAAACGAGCGCTCGCTTGTCTCTCGTCTCTTTCACCGCCTTCGTCTGGTTGCCAGCTTCAGCCGTACATCTGACATGGTGTGGCTTGTAGGAGCTGGATGAATTCGCTATTTACTAATAAGGGACAATTACTGCATTGGCACCCAAGCGCAGCCATACGGCTACAGGGAAGCATTGCAGCTTTCTTTTGTAGCCGTATGGCTGCGCATGGGTGAATTCTAATGAGCTTCTTTATAACAAATCGTTTCAACCTTGAGGGATTCCCCGAAAATATTGGACCAGCACCGCTCCCACTTCGAGCTCGCCACATCATATGCTAGCCGTTCTGGTTTGCTTGGTTGGTAGCGCGGCTACCTCAGTGAGGCAGTGGCCCTGGGTTCGAACCCCAGGTCAGGGCGAATTTTTATTTATCTGCAAAATTTCTGCGGAACCTGTGTAGCTTTTCTTTGTAGCCGTATGACTGCACTTGGGTGGATGCTCCACACTGGGTGATTGCCCTAAAACATTAGGCTAACATCGTAGCTTACTGCGCGGATTTCAGCAGTGACCAGTTCAAAAGAAAAGAGGTTAGTAAGCATAGCGTTGTGAGGTGAAGACCATTCCAACCTTTCGAGGAAAAAACAAAATGAATCTCGAAATGCAGTGGCATGAGCTAAGTGCAGCGGCACAACAGAGCTTGTGCAGCTATTGCAGAAGGAACTGTGAGTCATAATTGGTTATGTGACGGTAAAGGGTAAAAAAATCTGTAGTTTCTGCATGACATGAAGGAATTTGAGATTCACCTTTAGTGATGCTACCTACAGCTTCAAAATAGTCTGAGAGAATAAAACAAGCGGCTCAGGTGTGAATTCATTCGAGGAGCTTACAAAAAATTATATTTGTGCCATGTTGCCTTAGAATACCCTGCTGATGCCGCACAGGGGTTTTGAATGCAAGTAACATGAAAGACGGCGACGCTAAGGACATCTTGTGGTGTGAATATCCTAGGTTGGGTAGGTGTATAAGTATTAATGGGTGAGACCGCGTTACATTGTGAGCCATATTAATGGCTGAGTATTTGAACCAGTATGCAGTGAATATGCCTTTCCCGGTAATGCCTATCAGCAGGCAAAATGTAGTTATCCTGGCAGTAAAAAAATATTAGAGCATTCTTAATAACGTTAACAAAAAGGCCATCCGAGAGCATTCAAAACATTGTTCTGGAGTATTTAATGCTGGTATTGATTACAGATAGCAGGCTCCATAGTCTTCAATGAAGGCTTGTCACGAAACGCTGAAGGGAAGGTCATAATGTATTTAATAAAACCTCGGGCCCAAGGGCAACGCCTTGGGGGACGCTCGAGATTGTAGAAAAAAAGCAGGATGCGTAAGAATTAGCATGGGAAATCTACCGATGGCTGGTTGGTAAAGCTTAGATCCAGTTTAGAGTGCAAGTTACAGCGTGAGAAAATCAGCCTTACATAAGTGCCTTCTCGCGTGCTTTTTCAAAGCCAATAAAAAAAGCGTCGAGGGGGATGTTGCATTCAAGGCCAAGATGCATGTTGCAAAGAATGAGAGCAAGCTGGCTATAGCAGGAATGCTTCCCATAAAGCCCTGCTGATTTGAATGACACAACTTAATGGGCCAAAATATTCTAGCAGCGCAAGAATACAAAATGTGCTCTACGATTCGGTGCACATGTCAACGGTACGAATAGGGCCATGCTGGGTGATGACTGGAGGGACACATAAAGCGGCCAAGCTATGATGAGGCAGAAGCTGTCTTCACGGCATGCACAGGATACATGCACACACTGCTTCCTGGTTGCCTTCTGTAAGTTTCACAGGGCTTTAGCTGTCGTGTGGACAAGACTGCATGTTGACGCTGTGCTAAGGGACAGAGCAAGAAAGGCCGTCGTCTTTGATCCTAGCGAGCTGCGCAGGGCTCATGTTCCTACCTGCGGATTCAAAGTGGCGTCAGGCAGAGCCAGCTGTCATTCTTCAACTACCACACTGCTGTACCATACAACACATTGTTCTGATCAGCTTTCGTAACTTGCAAAGTCAAATTTACTTCTAAGGTCACCTAGTTAAATAACACAGCATAATTACTTGTGTCATCATGACCACTAAAAAATAACCATAATCATGCCCCGTTAGTATAGGCTCCGTTATTATGGACTCAAATTATGGACGGTATTTCTGAGGACAAAACTTTTTCAATTCACTTACGCCTCGTTAACATGGGAACTTGGTTAGGTGACAGTGGACAGAGTGAAATTACACAGAGCCCATTGTCGCACCTATTCTTGTCGCACAATTATGCAGAGTGCGAAGTCTCCACCGAGATGTGAGACAGTTACCGCGTCATTTCCTTTCCTCAAAACCAATGTTCATTTCCACGCGACGCGGCGGCCGCGTTTCTATGGAGGCGAAACGCAAAACGGTGCGGCTCCACTCGGCGGAGCCAGGTTATACGGAGCGGCAGGCAACAGAACCAGTGGCCGATGTCGACGCGGAGACGTTGGCAGCACCCGCCGCACGAGATACTCTTGTTGCCGGTGCCGCTGCTTCTCCAGATGTACTACCTCCCGCTCTTCATCGGCACCATCAACTACAGACGAGCCCGCTTTCGCGACTCATCTCGAGCCAACGCGGCTTCGAGACGCTCTCTTCTCAGGGATCGCTAGAAGCAGCGCGGCGCCTGCAATACTCGGTCGAAGAACTCGTCCCGGTGACCGGTTCTGGCTCCATACGTCTGCGGTGTCTAGGCGCCTTTATTCAGAAAGAGCGAATCACGTGGTCAGTCACGTGACACAACTGGCGAGCGGTCGGCGCAGCGGCGGAATGAGCGGTAACTGCTGCGACAAGTCACGTGGTGTGACGTCACAGCCACACCTCCGGTGAGCCTCCAGGAGAACGGCAATTCACAGCAATATAGAAGATAAAAAAAGATAAGGGGGCCAAGTACTGATCCTTGTGGAACCCCAGAGCCGAGTGGTACAGTATAGGAATCAGTGTCATTAATGCTGACAAATTCAACACGACAAGAAGGAAATCCACGGATCCAGTTAAGAACTTCAGGATCAATGTTCAGCACATTTATTTTATGCAAAGGCAGTGAGTTATTAACTTGATTGAAAGCTTTAGCAAAGTCAATAAATATGCAGTCAGATGAAAAAGCTCAGTCCAAAAGAGAAGTGCAAGTCGTAAATGCAGGAAAGTATTGTTGAATGTCACAAGCGAAAAACATTCGGAAGCCATGCTCTGTATAGAGAAGAAATTGTTAGCCTCCAGAAAATTAACAAGGTGTATAAATATATGCCCCATTATTCTATATGCTATTGATCTCAAAGATATGGGTCAATGGTTTGATGGATTCTGTTTATCTCCGGCTTTATGTACTGGTATGACCACAGCTGTCTTCCAGTCTTCAGTAGTACACCATAATGATACGATTCTGAGATTATGCATTTCATGATGATCGAATAAAAAAAAAGTGTTTGTGTGGCAGTGACTCACGTGAACTTTGTGTTTGGTGATCAACAAGTGACGAACGATACGTTGGCGCTGGTATAAAGTGGCCGAAGAGACGAGTTTGTTTATTTTACTCTGCTGCGCGCTTTTTTTCGCTCCAGTGTACTTCGCCGTTGGTGTCGTGAAGTCGCTCTCGGCGACTCACCGACACCCGCGTGAATGTGCCGGTCCGTAGCAGACAAAATGCTGCCCCCCCCCCTCCCCTGACACCATCGTTCAGTCTCCGGTGCGGGGGCTCGAGCCCTGCAGCAACCCCCCCCCCCCCCCCCCCCCCCGCAGTCAGCGCCTATGGCTCGATTTGAACCGTCTTACCTTGGTTGATGTTGGAAGTTTGCGTGATATTGCATTATTTTAGACTTGCAACTGGAGTTCCTCTGCTGGTGATGCGATGCCACAGTCCCGAGGAAGCTCCCAATCCGGTAGGCAGCCCCAGTGAAAGCCTCAGCGCTAGCGCACCAAAACGCGCAACCATTTTCAGGAGAATGAAGCGCTCAGCTTTAAAATCGATAAAATTGTCTAAGCTGTCTGAACTAAGTATCGGTGAACGCGATAGACGGGGTGCTTCACTGCAGTCAGCAATCGCCACTACTTCTAAAACTTGGCGTATTAGCTCTTCTTTCTTTTTGGCTAGGAAAACGGAATCGTGCAAGAAGGAGGCGCATCCTCTTGACTCAGGGCTTGGAATGCTCACGCAAGTTTCTAGCAGAAACCTTCTAGACAGACCTTGCCTGTTCCACAGCGCGTTCATTCAAGTATCTGCCGGTCTATACACTCACGACAAAGGCAACTGGTAAATCACGCTAACCTCGTAGCCTTTGACGTCGCGTGTCACACTTGGGCTCCGCTCTCCGTTTGCTCACCTTCGTGAACGTAGAAAAAAGCCCAAAACCCCACAGCTTGAGGCAAGCGCATGTGTGCACGGGATGACGACCTTTGGCATTCGGACAGCCCGTTCCGTGAATGATGTAACAGTAGCTTGGTTTGGGCAAGTTGGTAACAGTTGTTCGAAAACATAGCACAAAAAAAGGGACACGGACGACACAGAAGTGGGCAGGACAGGCGCAGCGCCTGTCCTGCCCACTTCTGTGTCGTCCGTGCCCTTTTTTTGCGCTATGTTTTCGAATATCCGTGAATGAGCTCGACGTTCGGCCATTGAGAATGCCTTTATGCGGTTGCGGCCATTGAACGCAATGTGCGGTTTGCGTTGTTAATAATGGAGTTTATTTATTTATTTATTTCAGTATACTGTAAGCCAGAGTTGGCCCAAGCAGGAGGGGCATACAACTAAAAAAAATTCTATAAAAGCATCAGCTACAACACCGCAAGTCAATAAACAGGACACAAATCCAGAGTGATCAAACAAGGATACTAGGAGCCATACAATAAGTTCTCCAGCTCCTTCTCAAAATTCCTAGACTTACACAGGCCCGAAGGAAGACCATTCCACTCCGCGACAGTATTCGGAAAGAAACTGTTCTTAAACCCACTAGGTGCTAATGACTGCTCATGTACATGTCGTGTTCTCCTAGTGCTCGCCAGCTTCACACAATCAGGAAGATCTGCCTTCAGATTTCCAGACATGTAATTATGAAGCAGTAGTAGACGGGTAACTTTTCTTCTTATTGCCAAGAACTGTAAATTACTCTTTCCAATTCATGCAGCAGAGTTTATTCTTGCTTCTGTATGACCGAGTGGGATGGGTGCCACGGCGTTGTTGTTACCAGCCTGGCCTTACAGGAAAAAAAAATGCCATTCTTTCTGGGTGGCATAAATGAAAATAATGTTCGGCTGAGCGATGTACTGGGCCATGGTTACCCGGATCTTGAAATCGTGGCAGCCCTCGAGAGCGAATCAAATTTCTATCTTATTTCACGCTAGACGCGCAACGTGGATTCATTATATGATGCACCTCGAAGGACACGAAGTGTGGAGTGCGCGAGTTGTGTAGCTCATTCCCTAACGGCACTTAGCTTACATATTTCTTCCAGGAGGGAAAAGCTCAAATGCCGACGCTCTGGACGAAGCTATTCGGCCACGACGCTGCCACAATGTCTCGTCGCTCATCATCTGTATTTCTACAGGTTTTACTGCTGCCACTCCTGGGACAGCTGCTGCCGCTGCACGCAGTACAGCTAGCTGATACCCGGGACGAAGGACCGTGCGTGAGCAAATTCCCTGGCCTGGACGAACCGCCAATCTGCTGCGACTTCGAGTCTGCTGCTCCGACCACCGCCGTTTCTGGACACGTTCACTTTGCTCGTCGGGCAACGTGGGACGATGCTACCTACTCCGCCCCTTCAAAACCGCGCACGTTTGGACGACGCTCTGGGCCACGACGCTGCCACAATGTCTCGTCGCTCATCATCTGTATTTCTACAGGTTAGTTATCTTCAAACTGGGTGTTACAGCAGCAATGATGTTTGCCTTTTGGCAGTGTCGTGGCCGCCCAGCCCTTTCAAGCGTGCTTGCTTTGCCGCTTGTTGCTTCTCAGTGGGGACGTAGAAGTAAACCCAGGGCCCATGACAAAGGCGCAGGAAGAGAAATTAGACACCGTGCAGAAACCGTATTGCGACTTGAAGCAAGCAACGCCACTCTTATTGAAGCAGTAACAAAAGTGATAAATATTCATGCCGCACTAAAAACAGACCTTGAAAATCTAAAAGTTACCCGTCTACTACTGCTTCATAATTACATGTCTGGAAATCTGAAGGCGGTCCGGCTAAACTGCAGGGTTATCAGGTTTTCCATAGCAACAGGGGAGGCAAATCAAGGGTATCAACATTAGTCAAGAGAAACGTAGAAACAATAGAGCACGATCTAGAAGACAACGTAATCGAAAACGTTTTCTTGGAAATTTTAACAGGAAAGAAGGGAGAATCAAACAATTTTCTCTTAAACATATACAGCCCACCGAAACAGAGGAAGGTTAGGTTTAGGGCGATAATTAACAAAGCACTTAAAATAGCCGAAAACCAACCCCTAGTCATAGTAGGCGACTTCAACGCCCATCACCCGGAATGGGGGTACCTGAAAGAAGGCCCAAAAGGGAGACAATTATGGGAGGATATACACAACCTGGGACTTACGATACTAACAGATCCGGAGCACCCCACACGAGCCGGAAATAGCGTCAGCGTGGACACTTCACCGGATTTAACCCTCGCTAGAAACGCAGGAACGGCGAAATGGATTAACACGGAACAGAACTTAGGCAGCGATCACTATGTCATAGCAACAGAGATAAGAACCAAGAACAAACAAATAGGCAAGAAACAAACCCCTACGAAGATCACAGAGTGTGCCCACTTTAGGGAACTCAGAGGAAACAGAGACGAGACAGTCATAAATAATATCGGAGAGTGGTGCGAAGCAGTTAAGAAGGATGCCAGAAAGGTAACCAAAACGCTAGACGGGGAAAAAGCCCCCGAGATAGCGGACAGCCGACTCCTACACATGTGGGAAGCCAAACAAGGCATGGAGCGCCGACTAAAGAAACAGGGCAGGAACAACCGCAATCTCAAAAGAAGATTGGCGCGGCATAATAAAGAAATAGAAGATTACGCGTTTAAACTGTGCGAACAAAACTGGAATAACAAATGCAACGAAATGGAGAGGAGCATGAATCTCCCCCAGACGTGGAACATTCTTAGGCATCTCATAGACCCCAAAAAATCCAAGACGCAAGCAAAAGTTACAATGACCAAAGTTAGACACGCGTGTGGGGAATACGATGACGAAAGCTTCATACGTAAACTAGCTGAAACCTACATAGGAGACACAGACAAAAGCCGGCTTCCCGATTATGAAGGAGCCCCGAACGAGGCCCTGGACGCGCCCATTATACGGTAGCCGAGGTAAGGGCTGAAATAGTCAGACTGAAAACCAGATCGGCTCCTGGCCCAGACGGGATTACGAACACAATGTTAAGGAACCTCGACGACAACTCCATAAAGGCCCTCACAGATTACATGCAGGAGTGCTGGGAGAAGGGCGAGATTCCCCCGCAATGGAAAACGGCCACCGTGGTCCTAATACCTAAGCCCGGGAAGCAGCCGCAGATGGGGAACCTCCGACCTATATCCCTCACATCGTGCGTAGGAAAACTAATGGAGCATGTCGTCCAGACCAGAATATCGAATTACACAGAAAAGAATAGGAAGTGGCCAGATGAGATGCATGGGTTCCGACCCCATCTCAGCACACAAGACGTCATGTTGCGACTAAAACAGGATATTATTGACTCCAGAACCACGGATGGAAAGGTTATCCTAGGTCTAGATCTCAAAAAGACATTTGATAACTTCAAACATGAAGCAATATTGAAAGCATTCAGCCACGCCGGAGTAGGCCACGAAACCTATCGCTACATAAGAGACTTCCTCACAGATAGAACTGCGAGCATAAGCTTCCAGGAGATTAAATCCGGAGAAATAAAGCTAAGAAACAAGGGAACCCCTCAAGGGTCGGTGCTATCACCCATTCTCTTTAACATGGCCATGAGAGAACTCCCGGGCGAACTTGAGAAAATTGGCAACCCAAACTTAGAATATAGCCTGTATGCGGACGACATATGCCTGTATGCGGACGACTATGGATCAACCGAGGAAGTGATGCAGAGATTAATCAAACCCTACAGGCAGCTGCCAATATAATTTCGACGTATGCAGAAGAAAGGGGCTTAGAATGCTCGCCCGAAAAATCTGAAATATTCATATATAACGATAAGGCTCTGAGGAACAAACCACCCTCGGAAATTCAGATTTCTGTAGGAGGAAAGGAGGTACCCAAAGTGGACACAGTCAGAATCCTAGGCCTTTATGTGCAGTCAAATGGAAAAACCATGATAACCATCAAAAAGCTTGAGAGCCACGTGATGCCGACCCTCAATCTCATCAAACGTGTCTCGAGCGAAAGAGGCGGTCTTAAAGAAAAAACCTACTTAGGCTCATACAAGCTTTCATAATAAGTAAAGTCAGCTACGCCACGCCGTACCTAAATCTCAAAGCAGCAGAGAGGAACAAAATCGACGCTCTCATAAGGAAGTGCGTCAAGAAAGCTCTAGGCCTGCCCATGTGCACATCCTCGTAGTGCGCGCCCTCTGTCCCTGTGACATAGTGGTCGCTGGTCACTTAGAAGACTCATTTCCTTGCCGCTCTTTTTCCTTTTTTCCCCTTTGTTCCCCTCCCCAAGTGTAGGGTAGCCAACTGGGCATCGCCTGGTTAACCTCCCTGCCTTTCCGTCCTTTTCTCTCTCTCTCTCTCCAATCACTGGGCATACATAACACGCTTACAGAGCTCGCAGAAGCAGTCCATACATCACAGCTAGAGAGACTCAAACACATGCGGGAAGAGCCACACTAGCCAACTTCGGACTCAAAACAGACAGGGGAGCTAGACAGAGGCAGGATATCGACATGGAGATTAGGAGCAATCTCAGGATTCCCCCCTTACCCAAGAACATGCACCCAGAAATAAACAAGGAAAGAAGACAAAAACGGGCAGAGGTGATAGACCACTTCTACGGTGACAAGCCTCAGGAGGAGGTCGCCTACGTAGGCGCAGCGGGCGATACACACAGTCAGTACACGGCCGTCGCGGTAGTGAACGGAGCGGGTAGCCACATTACGGCCGCAACTATTTTAGGGACAAACACTGAGACGGCGGAGGAGGTCGCAATAGCACTAGCTTGCGTCGGTTCCACAGCTAAATACGTCATAAGCGACAGCAAAGCTGCAGTCCAAAATTTTAGTAGAGGGAGAGTCTCTCCCCTCGCTGCCAAAATTTTAAACATTGAATAGAACAATCAATATAATCTGGACCCCCGCGCACGAATTTATCTATTTATTTATTTATTTATTTATTTGAGATACTATCAGTCCGGTCAGGACCAAGATATGAGTGATACGAGGCGGCCCACGAGGTGGCTCGAGATCTCTACCACCGAGCTGCACAAGACAGGCCACCGCTCGCTGATCACGGGAGAGAAGGGCGACTAATCTCCTGTCAGGAAGTTACAGAATATTACAGACAACATCGCAGGTACTTTCCCCCGCCTAGCATAACACTCAACAATCAACAGGCGGTGGCGTGGAGGCGTCTACAAACAGATGTCCACCCACACCCAATTCTATGCAAACGTATCATTCCAGAAATAGAGGGCGATAAATGCAAGAAGTGCGGAGCGAGAGGGTCCCTCGACCACATAATATGGGAGTGTAGCCCATCCCCAGCCATGGCAAACAACATTAATAGTAGAGACGCCTGGGAGACCTTGCTCCGGAGCTCGGACCCTGAGCTCCAGCTTACCGCCGTCCGACGGGCAGAAGAGGCCGCCGGGATACAAGAGATCCTGGCCAGCATCTGACGCGACTACCCCATGCGGCCGGATCTCTCCTGATCCTCCTCCTTCAACTGAGGGTATAGGACAGGGGAGGTCTGGGTGAGGTAGTCTCATTCTGTTGGACAATAAAGGTTTTTCACTCACTTGAAAATCTAACCAAACGTGTTCAAGAACTTGAAACAAAACTTGAATTCGCTTCATATGTTACTACTTCGGCAAATCTCGAAACTGGTTTATCTAACATCGTCAATAAAATTGATGACATAGAAAACCGGTCGCGACGTTCAAATGTTCTGTTTTATGGTATCGCCGATAGTGACTTGTCTGAAAGTTGGGAGACCTCAGAGCAACTTGTCAGCGACTTCTGCCGCGATAAGCTTGGCGTTACTGTTACTTCCGTTGCTAGGGCGCATCGTGTGGGCCGTTTCTCGACCGAGAAGGATCGGCCAATTATAGCGAAGTTCATCAACGATAAAGAAATTTAAGCCATTCTAAGTAACGGCCGCAAGCTAAAGGGAACAGATTTTAGCATCGGACCTGATTATTCGCTTGCTTTCCGTAACAAACGCCGCCAGCTGCTTCAGTTCTCGAAAACGATTAAAAAAGATGGTGACCGCGTGCGCTTGGCTTTCGATAAATTGCATATCAATAAGGATACTGATCTGTGGGATGTCGCAGTGGCCGAGCGGTGCCAGTTAGTCTTTCCATGACCGACTGACCGGTTCCAACACCCACCTCAACTGTTCCAGCATCTTCATCATCCTCGTTGAACACTCGTCTTAATTCAGAAAATAGCAGTAGCTTCCTTTTCACTAATCTCCGAAGTGTACTTTCAAAATCTGTTGCCCTTTCTTCCCTCGTCGATTCAACGTGCGCTTCACTTCTGATATTAACTGAAACTTGGATGGATGATTCTATTCCGGATGCTAACATTCTTCGCAGTGAATCCGAATTTTGCTTTTATCGTTCTGATAGGAAAAACAGAAAAGGGGGTGGCGTCCTTATTGCTACAAGGAAACAAATATCTGCTGTCCCCATCGCTGTCACTACTTTTCTTGAATGTGTTTGGATACGGTGCAAAATCGGTGTTGCTGATATTGTTATTGCTGCCTTCTACCGACTGCCACATTTTCAGGTGAATTTCATAGATTATTGAGTGACTTCTATGTGCGTTTTCCTAACTCCATTTTCCTTGTATTTGGTGATTTTAACTTCCCAAACATTGATTTACCTAATCTTACGGTTAACCCCAGTGATCAGGAAGCCCACATGTTCCATAGTACCTGCTTAGATTTTTCGCTTGTTCAACTTATCACTGATCCTACCCGGTGCTCCGCCACAACGGCAAATATTCTTGATCTCGTCCTAACAAATAACCCTGAGGTTTGTTCCGATATCTTGCATTTACAAGGCCTATTCGATCATGACGTCATCACCGGGTACATCAGTCGTCCATTCGGTAGAAAGAAAACATCCACTAAGCGAATTCGTTGCTACAACCACTATCTTGTCGACGCCATTTCGCTCGCCTAACCTTACTTCATAAACTGTGTCACCATCCCACCCTCCACGACGACTTGTTTTTGCCACACCCTGCAGTCTTTCCTCGCCGCGACCCCAATTTTTATTTTTATTTTATTTTATTTACAGAAGACTGCTGGCTTTATTGCAAAGCCTTAAGCAGGAGTGGGTGTAAAATACACTTTGACAAAAAGAAAACCTCCTTGAGGCACACGCAACTCAGCACACAATACCGAAAAAATGAACGACGAAAAGAAACAACATTATACAATATGAGACGACACCTCGCGTCAAAATGAGCACTGGGGGAAAGAAAAAAAAAGGAAATGTTGAATGCTGCAAAATTGTTACGAATTCCTAAGCGACGCCGTAAATGACTCCACAGTAGAAGCCTCTGCAATATTCGCTTTGAGGACATTCCATTCCCGCACAGTACGGGGGATGAAAGAATTCTTGTATGTTTCAGTGCGGCATGAGTATTCCTTCACTTTTAAAGAATGGTAGGATACAATAACAAAATAATACGGATAACATGCCGTTCATTGCTCTACGCGAAATCATTCATTCCTCGCACTATAATAGCCTGGAATAACTTGCCGTCACACATAGCTACTGAGGTTTACCTACGCTCGTTTCAGCATTCGTTAAAGGAAACCATGGACTAACAGATTTGGTATTTTTGTAGTATTATGTGCATTTACGGAGTATTTTATTCTGCGTTGTTTGTTGTGTTATTTGTGTACATTACTAGCTTTATTTCGTACTTCGTTATTACGTGTATTTTGTTTCAAGTGCCTGTGCCATATTTTCATGCTTGTATCACCCCCCCCCCCCCCTATGTAATACCCTCACACGAGGGCCCTTAGGGCTATTGTAAATAAACAAATAAATAACGGAAACAGTAATTGCTTTAACATTCTTTACCAGTAAGGAGCATGGCTCAATTTTGCGACGGCTCAATTATGCATGTTGCCAACGTTTCTTGCTTTCCTTACATTTACACATACACTTCATCACGATTAAATATTTTTCCGGCCGAAATGACGAGAGGCGTTTGGATTTTGCATTTACGCCAAGTGTTATGCAGTCAAAAAGCAAAACATAAATGTTTTTTACTCGTGAAACAGAAATGAAAGCCCCTAAAATACGTTCGAATATATTATTTTTCTCAAGTAGGTAGCGCACACTCTTTGGACCACATTCAGGCAGACTGCGTGTTTTTTGAGATCACGAGAACATTTGACAAAATTAATCACCAGCTCTCACAATCAAGCTTTAAAGACTGAACACACAAAACAAGTTATTAACGTGGATAGAGCATTTTCTCAATAACCGGAGCCAGTTTGTCTCTGTAAATACAGTCCACTCCCCACTTGCACCTGTGAGATTTGGTCTACAGCAAGGCTTGGCGTTAGGTTCTCTTCTTTTTGAAATATATATTAGTGATCTGCCTACATTGTTCCACGTGCTTACTTATTCGCTGATGATTGAGTTATTTACCGTGAAATTACTAAAACTAAAGTGTTGCAGCCAAAAAATGACAAACCATTTTTCCCATTGGTATGAAACATGCCTGTTGCACTTAGGCATTAACAAACACACGCTTATGCACCAGCTGGTCACGTACTAATTTTCTCCTTGCTAAATGTGTTATCAGCGACAGTAATCTTAGGCGTGGGCGAAACATCTGCCCTTACTTGTAACTGCAGGGAATGAGCTACGCAACTCGCGCACTCCACACCTCGTGTCCTTCGAGGTGCATCATATAATGAATCCACGTTGCGCGTCTAGCGTGAAATAAGATAGAAATTTGATTCGCTCTCGAGGGCTGCCACGATTTCTAGATCCGGGTAACCGTGGCCCAGTACATCGCTCAGCCGAACATTATTTCCATTTATGCCACCCAGAAAGAATGGCATTTTTTTTTCCTGTAAGGCCAGGCTGGTAACAACAACGCCGTGGCACCCATCCCACTCGGTCATACAGAAGCAAGAATAAACTCTGCTGCTGGAAACGGGCTCATATCTGTAACTGTCGCGTTAACAAATCACCCGCGAATCGCGCTCGGCACCGGAGCGAAGTTAGACGGGCAAAAAAGGGAGCCCCCGGCGGGGAGAGGGGCGCCCAAGCGGCAGACCGGGGCGTAGCCAATCGCAACCCGTCAAATTTCCTGCTTGGCTGGCCTCCGCCATTTGTCTGCCGCGTTGTGCCGGCACTGGTCCCCGCGGCGGCTGCGGTTGAGTTACTGCCGCAAAGCTTTACCTGCGCTTTCTAGTGTTTTCTGGCTTTGTGCAGGCCGAAGGTTATGGACATCTCGGGCCTCCGCGGAATAATCTTTTCAAAATACCGGAACCAGGCCGTAAGGGAAGGGAGGAAAGTGGCAGTGAAAGAAGAGAGAAAGAAGTGCCGCAGTGGAGGGCTCCGGAATAGTTTCGACTACCTGGGAATCTTTAACGTGCACTGACATCGCGCAGCACACGGGCGCCTCTTGCGTTTCACCTCCATCGAAACGCGGCCGCTGCGGTCGGGTTCGAACCCTAGAACTCGGCTCAGTAGCCGAGCGATCTAACCACTGACCTACCGTGGCGGGTGGTCTGTAGGCTGCCAAGTTTGTTTTCTATGTTTCTCTAAAAAAAAAAGAAGAAACGTAAAAAATAAGCTCAGTCGTGTAAATAAGAAGTAACTTTCCGTTTGAATTGTTTTGTGGGGTTCAACGCCCCAAAGCGACTCAGGCTATGAGGGACGCCGTAGTGAAGGGCTCCGGCAATTCCGTCCCCCTGGGGTTCTTTAACGTGCACTGACATCGCGCAGTACACGGGCCTCTAGAATTTCGCCTCCATCTAAACTAAACCGCCGCAACCGGGATCGAACCCGCGTCTTTCGGGTCAGCAGCCGAGCACCATAACCACTGAGCCACCGCGGCGGCTAGGTAACTTTCGTTTGCTCGTTGTGTACACAGCGGGAGATGTATGGAAAAATGAGCGCCGCAAATTCATTCTGCCTGGACACTACGCGCCGCATTCTTGAAAAATAATTATCTCTTCTGAAGAGCCTGCAGTATTAAACAACGCGTAGGATAATATGCCGAACCAGTGTATACGTATTGGCAATGGCACTAAGGGTCAAAACAACCTTAGAGCCCAATACCAAATAAAAATACAAAAATTCACGGGCAGTCGTAGGACGTGGTGCGACAAATATGTGTTGCCATGCACAGTTAGGCTAGAATGAAGCGCGAACACTTCGGTCGAACTTTTACTCGGAAACATGAATCCCTGCTGGTAAAATATTTTGTTTCGCTCCCAAGCGCTGTTCGCGCTTTAATCCGCCCTGACTGTACATTTCGCTGACACAATCTTCGCCTTCCCGTTGCTCATTTCACCGTCGGTTTTTGTCCCTGTGCTGCGGGAACTTTCTGAGGGGTTGGAATTAAGTGGGTGGCGATATGTTGGTGGATTGTGAAAGTGGGCAGAAGTGAATGGGCAGTGGATGAAGGGCTTTCGGAAGGTGGTGGGCGGGTGGAGGAAGTTGGCGACGTCACACAGGTATTGTGAGCAATTATCAAAGTGGAATTTTCCGTTCACTTTTAGCAATAGTTAACCCCACTTAAGGAACATAGGCATGCCCTCGCGGATTAGTTCGGATGGAACTCATATGGCGTCAGAGCCGTCGCTACAGGATAGTAGCTTTTTCTCAACAGACGAGTGGCACTGCCCCAATCGAGCCAATCAAAACGCCCGCGGCCTCATGGGAAGGACAGAGCGTTGGTTCAGCCGTTTACGAATAGCGGCGTAACACTTCGCGCACGGTCTTAGAAGCGCTGTGTTCGTGCTGACCTTCTCTGTTAATTTAGCCAATGAATGGAATGCTTGCAGTAAACATCATCCCGATCTACCTTTTCATTTGCTGCAATAATTGTTTTAAAAATGCCACAATAGCGCTCAATTACTTGAGGGTCTATTTGTTGTCTTCCTTGGTCTTGATGGGACGACAGAGCTCTACTTTTCGTAGTGCTGCAAATGACTTGTGAGATGAAGCATGAATTATAGTATAAAATACCTTTACATGATCAGCTGCTGAATAAGCACATGTCGCTTCGTTCCCTGCTACTAAACAAATCGTAAACAAGCGAAAATGGACAAAAATAAAGGCACTCAGATGTAATTGCAACGCGGACAAGATGAGTAGTGCGCAGAGTTGGTCGAGAAAGCTGCTGTGTGGTGGCTGGAAACCCGAGTCGCACTACTGCATGCTCAAAGTCACTGTGCCAACTCATCCATATTAACTTAATGGTATCGCCATGGCAGACGTCATCATTCTGACTGTTTTAAATATACTTATTCTTCCCACTCGTAATGAGGAAGCGGAACAGTTTAAAGCCATCAAAGATGCGCGGTTATACAACGGATTAATCTGTAAGATTCATCAACGGTAATTTACTTATTGAATTTTTTCGAAACACCCGTAAAGGTCCTCACGGATCAGGAGAATACATGGAAAAGGGACGGGGCAATAGAGCAAAATAAAACAATAAAATCGTAAGAACTTTGCAACAACGCTAGCGCATACATACATGAGCTCGTATGAGAATAAACTGGCAAGTTACTCGTACAATTCGTGAATGTAAAACTTTGCAGCAACGTTAACACATAAACAAACCAACAGGTCATTTAAAGAATAAACACACACAAAAGAGCATAAAAAAAGGGTGGTAAATACACAGAAAACATGGCGAAAACTTGGTTACAATACACAGAAGTGTCTTTAAACGGTACGAGCAACCATAAAACAAGAAATACACTTCCCCACGTGGATAACAAAAGTACATCGATAGCGCGTATGAGGTCATGAAATTTGTCAAGATCAGTGACAGCTGCTATATGTGAAGGAAGGGTATTCCATTCGGTTGCTTTGAGTGGTAGGACTTGTCAAACGTGCGAGGGAGGGATGATCACACTGTTCAAAAACGAACGAAAAAGTCGTTGAGTGGAGGTGGTATGAAAAAGTGATGAGCAAGCGGCCTTCCTTGCGCTTTTCTTGTTCTTCGTGTTCTTGCGCTTTTTTTACGGTGTGATAGGACGTGAGAGAACTGCACAGTTCTTCCGTGAGTCTGGCGTGAGAAAGTGTTGTACTTTTTCGGGGTGCCGAAGGTTGTTCAATTTCTGGTCTAAGCAAGTTTACGGAGCTTAGCTTTAAAAGTCCTAATACGCTATTAGTGGACGCCACAGTGAGGTTAATATAATGACTCCATGTTCGGTCTGAATGAGTATGTAGCACTAGGTACTTGTGGATGGTAGCAAAAACAACTGGAGCATTGTTTAAAGAATGCGATTATAAACTTTAAGGCGTTGAAGGACATAAACTGGGCGTTCGAATGGTTTGGTGACATCAGCCAGATAAAGCACCTAGATGTTACGTACTAATGGCCACATTACTTCCGTAGTAATTATGAATTATGAGTTCCGAAATGCACATCCTTGTACGCCATACTAACTGCAAAATGCAAACGATAGGCAAGGAATTATCCGTATAAAATTATTGTCATTCAATGTTCTCCATGAATATGTACTCTTTACTGAAACAGTTTTTATTCAGTTATTCTTGCATTCCTGTAGAGTCTCCAGTTAAAAGCTTTTTCTCCAAGTAATCACTGTGGCGTTAGTAGCTCTTACAATAATTTTCACTGGAGTTACATACGCTTCATGGAAACCTTTTATTTGGCTAGTTGCAGTGCATACATTTTTCTATTCTTAGAGATGATTTATTAGGTTTATTTATTTTACAGGTACTGCCAACCTCATGCAAGGTCTTGGGCAGGAGTGGGTGGCCATGACCGTACAGAATATATGCACATGAATCACTGCGGAATATTCGTTTTTCTTTTAATGTTTGACTATTAATTTGTTCATCCTTGTGCAATTGAATAGATGAAGTGAAAATTTTGGACACTGCCCTCGAGGGCTTTATTCTGCAGCCAGGGAAGCTGCTCGGTTTGGTTCGCAGACATGAAACGGAAAAAGATTCGGAAGAGCACGAGAAAATGCAATGGGCAGCAGGCATCGGGCGCACAGTGCAGACAGGTGTCGTCTTTTCTTTGGCGCCCTTTTTTATTCGCCAGCTGGGAGCCTTGTGCCGCAGGAAGGAGATAAGGAGGCGGGGATTGCGCCGTAGATTTTTAACGAAGTTGTCTCTACAGCAAGCATAGCATTCACAATTTGGGAAGCGCAGGCGAAAGCAAAGTACGGCTGCCTCTCGCTACTCAGCGTCCTCCTTCTCTTGTTCTGAGCTCACTGCCATCCCCTTTGGAGGGCGCCGTACAGGGCATGAGCGTGGTATGTGAGTCGCCCTGCCGTCGACAAAGCGGAATAACGGCGCACAGACATCCAGCCGAGGGTCATGGTCAACGCATTCTCAAAGCAAGCCATAACTGAAGCAAAAGCGAGAGCACAAAACGAAAACTGGCACTAATAATCCCAATAGTCACGGGTGCAGGCTTTTCTTTTAAATCGCTGGTGACTACTCACTTGTCACTGTCACAAATGCACCTGTACCACTGCATTGGCCGCCGCGGTGGCTCAGTGGCTATGGTGCTCGGCTGCTGGCCCGAAAGACGCGGGTTCGATCCCGGTCGCGGCGGCTGAATTTCTTTGGAGGAGAAATTCGAGGCCCGTGTACTGTACGATGTCAGTGCACGTTAAAGAACCCCAGGTGGTAGAAATTTCCGGAGCCCTCCACTACGGCGTCTCTCATAGCCTTAGTCGCTTTGGGACGTTAAACCCTATAAACCAAACCAAACCACTGCATTGTTCTTCCGATAAACGGATGGAAGATAGGGGCGTCGCCTTTGAAACGAAGTGGTGGCAGTTGCCACCATGCTCGACGTTTTCTTTCTTTATTTTTGTTTACGTGTGTTGTAAATTAATAAAATTCCCCATTTTCTTTCAATACGGTTTCCTACACTGCTAAGCTCATGTGCCCTCTCTCCTTTTCAGCCACCAATCTTCCAATCGCTTTTTGTTAACTTCCACCGCAGATTCATTCACATGACCATTGTTATCTTTAAACCCTAGGGCCTCAGGAAGAGCGACTGTGCCTGAATCGACATCCGGATGGATACCGACACATTTGATTATGAGGTTGTTGTGTCCCCTTGTTGCTTTTGTGTGTGTGCGCCCCCGCGTCCTCCTCCTAACGACAGTTCGCATCCTCCTCCTAACGACCACTCAATCCTCCTCCTAACGACCACTCGCATCCTCCTCCTAACGACCGCTTGCCCCTCGTCGCACGCTGTCGCCGGATGCCCCCCCACGGTGCGCCCCCGCACCCTCCTCCTGTTCTGGGAAGCCACTCCCTTCCGTGGACGCTTCTCCACTCCCTCCTTTCTTCGGGCGGCCAGTTCGGCTGCTGCCTCGGTCGACGCTGGTCGCACCCTCATCGGCTTTCAATAAACGAAGTCTTAAAGTACCGTGTGCGTCTTTCGCTGCATTCAACACAGCGACCGGACACGACAGTGGCGACGAGAAAGTGGATT
The DNA here is from genome assembly GCF_055824585.1 of Amblyomma mixtum. NCBI lineage: Eukaryota > Metazoa > Arthropoda > Arachnida > Ixodida > Ixodidae > Amblyomma > Amblyomma mixtum. Next base: position 69,656,524 of record NC_143021.1, on the reverse strand, counting down.
CGACCCGCGCTACGCAACGCTATTGACAAGCCATGGCTACGCGAGGGTTTCCAAATCAGATACCAGAGTTCAACGGCTCATCGTGGTCATCGTGGGTTGGACGCCTTCAGTTCTACTTTGAAGCTAACAACATCACAGACCCAGCCTTGAAGAGGGCCAACCTGCTGACGCTGTGCGGGGAGCAGACCTACGATACTGTCTGCGCCCTTATTCAGCCAAGCACACCAGCGGCAGTGTCTTACGACGACATCGTAAAAGCGCTGCAAAAGCACTACGACCCAAGGCCATCCGAGGTCTACAGCCGGGCTCGCTTCCAACGACGAGATCAACTGGGAGGAGAAACTGTGAGCGCCTACGTAGCCGCGCTCAAGAAGCTCGCTGCCGACTGCAATTTTGGAACGCTGTCGACAACAGCTACCGGGCAGGAGGGAGACGCAGCTTCTTCTGCTAACACCACCATGCTTCCCTTGGACGTGATGTTACGCGACAGATTTGTGTGCGGACTGAGTGACGAGTCACTGCAGCAGCGCCTGTTCGCTGAGAAGGACCTCACATTCAGCAAAGCTTACGACATCGCCGTTCGAGCGGAGAGCGCCGGTCACCAGCAGAGAGGGATTCGCCGGAACACCGAGCCGGTACACCAGACAAGCAACCAGGTGCGCAAGCCTTCTGTTGTTGTAAAATCGGTCAAAAAGGCACAACGCTGCTGGCGGTGTGACGACCAACACAACCCCCAGGGATGTCGATTCCAGTCAGCCACGTGTAATTTTTGCCACAAGCGAGGGCATATCGAAAGAGCATGCATTACGAAACGGAGACTTGCCAAGATAAAGTCACCTTCCCAGCCTAATCACAGCGTCAACGCCTCAGAGAATACGCCGCTATCTGATCTCCATGGAACAACATCAGCAACACCATCTGTGTTGTACGACCTGAACACCATGAATCTCGGCACGCGACCGAAGATTTTTACAGAAGTAAGCGTACATCACCAGCTGATTAAGTTCGAGGTGGACTCCGGCGCAGCCTGTACTCTGATCAGTGAGGACACGTTCCGAACTTCATGGCCATCTGACGCACCCGCCCTGCAACAAGACGACACGTACCTGCGAACGTGGTCAGGACAGAATCTGCCACTATTGGGCTCTGCCAACGTGCAGGTTAACTACAACGGCCAGACCCATACGCTACCTCTGCTTGTTGTGAAGGGCACAGGATCAAGCCTTCTAGGGAGAAACTGGTTTTCTCCACTAGGCGTGATGATATGCGGCATACACCAGACGCCGAGCCAGAACATGGTTGGTAAACATCAAAACGCCGATGCGCTAAGCCGTCTGCCACTAGACGCAACTGTTGACGAACCATTTCCACCAGGAGACGTTCTGATGTTCGAAGCACTGCCAGAACCTCCGCTTACAGCAGGCACAGTTGCAGCATCTACGCAGAAGTGCGCAGCTCTCCGGCTAGTTTACACAGCTGTTCAACAAGGCAACGTGCATAAACTCAAAGGGGACAACTTCGACGCTTACCGCAGGCGAGCTACAGAGTTGAGCACCCATCGCGGCTGCATCATATTTGGGTCCCGAGTTGTGATGCCGAGAGAACTACGCGCACAAGCTATGTCTCTCATCCACGCCGGACATCGGGGCATCGTTGCAATGAAAAAGTGTGCCAGAAGCTACATGTGGTGGCCTGGCATTGACAACGACATCGAAACAGTGGTGCGAGAATGCAAGCCTTGCCAGAGCAGCCGGAGCGCCCCGCCGAAAGCTCCTGTCCCAGAATGGGAAAAGCCAGACACACCATGGCACACACTGCACATTGATTTTGCAGGACCAATTGAGGGCTGCACTTTCCTTGTGGTCGTAGATGCCTACACAAAGTGGCTTGAGATAAGGCAAATGGGACAGACGACTTCGGCAGCAGTCATTGACAACCTCCGATCACTATTTGCAACGTTCGGCCTGCCGCGCAAGGTAGTGTCGGACAACGGAACACCGTTTGTGTCTGCGGAGATCCTCAAGTTTTATCGCGACAACGGGATCTCATAAGTTACATCGGCCCCCTACCACCCAGCGACAAACGGACAAGCCGAGCGCTACGTAGCCGAGCTAAAACGCGCCCTTGAAAGAGATCAGACAGGCTCGCTGCAGCGCCGCCTTGCGCGCTTTCTCTTCAAGCAGCACACGACGGTTCAGAGCACAACAGGCGAGACCCCCTCGAAAATGATGTTCGAGCGTGAAATGCGAACCCAGCTCACAGCCATCCTCCCCGAGCCAAAGGCAGAGACGTTCCGGGAAGAAAAAGCAATTCCGCGCTGCGGCACGCTTAATGAGGGGCAGCGCGTCCTCGCCCGACAGTTTCTGAAAAAGCCACGCTGGGAGGAAGCTACAATTGTCAGACGCATAGGCCTGCGCTCTTGGCTCGTCAACATACATGGCACAGTAGCACGCCGACATCTCAACCAGCTGCGTAGATTTACGACGCCGTCTGAGAGCTGTCCACCAGCGGAGAGAACACGTGCACCATTTTCCCACATAGCCTGGCACCTCTTCCCGGAAGAAGAGACTTCGCCCAGGACAGACCCAGGAGACACAGCGAACAACAGCCAGCCTACAAGTGTTTCTCCCCCGAGCGCACAAAGCCAGCGCGCCTCCACGCGTGAGCGCCGACCCCCTGCACGATACCAGGCAACTTTCTAAGGGGGAAGGAAGTGTTGTGTCCCCTTGTTGCTTTTGTGTGTGTGCGCCCCCGCGTCCTCCTCCTAACGACAGTTTGCATCCTCCTCCTAACGACCACTCAATCCTCCTCCTAACGACCACTCGCATCCTCCTCCTAACGACCGCTTGCCCCTCGTCGCACGCTGTCGCCGGATGCCCCCCCACGGTGCGCCCCCGCACCCTCCTCCTGTTCTGGGAAGCCACTCCCTTCCGTGGACGCTTCTCCACTCCCTCCTTTCTTCGGGCGGCCAGTTCGGCTCCTGCCTCGGTCGACGCTGGTCGCACCCTCATCGGCTTTCAATAAACGAAGTCTTAAAGTACCGTGTGCGTCTTTCGCTGCATTCAACACAGCGACCGGACACGACAGAGGTGTTCAATTGTTTCCACAGATCTACCACACACTGCACATGTGTCATCTTCTTCGTTAAATTTCTTTTTGTAGCTGCGCGTTCTAAGACACCCTGACCTAGCTTCAAAGAGTAGGGCACTGCCTCATGAGTTACCATAGAAAAATTCTTTCCTGATCTGCCTTTTCCAGTATCGATATAGTTCTACACTATGCTTCTTTTCCATTGAATTAATCAAATTTTTATCTTCCGCGTTTTTAACCTGTCATTTAATGCTCTTTCTTTCTCCGTCCTCATGACCGGCATACTTACTGGTTAGTTTTCTAGTTCTTTTCCGCCACTGTGAATCAACGCTTTTTCTGTATAAGTATTTAAATACCTTAGCTGCCCACCTGTTATCGTCCAATTTCCTCAGATGTTCTTCATAAAATATTTTACTCTGAGCTTCCCGTGTTTCGAACGATGACATCATGTACTGTGCATCTTTTCAGCCCTGCATTTCTAGCGGCCGTCGGTTGTTTATTTAGGCGGGTTGTTAATTTTGTTACTGTTTTTGTCTTTTCCTTTTTATTGTTTTTCGGGTTCTGACTGCTTTTGCTTCGTGTGTTTGACTCTGCGTTTGCTACGATTGTCATTTGTTTTTACTTTTCTACTTTTTATTTCTATTTTTTTTATTTTCAGTGTTTGGTTTCTGACTGCTTTTGCTTCTCATGTATGACTCTGCTTTTGCTAAGATTGTTTGACACTGCTTTTGCTACGAGATGACCTCCTCTAATTTCTGTTATCAAAAAACTCTTAGTTTTTTTTCTGCAGGGGTTTAATGTTTCATGTCTGTTATCCTGATGTTCAGGAGAGCAAGCTGCCGGGCTAGTTGGTGAAGCATGTTAAATTGAATTCAGCGCAAAAAAAACAGACAAGGGACAAAGAGAGACACACTGAGACAACACGAGCGCTAACTACCAACTGTTTATTCATGCTGAAGTACAGGGGATATATATTAAGGGAATGAAGAGCATGCGCGTAGCGAGGTACAGATAATGCACATCCGTCAAGCAAACGAGTTAATCAAAAAACGAATCTAAAAAAGCACATTCAGATGAGTATATGTGTACCGACGTGTCACTGACACAACGTTCGGACAGCTTTCTGATATAATAAGCTTCTAAAACGAGCCTTGCCTTATCATTCCCGCTCTTGCCAAGAATCGTGGTCTTCTCTAATCCCGCCCCATACGTTGGCCAAACTGGCCGCTGTATTAATGACCGGCTACGGGAGCATGCCAAAAACCTAGAAAATAACGACACGAATGTGAATCTTGTGCGGCACCTTGCTTCGTGTAAATGTAGGGCGGGATTAGAGAAGACCACGATTCTTGGCAAGAGCGGGAATGATAAGGCAAGGCTCGTTTTAGAAGCTTATTATATCAGAAAGCTGTCCGAACGTTGTGTCAGTGACACGTCGGTACACATATACTCATCTGAATGTGCTTTTTTAGATTCGTTTTTTGATTAACTCGTTTGCTTGACGGATGTGCATTATCTGTACCTCGCTACGCGCATGCTCTTCATTCCCTTAATATATATCCCCTGTACTTCAGCATGAATAAACAGTTGGTAGTTAGCGCTCGTGTTGTCTCAGTGTGTCTCTCTTTGTCCCTTGTCTGTTTTTTTGCGCTGAATTCAATTTAACATAATATCCTGATGTTGCTGCTTTTTTTCCACGTGTTGGGTTCGGAGCGATAATGCGATGAGTCTCATGCTTGAGTTGTATGTTTAAATATGCGACCTTTCCGTATAATAAACACTGGATAGCGTGCGCATGTGGTGTCTCTTTCTTGTTAGTGTCCTTATTGCGCCGCTGCTCATTTCATCGTGCATAAAATGTTCTTAAATACGCTGGCGCCAACGTACTTGTTCCTTTCATTCGCCAAACCGACATCACCGGGAACACGCGGCGCTAATGGAAAGTATATGAAATTAAAAAGAGATGCTTGCGCCGAGACAACGAAAACGAGAGGATTCCAAGTAGACATGTCCTACACGCTGTCTCATCGCTACTGCGACGTTAGTGCGTACACGTGAAGTAACGAAAAGAGTACACGAATTTTTCTTTAGTGGCAACCTTACTTGTGCTGTCCCTTGTTTACGCGTGAGAAGACAACACTGAACAGCACGCATGCGTTGCGATAGTGGGGATTAGACCGCATTTTTCTTTCAACCACTGGCTCAAGCCCTCGCCTATGCTGGCTCCTTCCACCTGCCTGAGCAACGAGAACGGAGCAGGCGTCTGCAGGTGAGGGAGATTTGGGCACTCAAATCTCAGCAGTGCAGGTTACGTGGAAACGCAAGTGCGGAAGCACCTTCGCGGACCCTTGCGCTGAAGCGTTGAGACTGAGAGGGGGAAAACACCCATTCTCCGAGAAAAAAAAAGCTGCCAGAAGCTTGGCATGCCACTGGCTCCTCACAGGAGGGAGTTGGGTCGGTGCAGAGCACCCGTTCCAGTGTGTGCACGATGAGAGCTCGAAACACTTTTTGGTTACGAAAAGCGCCTTGCACTTTTCAACTCAAAGCGCCTTCATCACTATTACAGTGTGGCTGTTAGGACAGTATGACGAGAAGAGCAAGGTTCCGGGCTAGTTGGTAATGCATTTAAAGGAAGAAACAGAGAGGCTTCCGCTGCTCCAAACCGTCACCTTTCTTCGAGCCAAGGACTTGTTTCTGGTTCAATCCGACAAGGAAGGCGGCTTCACGGTGCTCCAGGCGGGGGACTTCAACTCAAGAGGCACGAGCGCCCTAGAGTCTGTCTTCCATAGAAGAGACGATGTAAACCTTCTCAAAGTGAAGAAGCAAGCGACGCGCCTTTGTAAGTCCCTCAAATTGGACAATCTAGCCGGTAGTATTCTGTCTGCGAGTCGTCTCAGTGGTAACGTGTTTTTCTCTGCAAAGACCCATAAGTCCCAGACTCCGTTCCGTGTCATAGTTTCTGAAAAAGAATCTTGGCAAAAGTCGGTCGCAGTTTTTCTTAGGGGTAAGCTGAAGTTACTAACCGTTGACGACCCTTTCGCTGTCAACGGATCAGATAATATCATCGAATATTTAAACACTGTCCATGGCAAGAACTTAAAAGCCTTTTCAGTAGACATTAAGGATTTATATTACTCTTTACCGCATAACGAGTTAATGCTTTGTATTGAAGCCGCCATTGATTCTTTTGGAGCCATAAGCTTCCAAAACGAAGTCGGTCTTTCCGTTCGTGATTTCCTGAGACTTTTGGAGTTTTACCTAAAATCAACGTTTGTCACCTGGAATGAACACAAGTATATTCAAAAGCAGGGTGTATGTACTGGTTCTTGTGTAGCGCCCATTCTAAGCGAACTTTTTCTAGCCCAGCATGACAGAAATCTGCATAACATGACCCCTGAGACGGCCGTGGTAAAAATTTTCCGCTACGTCGACGACTACCTCATTCTTTTAAATTGCAGCCATGAATCTTTTACCTCAGCAGTATCGCAGGCCCTTTCCTTATTTGAACGATGCATACCTCTCCCTTTGACGCATGAAACACCCAACGAGCAGTCAATCAGATTTCTTGGCCTAAGCCTCCGATTTTCTGATAACCACACCTGCTGGTCTTACCAAGCTAGAGGCAAGAAGGCACTCCTGCCGTTCGCGTCAGCCCACACAAAACTTGTCAAGCAAACTGGGCTTCCAAAACGCGCTGCAAAAATCATGCGAACATTTCTTCCTGGATAGCTTCAATAACCGGACCGATCGCCTACCCTTTACACCTGCTAGTCTCTGTAGCTGGCTCCATGATAAAGAAGTCCCGGCAGCACATCGAACCTGATACATCAAATAATAAGCGCAGAAATATTGTAGTAATGCCCTACCTTCACACAGTTAGTCATCGTCTAAAGAAAGTCGCACAGCGCGCCAGTGTGGATCTCGTCTTCACGGCTCCCAGCAAGCTTTCCGCCCTCTGTTCCAAAGTGAATAACCCACAGGAACCCCGAGGGTGCAGAGTGACACACTCTGACCGGTATGTCCCCTGTGATTCAGGAATAATTTACTCTGTGCCAGTGTCATGGGGGAAGAGGTATATTGGTCAAACGGGAAGGTGTAGCAATATCAGACTCCAAGAACACCAGAACAGTTTTAAAAGTATAGCCATTTCTGGGCACCTGTCTAAGCACTGTAAGAAATGCAAAAACACCCCTGAAAGAATCTGCACCCCTGACTTTAATCGTTGCACCACTATTGGGCGAGGACGAGATAAGTTGACAAGGGAAATCGTTGAAGCCCTCCAAATCCATTATGCCGGTCAAGACTCCATCCCTCTCCTTGTCAAAAAAAAGAGCTAGATTTTCTGGGTGCGTTGACTCAAGCCGAAGGTTCTGGTGCGCCACACACGCACGGAATCCTCGTTGCTACCGCTTTTATCTTGCTTTTAGTTCCACACCCCCTTTTTGGCCACGTTTTTTTTTTAACTTTTACCTTTTTAACGTTTTTACATTTGTTATATTTTTATGCCTTCACCTGTACAATTTTCATCTGTGTCCTTCATAGTTTTTACCTTTCCCCGCCCTTTTGGCTACTTTTTCATAGTTTTTGTTAATGTTACCTACCTGACCACTGTTACGCGGCCCTTTACACCGTCTTTTTATCGCTTATAACTTTCTTTTGTTCCCTGTTGTGTTTTTGTGTCATCTTGTGACGCGACCACACTGATTGCCGGTTACCGCTGCGCAGCCCTGTTACCCACCCCCTCATGTTTTCTATTTAAGGGTCTTTCCACCAGAATAAACTTTCAGTTGTGAGTCAGCGCTCGTGTGTGTGTCATTTCTTCGTGTGTCCGTGTTTCTTCCTTTAAAAGTAGGACGAGCCGTTGGCGGAATCCAGCGATGAGAGCGGATTCGCGTTGACGTAACTGGCAAGGCTCCGACGTGATAGGGTTGACGCCACTGACTGGAAGACCTCCTTCGAGGGCCGCTTAGTTGCTGCAAACAACGCTTTATTCACAAGTATCTATGCGTTGTGCATCGCAAAGGCCACCTGGCGCCCACCCCGTTTCCTGCGTGGAGAGAGGCTGGCTGCATAAAGCTCAGACGACGCCGCCGGGCAAAGCCGGTGCGCACACATGACCCCGATGATTCCGCTCTTTAAGCCCGCGACCACTCGGCCAGGAGTATCGCATTGCTGAGCCGTGGGCAGGCAGGAAGGTTGCGCTTTTTGCGGCCTCGTCGATAATGCAGAGGCGGAACCCTGGTCGTGGTCGGCTAATCCGAGCGCTCTCTCTCCCACCGCGTAATCCGATTTGGCGCCCTTAATGGGTGCCCGGATTACCACCGACAGCGCCCGCTTAGTTGGAGCGATACCGACCGTGCCCCCACGTCGACATGTACGGCATTCAATATTGACGTCTCGCCTGCACTGATGGGCGCTACTCGATCGCCTTTTCGCTTCCACCACCAAAGCAAAGGCCGCTTGTGAGAGAGGCTCGCTACTTGTGGGAGCCTCAACTGAAGCGCGTCACTTTTCTTCATCCGTACATAGAAGGCAAACGAACGTTTTTAGCGTGCGAGAAGCCAGCGAATGCGTGTTTCACGTGAATGACAACTATCACGTAGCCTCCCGGGAAGCTGATCGTGTGATATACATTCTTCGTTTCGGTCAGATTAGGTTGAGCGCAAATCGATACGCTCGGGTCAGGTAGCGTTAGGTTAGGTTAGATCGGTTCGGTTTGGTTTGATTAGCTTAAGTTAGGATTTGTAGAATAACAAAGTTATGCGAGTAGTGTTGGAAGTAGTCAGGAAACCTACTGGTTTCTTTAATCTATCCTCACCGCAAGAAAACAGGCAATTTCCGGGTGGTGTGCGTAGAAATTTCATTAAGCTATTAATTTATTCATGTTTCTTAACCGCAGCGTATCATTTCGCAGCTAATAGGGTTCTGTCTCTTTAATGGCACAAAGAAAAAAAACAGGATATGTTTCTCTTACGAACACAAAAATATGTTATTGTAAAAATTTGAGACTGGCACAAACATTCATGAAATATAAGATAAATTTTGGCAGAAGATGGGAGAAAAAATTTAGAATATGCGAGTTTAATTTAGTTACAATTAAATTAGTTACAATTTAGAGTAACAGAACTCCTCATGCTAATCTTTCCAAACAGTAGGAAAAAAAAAAGGCTACTTCGCAGTGCAGTGCCAATATCGACCCCGGGGCGTCTTGGAGAACACTGGCACAGAATGGTTCGTATAATGTCAGAGAGACTCCGACAGCAGTGACTAATCACTTCAGCAGCGAGGCAACCAAGAGACAGGCACCTGCCGATTGTCCGTGCGAACTAAAATCAAACAAGTGGACGTCATATTTTCCCAAAAAGCTGTCCCTTGCACCTACATAGCCAAGCGTCAAGCTGCTGCGGAATCGCGAGAAAACCACCATTGGTGCGCATGGTCGGTGCCACGTTGAACACCATTCTTGACGTGATAGCTCCGCGTTGACAGGATTTTTTGTCATAGCGTGAATATGTTTAGGGCCAAGCAACCCGGGAAGCGTTTGGACCCATGTGTTACGAAGGTCTCTGCGCCGGTGACAGCCAAGAAGGGTAGCCAGAAGCAGGCTGGTTCTCCTGGAAGCACAGGCGGATGTTTCAGCTGCAAGGGTGCGCATTCGCCAAGAAGTTGCCCATTCAACAATGTACAGTGCCACTTCTGCAAGCAGCGAGGGCACATAGTGAGAGCATGCAGGAGGAAGGCTGCAGCTCGCGCTTCGGCTGAACCCAACTCTCAGAACAAAAAACGGGCCAGTGGAGGCCGCCACAAGAATGCTGCGTCGGACGTTTACGACGTGTTCGTGCTGTCTGGTGAGGAGCCAGCCGTGAGATTGAAAGTGCGTGTCAACGGAAGTCCCCTAGAGAAGGAGGTGGACGCGGGTGCAGTGTGTTCAGGCGTCAACGACCGGACTATGCGGAAGCTGCGAAAATCGAAAAGGGCGTTGCGCCCAAGTAGTCTTCATCTCCGAGCTTACAATAACAAGGAACTACGAGTGTCGGGCGACTGACCGTGACGGTGGAATTCAAGGGGCAGGAACATCGCCTGCGATTGGTGGTGGTTAAAGGTGCTGGTCCTTGGGAATAAGTCTGAGTGGCGTTCACAGTGTGTGCGAGCCGAGTCGAACTGGCGTTAGAGGAACAACGGCCTTGCTCAAGAAGTGTTCCTCTGTCTTTGAGCCTGGACTTGGGACAAGTAAAGGGCCTCCTGTACGCATAGAGGTGAAACCGGCAGCTCCGCCACGATTTCTGAAGCCACGGCAAGTACCGTTCGCATTGAGACCGAAGGTCGAAGAAGGAGTGGACAGGTTGGTGAGCCAAGGCATTTTCCAGCCTGTACGGCAATCGAAGTGAGGAGCACCTGTCGTTCCAATTGTCAAAAAAGATGGATGGATAAGGATCTTCGGGGACTACAAGAGCACAGTCAATCGTGTAGTGCAGTGGGAAACGTATCCCTGCCTGCACCAGAGCAGCTGTTTGCCAGGCTGGCAGGTTGCTCGAAGTTTTCAAGGCTAGACCTCGGACAAGCGTATCAACAGAAGACTGTTGATGAAGAAACAGCTGACTTGTCGACGGTTACAACACATCGGAGACTGTTGCACGTAGCCCGTCTTCAATTTGGCGTGGCAGTGGCTATTTTTCAGAGGTACATGGAAGAACTGTTGCATGGAATTGATGGTGTTCTTGTGTTCTTGGATGACATCTTGACCGGTGGAAAGTATGAGGCGCAGCACAATGCTCGTGTGCAAGAAGTGCTCTCATGGATTCTCATGTTATCGGCATATGAGTATGAAATTGAGTATCGACCAACGGAGAAGCTGACGCATTCAGTCGTTCACGACTGAGGGCCAGTAGGGTGGAGAAAGAGGAGCAGCGTCTTTGGGAAGTAGTAATGCTGGAAATGGCGCCTGAAGTTACATGGAACTCTAAGAAGGTGGCAAGATTTACGTCAAGGGACAAGCTGTTGGCTAGAGTCTGACACTGGATGCAGCATGGGTGGCTAGAGGGCAAGCTACCAAAAGAGTTTGCAGCGTTTGTGAGCCGCAAGCATGAACTGTCGGTGTACCAAGGTTGTTTGCTGTGGGGCAGTCGTGTGGTCATTCCGGAGCTAGCTTGACCGTATGTCATGGACATTCTTCACACAGCTCATCCAGGAATTGTCAAGATGAAGGGGCTCGCCAGAGGAGCCGTGTGGTGGCCAGGAATTGACAGAGATGTTGAGCAGAAATTGGGGGACTGTACACATTGTCAGGAATCCAGGTCTGCGCCAGCAGCTGCCCTTGGGAATTCACCAAGCATCCTTGGACACATCGATTTTGCTGGGCCTTTCCAAGGCAACATCTTCCTCATTGTGGTGGACTCTCACTCAAAGTGGTTGGCAGTGTTCCGGATGAATTCCATGTCGGCAGCTGCAGTTTGTGCGAAGCTTCGTTTTCTTTTTGCTCCCCATGGCATTCCAGAAACTTATGTTTCGGATGATGCAACTGCCTTTTGTTAGGAGGAGTTCAGAGAGTGCATGCGCCGAAATCAAATCCGACATGTGACCGTTGCCCCATAGTAGTAGTAGTAGTAGTACAAGACCTTTATTCGGCCATAATTTACAGGCCGAGCATGTCGACCGCCTGGGCGACCAGAAGTCGCTGTTCTTCCTCCCCTTCAGCGCCAAGCCAGTCGAGCCAGGTGGTGATGGATAAAGAACGTGGGGGGGGGGGGGGGGGGGGTAGGAACCCGACGGCTGAGCAGCCGGGCAATAGAAGAGGCAATGGCCAGGTCCGCATAGATACAGGGGCAGTTGGGACAGGAAGGGTCTGATCGATAGCGATAGAGAAAAAAAAAATGCCCAGGCTTAGCTTGGTTAAGCCAAGAATGCGTTGCATATTGCGCGGTCTTTTTGCGCGAGGTATTGCTTGGCGGCACTCGATTTTCTCAGCAGCTTTTCCTCCGTGACGTATGGATGGATGGATGGATAGGAGCGCCCCCTTTGAAACGGGGCGGTGGCAACCGCCACCATGCTCAGCCGTTCTTTTTTGTTGTTCTTTTTTGTTTTTGTTTTTGTTTTTTTTTCCTTTTTTGTTCTTTTCTATATTTTTTTAAGTAGTTTGGTCACCACGTGACGTGACGTCACCAAACCACGTGACGTCACGTCACGTGGTTTGGTGGCTGCCCGGCCGCGCCCAAGGGCTGAACTGAGTGATTGCAATATGCTACGCATAAAAGGCGAGACGGGGTGATAACTGCATTCATTTGGATGTGCCGAAGAAGGCGAGCCTCCGGCACCGTCAGCGATGGATGAGGGGGAGGGTAAAGGCGTTTGTCTAGGCGGAGCTCGAGGTAGACCTCTTTTATGGTGCGGCGAAGGGTGAGTCTCCCACCGTCCTCCGAGGGCCAGGGGATCAACGGTGCCGGGAAAAGTGTGTCGCGGGCGAGCTAATGGGCCAGCTCATTGCCGTCAATCCCTGAATGCCCAGGGACCCAGCGGAGGAGGATATATATCGGCAAAGGCATCTATAATGCTAAATTTTTTAAAAAGGAATTTTCGGGACGCTCCCCAGAATGCTAAAGAACTTTTATACTTCACTAACAGAGGACCGGGGTTCGAATCCCGGTGCCACGCAATTCTCCACTGAATTAAAAAAAAACTCCGCGTGTCGATGGAATTGCATAACCAGGCTTGGAGTGCGGCCTGATTTCGGTGACCAGAACCGACAAAGCACTTCCTCACCAGAACAGGATTTGGCCACCCTGGTGTAGTACTTGGCCACAGCCTTCTATGAACAAACCAATTAACCCTCGGCCCTCAGTCCCCAGCGGCTGCGGAGCAACTGACCAAGGCGGCGGTCAGATCTGTGACGCAGCGGAGGGTGCTAAGAACCTCTGGCTCCGGACAGGCCGTCATTGGAAACAACCTGGCAACGTTTAACGCAAGAATCTTATCAAGTGAGGCTAGCCTAGCAGTGCTATTGGAGGAATTAGCCGGTATTAAATGGGATGTCATAGGGCTTAGTGAGGTTAGGAGGACCGATGAGGCATATACAGTACTAAAGGGTGGGCATGTACTGTGCTATCGTGGATTAGCAGATAGGCGAGAACTAGGTGTGGGATTCCTCATTAATCAGCCGGTATTAAATGGGATGTCATAGGGCTTAGTGAGGTTAGGAGGACAGATGAGGCATATACAGTACTAAAGGGCGGGCATGTACGGGCATGTAGGGCGGGCATGCTGGCAACATCGAGGAGTTTTACAGTATTAACGAGAGAGTGGCAGCTATCGTAACTAGGCTTAATAAGAGGTACAAGCTGAAGGTGGTGCAGGCCTACGCGCCTACATCAAGCCATGATGACCAGATAGTTGAAAGCTTCTATGAGGATGTGGAATCGGCAATGACCAAAGTAAAATCACAGTACACTGTACTGATGGGCTACTTTAATGCAAAGGTAGGTAAAAAGCAGGCTGGAGACAAGGCGGTAGGTGACTATGGCATAGGTTCTAGGAACAGTAGGGGAGAGTTATTAGTAGAGTTCGCAGATAGAAATAATTTACGGATTATTAATACCTTCTTCCGCAAACGAGCAAACAGGAAGTGGACGTGGAAGAGCCCCAATGGTAAGACTAAAAATGAAATAGACTTCATACTGTGTGCCCACCCTGGCATCGTAGGGGATGTGGAGGTCCTCGGTAAGGTCCGTTGTAGCGACCACAGAATGGTAAGGTCTCGTGTTAGCTTAGATTTGAAGAGGGAACGGAGGAAACTTGTGAAGGGAAAGGCTATTAACGAGTTAGCATTAAGAGGGAAGGTAGAGGAATTCAGAATGTCGCTGCAAAACAGATTTTCCGCTTTAACTGAAGAAAACGACCTTAGTGTTGAAACAATGAATGATAATCTTACAGCTATCGTTACAGAGTGCGCCGCAGAAGTAGGTGGTAGGATAGTTCGACAGGATAACAGCAAGCTATCTCAGGAGACTAAAGATCTGATTAAGAAACGCCAAAGCATGAGGACGTCTAACTCCACAGACAGGATAGAACTAGCAGAGCTGTCGAAGTTAATAAATAAGCGCAAGGTAACCGACATAAGAAAGTTTAACATGGAGAAAATCGAACATGCTCTAAGGAACGGAGGTAGCCTAAAATCAGTGAGGAGAAAACTGGGCATAGGTAAAAACCAGATGTATGCGCTAAAAGACAAACAGGGCAATGTCATCGGCAATATGGATAAGATAGTTGAATTAGCCGAAGAGTTCTACACAAATCTATACAGTAGCGAATGTAGTCATCAAGTTACTGAGGGAGGCAGTCGAGCACAGCAATGGGACATCCTGCCAGTAACGAAGGAGGAAGTAAAGAAAGCCTTAGGAGCAATGCAAAGAGGGAAAGCAGCTGGTGAGGATCAGGTAACAGCAGATTTGCTGAAGGACGGAGGAGAGATTGTGCTACAAAAACTAGCCACCCTGTATACGCAATGCCTTATTGTGACCTCGAGAGTACCAGAAGCTTGGAAGAACGCTAACATTATCTTAATTCATAAGAAAGGAGACGTCAAGGACTTGAAGAATTACAGACCAATCAGCTTATTGTCCGTTGCCTACAAGGTATTTACTAAGGTAATCGCTAATAGAGTCAGGACAACCTTGGACTTTAGTCAACCAAACGATCAGGCAGGCTTTCGTAAAGAATACTCGACAATAGACCCCATTCACACTATCAATCAGGTGTTAGAAAACTGCGCAGAATATAACCAACCCCTATATATAGCCTTCAGTGATTACGAGAAAGCATTTGACTCAGTGGAAACCTCATCTGTCATGCAGGCATTGCGGAATCAGGGTGTAGAAGAGTGTTATGTGAAAATATTGGAAGATATTTATAACGATTGCACAGCTGCTATAGTTCTCCATAAAGACAGCAATAAAATTCCAATACGGAAAGGTGTCAGGCAGGGAGACACGATCTCGCCAATGCTCTTCACTGCCTGCCTGCAGGAGGTATTCTGGGGACTGGAATGGGAACAGTTGGGGATAAGAGTTAATTTAGAATTCCTGAGTAATTTGCGATTCGCTGATGACATTGCCTTGCTAAGCCACTCAGGATAAGAACTGCAAAGCATGATCAATCAGTTAGACAGGCAGAACAGAACGGTGGGGCTAAGCATTAACATGCAGAAAACCAAAGTAATGTTCAATAGCCTTGCAAGGGAACAGCAGTTCGCAATTGGTAGCGAGGTGCTGGAAGTGGTAAGAGAATGGTCAGAAGGGTAGCGGATCGGGCTAGTTGGTGCAGATTTGACATTTTCAGAAGCGCTAAAACAACAAGGACGCAGAGAGAACAGACAGGGACGAGCGCTACTTCCAACTGTTTATTTCGTAAAACCGCCAGTGCTTTAAACAGTTCTCGAACGCTTTTATGACACAGCAGTAAACTGCACGTGCGAGATTACACAGTATAGCTACCGAGACTAACAGAATCAAGGAGATAAGTGCACGATTACGTTGATACCCTGAGGAAGGCAAGTTCTTTTTTTGACAATGAAATAGACGGTGAGCTTACACAAGTGCTACCCAGTGATGCACAGTGAGACATATTCTCTAGTAAGATAATATGTCTACTTAGGGCAGGTAGTGACAGCTGATCCGGATCATGAGAGGGAAATAACTAGAAGAATAAGAATTGGGTGGAGCGCATATGGCAGGTTCTCTCAGATCATGAATGGTAGCTTACCAATATCCCCGAAGAGAAAAGTATACAACAGCTGTATCCTACCGGTACTCACCTATGGGGCAGAAACGTGGAGGCTAACAAAGAGGGTTCAGCTTAAGTTAAGAACAACGCAGCGAGCTATGGAAAGGAAAATGATATGTGTAACGTTAAGAGATCGGAAGAGGGCGGAGTGGGTGAAGGAACAAACGCGGGTTAATGACATCCTAGTTGAAATCGAGAGGAAGAAATGGGCTTGGGCAGGGCATGTAATGCGAAGGCAAGATAACCGCTGGTCCTTAAGGGTAACAGAGTGGATTCCAAGAGAAAGCAAACGTAGCAGGGGACGGCAGAAAGTTAGGTAGGCGGATGAGATAAAGAAGTTTGCGGGGATACAGTGGCGGCAACTGACAAAGGACAGGGTTAATTGGAGAGACACGGGAGAGGCCTTTGCCCTGCAGTGGGTGTAGTCAGGCTGGCGACGATGATGATGATGAACATCAGGCCAGTTATGGAGTACGCCTGCGCAGTATGAGACCCTCGCGTAGTAACCTATTGTGGCATGTTGGAACGGGCACAGAATCGTACGGCGCGGTTTGTTACCAATAAACATTTTTAATTATCGAAGCAAAAGTATTAAGCAAGAGCTGAACTGGGACTCTTTGGAGGAGCGCCGTTTACGAATAAAATTAGAATTCCTTTACCGCATTTATTTTAAAAAAAAAACTGCTATTAACCCCGAAACTTATCTGCTGCCCCCTCATTTTGTATCCAGAAGGCGCGACCACGACTGGAAAATACGTGAAATAAAATGCCGTACTAACGTGTTCAAGCACTCTTTCTTTCCGCACGCCATAAATGAATGGAATAAGCTGCCTCATAACATTGCTCAATGCCAGTCCGAAGAAAAGTTCCGAGCACTGTTGTCGGAACTGTGATGTACAGTACGGTCCACTGTTAAAGGGAACGTGCGATCGCGTGGCTTCTGCGCTTCGGGAAGCGCTGCCGCCCAGAACGTGCGAGAATTGGTTGGTTGGTTGGTTGGTTGGCTGGTTGGTTGATGGGGTTTAACGTCACAAAGCGACTAAGGCTATGAGAGACGCCGTAGTGGAGGGCTCCGGAAATTTCGACCACCTGGGGTTCTTTAACGTGCACTGACATCGCACAATACACGGGCCTCTAGAGTTTCTCCTCCAAAGAAATTCAACCGCCGCGGCAGGGATCGAACCCGCGTCTTTCGGGTCAGCAGTCGAGCACCATAACCGCTGAGCCACCGCGGCGGCCGTGCGAGAATAGACGGCACAAGGTGCATGCACAGTAAGCATGGCGGCTGGTCTTTTCGCGCATATGCCTGATGCCGCCCATTCTCGCGGCATCTAGGCAACATGGCTTCGCGAAGTGCGGAGGCCACGCGAGCGTATGTTCCCTTTAACAATGGACCGTACTGTACACCCATGTTCATCTGCTGTTTTCCTGCTCTTCCTCTTCCTGTCCTTTTCCGACCAATTGACTGATGTGAATGCTCTGTTGACCCTCTTTTTCATCCTCTGCCATCCATTCTTTCCTATCCTGTACAAAAAGTTGGCACATGCTGTACGATTGATTGTTTATGTATGTAGTCCCCTCTGCAATTATGCCTTCATGGCGCTGCAGAAATGTAAATAAATAAATAAATAATTTCACGTTGTAGTGACGGCAATCCAGCATTCAGGAAAACAGCAGCAAGCCTTGCAAACGAAGCTCTTTATTTGGGCTGACTTGCGCCCGCAAAAGAACTGAATCACTCGGAGGCGGCGTAAGCAACAAACGTGCTCGTCAGTCGTCGAACTACGAACGCCCGCTGCTCGCGACATCGTTCAATTTAAAGCCGGCAAGGAAACTTCGAGATAACAGGTCGAGATCAACTAGAGTAATCTGGAAACACTTAGATGCAGCTCGGCATAGCTGTGATCAATCGAGATTAGTCCGGTCGCTTCTCGCGTCGCGAACAAAAATGATAACACCCCTTTCCTGCGGCCTTGCGCGAACGAACAACAACTACAATGATACGTGGCATTACCCCCCTCTCAAAGAAGCATCGTCTCGATGCTTTAAATTGAAAATAAACACGGAGAATGCAAACTTCGAGTCCTTTAGCGTTCATAATATGGCTTCAGGCGTACGACATGTACGACTTCCGGGCGTGTGCGGCGTTGCTGAGATGCTGTCGTGCCGCCGGGGATGACTTCATAGTCATCCCCGGAGTCATAGTCATAAGTAGACTAGACAAATTTGCCACTTCAAGCCTGCGAGCACCGTATCCATTACTCGCTGGAACGTCGCTGGGGCAGAGCAGAGGCCGAATGGCATCACCTTGAACTCGAAGAGTCCGTCTGGTGTGATGAACGCAGTCTTCTCGCGATCTCTTTCGTCGACTTCAATTTGCCAGTAGCCGCTCTTCAGGTCCATCGATGAGAAGTACTTAGCGTTGCATAGCCGATCCAATGTGTCGTCGATGCGGGGGAGGGGTAGACATCCTTCTTCGTAATGCTGTTCAGGCGGCGGTAATCGACGCAGAAGCGAAGGGTGCCGTCTTTCTTTTTCACTAGGACAACTGGTGCTGCCCAGGGGCTCCTTGATGGCTGGATGACGTCGTCACGTAGCATTTCCTCTACGTGCTTGCGGATAGCTTGGCGTTCTATCGGCGATAGGCGGTAGGGGCTCTGCCGCAATGGTCGGGCGTCTTCGTCTGTTACAATGCGGTGCTTGGCAAGCCGGGTTCGTCGCACTTTCGATGCTGATGAAAAGCAATCGCTGTACCTTTGAAGAAGACTGCGTATTTCGTCTTGTCTGCTCCGGGGTAATGCCGGGTTGATGTTGAACGTGGGTTGATGGCCTTGGTCAGATGGTTCTGCGGGTTGGTCGGGGAGGGCAAATATGTCTCTGATGTCTGGCAGCTCGTCGAGAAAACAAATCGTCGTACCTTTGTTTAGATGTCGCTATTCTTCGGTGAAGTTGGTTAGCAGTACCTGGACTTGGCCATTTCGGATTTCAGAGACTCCCCTTGCGACGCCCAATCCTCGATCCAGGAGTAACTGGGTGTTCCCCTCGATGACGCCTTCGGCATTTTCGATGTTTCCAGTGCCTATGCAGGCGAGGACACTTGATCGGGGCGGCACGCACGATGCTTCGTCCAGGACGTTTAAGGCAACGTGATGAGTCGCGCTCGTCGCAACAGGTATGGCTTTGTCCGTGGAAAGCTTGATCGACTTAGATCGAAGGTCGATGATCCCTCGATGTTCATTCAGGAAGTCCATCCCCAAAATCACGTCTCGCGAGCATTGCTGTAGGATCAGGAAGGTTGTCGCATAGGTTCTCCCATTTACAGTAACTCTCGCGGTGCAGCGTCCTGACGGCGTAATCAGGTTGCCACCTGCGGTGCGGATCAGCGGGCCATCCCAAGTTGTTGTTACCTTCCTGAGTCGGACAGCGAGTGGGCCACTCATGACAGAGTAGTCAGCTCCAGTGTCGACCAAAGCAGTAACCGCGTGACCGTCGACCGTAACTTCAAGGTCACTTGTTCGCGTTCTCGTATTGTACGTTGTCTTTGGTGTCCGATCTCGGCTTCGTCGAGTAGTGAGGCTGCGGTGGGCGTACTCCGACGTTACTTCACTGGGCAGCGGTAAAACTTTCAAGTCTGGCCGCGCCGTCGTCGTCGTTGTCGGTGCTGTCGTCGGTGTTGTCGTCGTAGTTGAGGCATGGACTTGGGTTTTCGTCGATGGAGGATCTTTGTGCTTGCGCTCGGAGGCAACCTCACCTCCAGAGGCTGCTTTATTCAGTTTAACCTTCGGAGGCTGGGGGAGCGTCCACGTACTGCGTAGCCTCGGCTAGGAGATACAAAGCGCGGAGACGAAGGCGACGGGGAACGTGAAAGGCGGCTGGGCGGAGAGCATTCTTCCCGACGCAAAAACTCCTCGATTTCGGCTGGTCGCTGGCCGGGTCGGGGTCGTGGAGCGTCGTAAGAGAACCCTCGGATGCCCAGTCTTCTGTATGGGCAGTGTCGGAGGACGTGACCGGCTTCGCCACAGTGGAAGCATAGTGGGCGGCGCTGGTCGGGAGTTCTCCACTCGTCGCTTTTCCTCAGCTGCGCGCGTCGCTCGTAGGACGGGCGGGTTGGGGCGAGTGGGCGCCGGTCCAACGCAGCTGGCTGAGGGCGATAGGGGCCTGGGTCCCGTCGTCGAGGTGCAGGACGGCGCACAGCTGCGGCGTAAGTCATGGCTGAGGGCTGCAGAGGCTGCGTGGGTGTCGGCGTCACACCCAAGGCCTGTTGAACCTCGTCCCGGATGACGTCAGTGAGCGATGAAAGTTGCAGCTGCGTTCCCGTTGGCAGCAATCGTCGGAGCTCCTCTGGCACAACTTCACGTATAACCTCCCGCAGGTCATCGTGGTTAGCGGTGTCCAGGCAGC
Organism: Amblyomma mixtum; assembly: GCF_055824585.1. Taxonomy (NCBI): domain Eukaryota; kingdom Metazoa; phylum Arthropoda; class Arachnida; order Ixodida; family Ixodidae; genus Amblyomma; species Amblyomma mixtum. Next base: position 69,636,262 of record NC_143021.1, on the reverse strand, counting down.
TTGCTGAGAAAACGCGCTGCTGGCGGTCATACTGGCGGGCTCGGGCATCAAGAGTTTTTCCATCGTGGATGCCTCTTCTATGAATTCCGCGACAGTTTTCGGCGTGTTGCGGACGAGGCCGGCAAAGAGTTGCTCTTTAACTCCTCGCATGAGCAGCTTTACTTTTTCTTCTTCCTTCATGTTTGCGTCGGCACGCCGGAAGAGACACTTCATTTCCTCAGTGTACACTGCAACGGTCTCGTTTGGGTGTTGTATGAGAGACTGTAGCAGCTGCTGGGCTCTCTCCTTTCGCACGACGTTCGTGAAGGTCTTGAGAAGCTGCTCCTTGAAAGTTTCTCAATCCGTAAGGCAAGCTTCCTCATTCTGAAACCAGATTCTTGCTGGTTCATCCAGAGCGAAGAAGACGTACCTAAATTTCATGGCATCGTCCCAGTTGTTAAATACAGCCACACGGTCGAACTGTTCCAGCCATTCTTCGGGGTCGGCGTCAGGCGAAGCGTCGAAGGTTGGTGGCACTCGGGGCTGCTGAAGAATGATTGGAGTCGTCGTCTGGGGCAAGCTCATGGTAGACGTTGCTGCTGGCTTTCGCTTCCGGGTAGGGTCCGCCAGAATCCCGAACTCAGGTGCGTCCCCTTGCCGGCATCGGCTTGCGCGGTGGACTGGACTCAGGTCCTGCGGTAGATGACTCAGGGGGCTGGCGTCACGACTTGTAGGGGGCGTCCGGAACATGGAAGGTTACCCCGCACCTCCACCAGATGTCACGTTGTAGTGACGGCAATCCAGCAGTCAGGAAAACAGCAGCAAGCCTTGCAAACGAAGCTCTTTATTTGGGCTGACTTGCGCCCGTTAAACAACTGAATCACTCGGCGGCGGCGTAGAAAGAGAAGTTTATTTTTTCTGTTTTAACATAGAAAATACAAAACAAAACAGATGAACTTAATGCTCTGATCAGTCAAGCACATGCTCAGTGACGCAGCACTGAGCACGTCAGTAATGCAGTAAAAATGCCGATACTCGACCGCCGCGCAGGACGATAAAGTATGTCGACCATTTGCGCAAGAACTCAGCCTCGCTCATTGACAGAGCGTCCATGCATGCTTGTTCAAAGAGGCGCGTGCGCAGGCGCTGCAACATTGGGAACATTGTTCTTTGCGGACGCCCATTTAAGGATGCCACTCCACGCTGCCGCCACAAAACGAACATGCCGACACACAAGAGCATATTTTGAAACACTTCGGGAGAACTAGTGCGCGCTTCCAGGCGGGTTAAAAACATGCGTGACACTAATGTCCAAAAGGTGCGCGCAACTACACACTCAAACATTGCGTGCTGCAAAGTTTCAAGCAGACCGCACTGCGGGCATCGGGCGGAGGGCGCCACGCCCCACGCCGCAAGGCGGTCTCTTGTGGGCAGGACCCGCCAGCCACGCAGCCAGCCGAAGTCCCTGACATCTGCAGGAAGCGTAGCTGAGGTCAGTTATAATAATAATAATAATGCCTTTATTTTTCATCACAAGGATGAGGGAGGCAGAGAGAAAAAGCTAGGGGTGTAGCTTGACGAGCTCTCGCCTCCCCAAAAATAGTTGGCGCCAGCGTGCCCGTCTCGTTTTCTGGAGTTGTTCGCGGGTCAGCGCAGCGACCGTTAGTGCTTCACACATCCTGGAGGGCGGCGTTTCATCAACATCCAGATCGGGCACGCTGGCAGTCAACGACGTCAGTGTGCGACGCACATTAACGAAAAATGCCGGGGGCTGCTCGGCTGTAGGGCCAACCACGTGTTGTGAAAAAAACACGTTACGCGCTGTACCCAGAAAGTATGTGAGGAGTGTTCTCCCGGGATAGTCTGGGTTGCGTACAAGATCTCGTACTCCTCGCAAGGCGAGCACATTGCACATGGTGCGGATACAAGGTATACCAAACCCACCCATGTACGATGGAAGGCGCATGAACATTCGTGACACAAGTTCGGTTTTGCCCGCCCAAACGAAAGAGCCACAGGCCGAGGTTAGCCTGCGCGCAAACGTGCGCGGTGGGTTTGCGACGCGGGCGACAGAAAAACATGCGGCTAGGATTGTGGACTTAATTATATAGCAGCGCTCTGTCATTGAAAGGCGGAAAGTTGACGCCACCGAGAGGCGTTTCTCAGCGTTCGTGCGGAGGTTAGTCCAGGTTTCGCGGGCTACTTCTCCGCAGGCGAGGAATACTACTCCCAGGACTTTCACTCCCTGCACCCACTCCACCTCGCCCGCAAAGTTCGGTGTGAAGGTGCCAAACCTTAGTGCCTTGCTTTTTCCCCTGTTCAATAGGGCCCCAGATATCTCGCTGTACTCGAGAAACAGCCGCGAAAAAGCGGCGTAGCTATCCTCGTCCTTGAGGAAAAGCGACACGTCATCGGCGTAGGCCGATACCTTGATTTGGCCCTGGCCAGGCAGAGGGAAGCCGCGTATGGATGGGCTGTCGTTAATGCGCCGGATGAGTGGATCCAGGCATAACACTAAGAATGTTGGGGAGAGAGGGCATCCTTGCCTTATGCCCCTGGTGACTGAGAAGGGAGCGCTCTGGTGGCCGTTTACGGAGAGGCGAGCATTCAGGTCTGCGTAAAGTAAGCGCAGCCTGCTGACAATCTGCGGAGGGAATCCGAAGGCTTCAAGGACTCCGAACAGATACGAGTGTTCCACCCGATCGAATGCTTTCGCCTGGTCTAGTGAAACAAAGCACCCGCTGAAGCCCGTCCTGCTGGCAAATGTGAACAGGTCTCTAGTGAGTGCCAATGCATCAAACACAGAGCGGTCAGGGACGCTGCTGGTTTGAGCCCGGTGGATTAGGTGAGGTAGGATCGTCCGCATTCTTGTGTTCAGTAAAGATGTGACTATTTTGTAATCTGCGTTTAAGAGGCTTATGGGCCGCCATGCTTGCGGGTCGGAGGGGTCACCGCCCGCTTTCGGAATGAGTATGATGCGACATTCGCGGAAAGAGTTTGGACGTAACCCATCCGCGAGGAAGCCGTTGACCATCTTCAGGAGCGCTCCTTGGATCTCGTAAAAAAAGTTTGAATAAAAACTTGTTGGAATGCCGTCTGGACCGGGGGCAGAGGCTGCATTCATACTCTGCAGGATGGCGTGCAGCTCTTGGCTTGTGGCTGGTGCGCAAAGCTACTCGTGGCAAGTTTCCAAAAAAACCTTGTAGAAGCCCGTCATAACCATCTTGAAGATGTAGCCAACTGTCCGTAGAGAACAGGTTCGAAAAGTGGCTTGCGAAGATCGTGCAGATATCGGCCGTGGTTTTGCTTTGGGTGCCGTCTGGGAGTGTCACGAAAGGCACAGTAGCGGGAGCGAATTCCTCTGCCGTGCCTGCGCGTACGTGCCGTAGCACAGCCGGGTCTGATATCGGCCGCCCGAGCTGGTGTGCACGACTAGCTGCCCGTGATGACTGGCAGAGCAACACATGGTAACGTGCTTTAAGTAGACTCAGGTAATCGCTCATGGCAAAGGTTAAGGGTGCTCCCCTTTGCACTATACGGATGCGCTTGAGGGTGTCATTCAGTGCATGAGTTACCCGGCGTCTGCGGTCTTGACCGGCCGCCACCAGAGTTGCCTGCCAACGAGCCTTGATTGTGTCCCATGAATCAGTCACAACGAAGCTCTTGCACGATGCTGCCAACGCCGTACGCAGTGACGCCATGCTTTCCGGGTCCGCCAGTAGGCTTGTGTCCATGCGCCACGTAACAGTACGTGGGGTGTCCTCACCAAAGTCGAGCCTGATTGACAATGGGTGGTGATCGGAAATCACCGGCGTGCCTGCAGGGAACGCGAGAACTTCGCAGCTCACGACAAAAGAAGCGAGCTCTGGTGGAAAATAGAATTTGTCTATCCGACTCGCTGACTGTGCTCTCTCAAACGTCGCTCCAAAGGCATCCCCGTGAAGCTGCACCCACGCGTCAGACAAGCGGAACTGAGTCACGAGATCGCGGAGCGCGGGGGCACCGCAATAACGGCGACCGTGACCCTGTCCGCGGACGTCACGGTCGATGTTAAGTACACAATTGAAGTCACCAACGATAAAAGTGGGGTATGGATCAAGGAGGAATGAGTCGAGGCGCTCAAAAAAATCAGAACTACTAGTCTGCCGTGCTGGCGCATATACAACCAACGCACGTACCCGCCGCTGGTTTAGTGTGAAGTCGACCGCAAGAGTGCGACCGTCCAGCCCGAAAGTGCAATGAGCACCCGCGCGCAGGCAGGTGTTTACAAAAACGACACCAACACCGCACATATGAAAATCAGTCAACGAAAAATAAGCAAAAACAGAAAACCGGGTGGTGAAATTCAGCACATCAAGTGAAGTACGGAAGTTGCATTCCTGTAAAAACAGGATGTCGACGCCCCTAGCCCTGGCAAAGTGCATCACCTCTCTCTGTCTGTCTACGGATTGAAATCCCCGAACATTCAGGGAGAGGAGATGCACAACCGCCATGACTGCCAAGAGCACCGACGGCATAGCATACAACCTAAAGAGCGCTGCCATGGGCGGCGCTTGGCGCGCGCGGCACTTTTTTGCTAGAACGTTCGTTAACAGTCCCTTCGGATTCCGATGATTGAGGGTGGGCACGTTTGAAGTCTGGTCGGGAAAAGTCCATGTTTTCGGGGCCGTCGGCGCTTGTGGCCTCGCTCACCGGTTGCTGCGTGGTCTTGGCGACGCTCGCCGCTGAAGCCGATGCCGACGCCAGGGTCGCCGATGGGAGGGTGTGGCTGGCTGGTGACGGGAAGCGCGCGTCGTCCGCACCTCCAGGAGTCGTCGGTCCTGACACCTGGCCGCACGTCAAGTCGCCTGTCAGGCGAAGCGGCGTGACTTTGTCCGGTACGTCCACCAGGTCGCCCGACGCCACGCTAGACTCATCGCCGCTGCTGCTCTCGGTGTTGAAGGAAGCTGTGCGGGGTAGCGGCGGCAAGGGTTCCGCGAAAACAGCACCGAACGGCTCCACCTCGTTTGAAGGCGTCCCCTCGAGCTGCTCCTTCACGGGCACCTCCATCGCGGGGGCGGGCTCGGGCTCCCTCGGGCTGCTGGTCGTAGGGATCAGGTCGGCAACAGGCGTCCGGAGGGTTGGTGTGCTCCGTGTTTCCGCGGCCACGTTGTCTTTGCTCGGGGCCTTCCTCGAGGCGGCGGCCGCCGCATACGACCGTGGCCGCAGGCAGTCCGCTGTGGCGTGGCTTCCACCGCAGCGCCTGCAAGCCGCTCCGCATCCGGCCGTGTCGTGGCCGAACACCTCGCAGCGAGCGCACCGCGGCGTTCGACACGCCGCGCCGATGTGGCCGTCCTGCCCGCAGCGGGAACACACCTTCCGGACGCCTCGGTAGTCAAACATGACGCGGTGGCCCTGGACGGTCAAGAAGTTCGGCACCGCCTGCTTCATCTCGATCCGGACCACGCGCGTCCCGTTGCCGACGTGACGACGGCCCTTGAGGACGGGGTGGGTGATGTCAAGCACCTTGCCGTAGGAGCTCAGTGCCGCCGCCAGCGCCGCGTCTCCCACGAACAGCGGCACACGAAAAGCCGTCACGTGGACCACGGCAGGACCCACGCAGGCTACTGGGACGGAAGTGCCATTCACGTTGAAGGCGCCTTCCACTAGCATCTTCTCTGCCGCCGCAGCCGAGGCCATGGCGACGGAGAACTTCATGCCTCCATGGTGTTGGAGGCTCTCTACACTCTAAGAAAAAAAGGTGTGATCTTAGTCTTTTTGGGGGGTAAAACACTTGTCGCTGAGCTGACACCTTTTTGGGGGTAAGGTTACGCTGTTTCTTGGAGACTAAGTATTTATGCTCTCGCACGTAGAGTAATGTTACGCTCTAATAGCCTAAACTTGCACTGACATAAGAAGAGTAACTTTAAACCAGTTAGGTATAACATTACGCCTTTCTAAAAGGGGTAAATGTTAGCCTGAGGAAAGCATAAACATATCCTAGCATGCAAGGTGCAAGTTTGCACCTTTAGCAGGTAAATTTATGCTATGTATAGAAGTGCAAAGTTACTTTGTCAAAGACTAAACTTATACCGTCATAAACAGAGCAAAGTTTGCACCCCTGTGGTGCAAGCTTATACCCTTACATGATGGATAAAGTTACCCTTCTAGTGGTACAAAGTAATGCCCTACTGCAAAGGGTATCTATGCACTACTCGGTGGTGTATTTATACTGTCCACACGAGAGCATTATTACCCTTCTGTAGCGTAAACCTGCCCACTGAATGCAGGACTAAAGTTGACCCACATGGTAGAAGCCCGAGTCTTTCTGGAAGCGCAGGCAGTGTCCGAATGTTGCGACGAATCTCATGTGAGATGGTCTGTGTAATTGTGTGTTCAGGTGCAGGTACTACTGCAGAATGTACACAAAGAATTCATAAACGAATCGGAGAAAGAAACATACCGTCATATTTATTTTGTCACATGCTACACCATATTACAGCAATGACCCTGGCAGTCTTCTTCGTACAGGTGGAGGCAGTACGTACCATGTATTTGACCTGCACAGAGAAGAAAACATATAATGAATTTTGCAACCACAAAGCACAGACGACGTGACCATGGACTTAGTTAATTCAGGTCTAAAAGTGTAAACCACACAAAAGGCAGGGATAAAGGGAGATGCATGAAAACAATTCCACAAGTGCAGGCTTCTGTTTATTAATGAGAACCAAAATCAGAAACGATATGAAGGAAAAACAAAACATGTCCTAAATGGCAGCTACTTAATCCCTCACATATGCTGACATTATCACAAGCACGCTGGCTTCTCAGGAAAAATCCAGAATATTGTGCCCAGCTGCACGGTCAGGTTGTAGGCATCCCGGATGCCAGACTAAGAAGAGGGTCATATCAAGAAACAGAAAAACATGTGCATGAAATGGAAACTACTAAAAGGTGATAAAATGAAATGCCGTTTAACAAACCCTTCTCTCCATTCTCGTGTGTTTAGTTCTCCATATCTAGAGTTGTTAAGGTTTCATGCAGCCTTTGCTAACAATATGTCTCTAGTCTCTGATGCCATTTTATGTTTGTTGCCCATACAGTGAATTTTCTTCCTAAAAGGGAAGTGTAGGTGATTATCTGAGCATCAATGAGCGATACCTCCAACAGTAATTTTCCCTGCATATATTACCTGTGAATTCATTTCCGATTAGCAAACAGCAGGAAGCTTGTGCCTGTGATGGCATTTCTGGGTGCATTCCATTGTCACAGCCTTTCGATACAGTTTAAATACCTGGTGAAAGGCCTATACACAAAGGCTATGCACTATAAATTTTAGTGTACTGCTCCTGTAAAACAAGGAAGAGCTTTGGGCTAAACGTGAAATAATAGCAAGGGCAACTTACACATCTAAAGAGTTGTCTCCACTCATGAGATAGCGTCATACCAAAAAATTATTTGGACCACATTATAATAAAGGTACCTTTTATTCACGTTCATAGCCTGTTTCATACTACACCTCTACATTATGCCTATGCAAAAAGCTTTTGTTATGGACTGGCCTTCACTGACAGACTACATTAACTACACAAGCAGCATAGAACAGTCCTTCTAAAGCACTATTTTTGCTTGAGGAAATTACAAATCTCGTCTTTTTATTTAGACAGTGCTGCTTCATCCAATGCTTGCAGCATATGCAGCAGCAGTAATTCCCATGAATTACATTTTGCCGGCACAATAGAATGTAACCTTTACACATCTTTTCAGATGCTCAGCATAATGAAATTGTAAACACTGACTGACAGCATGCAAGAATGGCTATTAAAACAGTTGCCTTCTATATCTGCTGTCACATGCAGGGCACGTGAGCTTAATTAAATTTTAAGTTCACTCCGATGTGAAATAAAACTAATATGGGTTCATGTTAGTTATTGGAAATTATTCACATCAGCGAACAGCACCTTCCTACTCAAAAAGAAGTGTGAACAGTGCAAAGAAGATTAACAGCCTCACGTAGCTGCGTATCACATTAAGCTTCACATGCATAAACGGTGCTAGTCCTATAAGCTTGGTAGCATGCCACCCTGCCAAGCATTACCATAACTGTGTGTCATTTTTTTCTGACGCCAGCAACATGAATTGTAGGCAGCACCTCTCAAACTAATTCAATATGAAATTTTTGCTTAAGTCCAGCCTCCTTTTGCAGAAAAAAAACTGCACTTATACTTCATGCCATAAATTGTGATCACGATTATTCAAACCATTATTTAAAAATTCTTTCAGAACTAAGTCCTTGAAAACACTGAAAAGCTCTAAAATCTCTAATAGAATGGCTGTAGCTGTGCAACATAGAACACTATGTTCACGGATGGACATCAAGAGATGATGAACTTGCAACAATGTCCCAATTACATAAAAACATATATACCACACACATCTATTCCCGGCCACTTGTACGGTTTTGAAGAATCCAGGCTGAACTTCGGTGCTAGGAGTGACAATGGCTGTGCACCTTTGCATCCCTCCTTCTCCCAGGTGCACTGCAATAGAAGCGTCATTTATAGTATTAGTGTAATGGTTAGTGATAACTTATATGTTCATTAAACCACGTAATGGCAGCACACATGCTCAAAAAACGACAGGAATGGTTTGAAAATGAGAAACAACTTTTTATTCTAAATTTTATCCATTACAGCACTTGCCACATATTTATAAGAGGCATAATTGATGCAATACACTGGCACAATAAGCCTAGACAAACTTCTACAGCACAATGGCCTATTACCAGTGAATTGTCACTAAGTGCCTAACATAATTAACATATTTTCTAACAGCCACTGCAGAAAAAAGAAAGAACTATACTGTTACTGCTTACGAGATTGACAGTATTCATTACAGAATTTTTTTTTCGTCGACAGATTACAGCAGTGCAACCAAAATCCTTATTGTTCTAAACAGAAAAGCTTAGAGACTAGCGTATTCTTCTATTCAAGCTCTTACAGCGACATCAAACTTAACGTCTCTCTCTCACAAGAGAATACAAGAGCACGAAAAGAGGTGACATAGACTGTACGCTTTTGTGAGCTAATGTTTGGCCACCAACTAGCCCCGACCTTTTCACTAGTAAAAAGAACTAAACAAGTCTACTTTTCTCTATTAGTTCGCAGCCTGAGTGAAGAGCCAGCTACATATCAACTTAACACCATTAGCACTCGCATCTTGCCATTCGAATGCAGTAAAACTGCTATCATGATAAGTCACATTCTGGGTTAGCAAAAATATTGCAAGGTGTGAGCGAAAACGGCCGCATGCCAGGAAGCGCAGAGCACAAATGAGCTGCTAATTTCTTGCCTATGAATAAATAAATTTCACGTTTACTGTTTTATCGTTTGCTTGCTACTCCGTGGTAAAGAGAAAAAAAAAATTGACGCCGTCCATTCGCAAAAAAAAAAAAAAAAAGCGGCCTGGCACAAGGAGTTGCCTTGTAGCGCTAAAATTATAAAGGGATTACTGTCCAATAAGAATCACATACAGTGCTGCGGTAGATGTGAGCACTGCGCGCAGTACGTACCACAGAAGCGCGCACACTAATTAACTCGCCCCTTTTTGAACGGAGACTGCGGTTTGGACTTACCTTACTGAATGGTCGTGAGCAGGGACGAATACTTTGCGTTGAAGAGACGACCGGCAATGTTCTTTCGCACAGCAGACGAACGATCAGAGCCTGCAGCGAAAGAAAGCATGAGAAAGACGCCTGCATATTGCGCCGCTGCGATCGTGTGTTGTACACGATAGGCTCCCTCCAGCCGCACGCGACCGGCTCAAAACAAGAAATAGCAACAAGTAGCGGCTCGCGCGCACAATCCATGATAAAGCATCTTTACAGAATACACCATAATCTGATGGCAGGAAACAACCCGAATGACCAAACAAATAGATCACTTGTAGGGTTGAAATTTGGCGCGAAGAATCCGTACGATGAGCTGCGCCGCGACGACCTGGCGTGCGCTGTTTCTTCCAGGCGTTCACTCTTTCGCGAAGATGTCGCCCACTGCAGCGTCACACATCGATGAAGCGTGCACGATGAAGTAATCGCTGAGCACAAGCGAACACGAACGCACACGGGCCACACAGCTCAAAATGAGGAACGCGCGCCCTGACTCGCACGCACGACACCCTGCAACAACTACGACGAGCGTCACGTGTAAGCAGCGGCTTCGTCTTCGACTCTAGGGGAGGAAATAGCCAATCCAAATAGACAGGCACGTGACCGAAAAAGAGAACGAAAAAACTACAAGCCACTGCCATTGCTACCATTGCTTTGCGCCTTCTTTTGTTCGGCGAGGCAACGCGATTCCCCTCTTTCCTTTTTCTCCGCTGACTGAGGGAACCAGTGCTCCAAGGTCATGCCGCCCGCGTGCGGGGCAACAGCCTTTGGAGCTTGCAATGTGCGGGTTCGCTTCTTTTTGCGTGCGCCGCTCTGTCCATGTGGTACTGATTTTTCCGCACTCTCCGCGTGCTCACAGCTCTTTCGTTCTCGGGTACAACGAGCGCCTTGCAGTATGCGTTTGAAATATTTAGTGCAGCCGGCTGTTACGCAGATGCTGCCGTAAATCTACCCAGGTAACGCAAAACATTGCCTAAACGTTGCCTGTATGTATGAACTTCCACACAACGTTATGCGACAAAATATCACATTGCTACAACGTTGCCTGACAGAGGTCGCCATGACGTTTAGTGATTACGTCACCATAACGTTTATAGGCAAACATAGCACTGACGTTGGGTATGCACATCTCACTAACGTTGCGGTAACATTAATACCGCAACATTAAGTAGACGCTGGAATTAAATATTACTGACTAAGCTAATTAAGCTCTAAGAGTAAAATGCAAAACTCTTGGTGGGACAAAAACATGCTCAGTGCTTTATAATGAGGGGACCGTTTTAGATTGTAATTATTTTGGAAGAAATCAGGTTCATATCACCAAGGTAAAAAATATGACATAGAAAATTTTTATTCATATGCAATACTGCCACTCCTACACCAAGAGCGTAGCATATAGCCAAAACTTTATCATGCACACGAGTGAAAACAAACACTGCTGTGGGAGAGTTGCTTTGCCATTGTCAGTTTACCTAGCAAAAGTATCATTTTCACAATGGGAGCACAGGAAAAAGAGCATCTGAATTTTTCTTGAATGGTAAGCACACACATTTTGTACAGATTTCACTGATGCTATACATACTCAGAGACTGTGAGAGCCCTCGGGCTCTGTAAACACCTGTATCAACAGGGCACAGTGTTGCACCATAAAAGTTGCTAATATCGGCATAGTGCTGTCCACAAATAAAGATCTCACCTTCAGCAGCTAGAAAATTTCTAATTAAGACAAAATTGCCATCTTTTATTCTCACACAGTTGCCTTTTGGCTTTGTAGAAAGCACTTTTTTGCCGATCATAGCCTTGCTGAACTGCTGCCCGATAAAGTTTTCAGGTACTGGTCCACTTGTGTGCATGTTAGACAGCTTGATGCCACCCCTTCCAGGATTCACTGGTTGTTTGTACTGTTGCTTTAGTTCAGCTACTCTCATAAAAATTTGTTCTGTTGGAAGGGCTTGGCCTCTGACTAGTCTCTTCAGCTTTCCTAAAAAAGCCTCAAAAGGAAAGGCTGAAAACAGGGCAAGGTGGCCAAACTGTCGTACACTATCTGTCAGATGTGAGAGGCTGTGTATGCTGACAGTGTAGATACTGCTGCCATACAGCTTACCTGCCTCTGCCACAAAGCTAAGCAGCAGCTGCTCAGCATAGTCACACAAAGTCGTGCAAAGATCAGGAGAGGCCAGTATTGTGATGGCGCAACTTAGCTTCAGAAAGTGCATGTAAAACGGACGAGCAAGATGTTGTTTCAGAACAATTGGGCCGAAATAAACAAGGAAGTTCCTGTACTCGGATGCCTTCCAAAATTCTAAAACACGTAGTGTCCTCGGAGTGCGCTGAAGCTCATGTGGTGTGTTAACAGCCAGACTCACAAGGTGTTCAGAAATTGCCCTACGTGCACTCAAAGGTAGCTTTGACGCTGATGGGGCAGTTGATGTCCAACATTGCACCAGAAGCCTCTTCATAACTCCTAAGCAAACCAAATGCATGTAGTCAAGTGGGAACCTACTAACCAGTCCAATTCCCAGATCGAGCAACGGTGATGTGCTATTATGATGCTCAGGCTGTGACATGTTGGCAAAGTTTTCGTCTGTACGCAGAGGGGCCAATACATCAGGATATATGACTTTCCTGTGCTGTGCAGAGTACAAGCCCTTTTGCATGCACTTTTCACATGCAAAATACGCTGTATGTCCCTTTGTACATTTAAGGAATGCACGTGCAGGCATGTCACAAACAAATGCACGGACAATGACTGGGAACACAGCTTCACCATAGTGCAATCCGAGCTCTAGAAGTGAAGTCAGCTCTGTCAACACATCTTGCATAAAATTCGCAACACTCTCAGGTTTGGAGTCCCCCATGTAGAGAGCTGCAAGAAAAGGTTCATCTCGTGAGCTTTCTTCGGCCCGCACAAGTACGGGCCAAAACTGTTTCGACGAACTCCTAAATATGGGCAAGCCATCGACGTTTATCGTCAGAGAAATCACTGAAGTGCTCATGGCTATGGCACCACTTTCTATTTGCTGAATGAGGTTTTCAGTGACGCCGAAAAAGCAGTAAGCGCCACTTCCCATGCTGTTGACTCTGCTTGCATGAGGCGTCCGCAGCAGTGCTCTGGCATCCGAAGGGAGATCTGGATGATGTGGCTGCAGAATTTTGAGAAGCTTAGTGACGTGGGCGGCACAAATGTTGTTGTCCACAGCCCATGAACGAAGTGGATCGTGCAAAGTCGGCGCTAAACCCACCTCACTCTCGCTTGAACTATCATAAACCTCTGGAGGCTCGGCAACTTCGCCAGTTGGGGGCGGACCAGCGATGCACAATGGAGAAACAAATTCTCCATCGCCATTGCTCTGATAACTATCAATGGACTCACTATCGTGATGCACAACCTCATTCACAAAATGTTCGTCTGCAGTAGGTAAGTAGCGGCTTGTCTGTGAGTGCTGCACCGTAGAGCCATCAGGTTGGGAACTGTCACTGGACTCACTGCCGTGAAACACAACCTCGCTCACAAAATGTTCATCGGTTGTAGATAAGTCGCGGCTTGTCTGCAGCTCTGGCTGCTGCACCTTAGAATCATTAGATTGGTAAAGCGCTGCTATTTTGGTTGCTCGGCGCCTGAATTTCTGTCGTCTTCCAACGTCAGTAATACGTCGCTTTGTCCTCTCCATCGGTAGTAGACGCAGTCCTACTTGCAAACACAAGCAGTACGCATAATGGTGCACCGAAGGTCATCCACATACATGCAGCACGAGTACTTGCTTCAGCTACGCAGAAGTGTCTTGATATTGTAGGGAAAAAAATCCGCGCCTCCGCATCCACCACACCAAACCAAGTATCTCCCGCAGTAACGTTGCTTCCGCATGCACACGCTGGCTAGGCTTGGCTCGAGTGCATCTCGCCCCAGCGCTGGCTTGCCATGTCTCGCTTGGTTTGGAAGAGCTTAGGAAAAGCTTCAATACAATACATAACCCTCAATGAACAATTTATTAGTAAATAAAAGAACTGTCGCGCAGTATCTTGGCTCAGTTGGAAAGTTCGATTTTAAAAAATATTTATTTTTGACTATTTTGTAGCGCTCAGGTGGCGCCCCAAACGTCCAAACTGAGCGCGCGCATCGAGCCGCGCTACAAAACTTTTGTCGGGGCACGGGACAATGGAACCGTGCTCATGAGTACTTTGATGCAGACTTTGGAGCCTCGTTTTGAACACGTGTGAACTCGATCGTCAAATTTCTTGAACTTTTCAGCGTTGACAGGTGAGTTGCTACTGATTTGGTGACCTCTCTTTTAGCTTGTAAGCTTGACTGCCGCATCTGGAATGGGCCACATTATGTGCGCTACTTTTTTTCTGTGTATTTCGTGCTGCTTTGTTAATCTTGTATTTCTTTCTGGCCATGCATATTCGCAGCATAACGGTGCTGCGCTGGCCCCGCTGTTAAAACGAGGAGATGGATCGTAATGTTAAGCAGAGCTGCTTGTGTGCAGGTCTGATCAGAGATAAATGCTAAAATTATTTTCACTCATTGGCGGCGTAGCGACCGCGGCAATGCCACGATACAGCCTCAGTTGTCTCACACGTGGCATGAGCCACATCGTTAGGTCTGTGCAATTCATTAGTGCGATTGATCGTTATTTGCTCGTAGTGTGACTGAAACTCCGTCTAACGTACTTGGATGGCCTACAGGCCGTTGGTTGGAGCCATCATGCAGCCAGTCAAGCATGCTAACTGAACTTGCAATGCTCAGTGTGTGTGTACGTCTTTTACCGTCTTTGTTCTGCTTTTTGACGATTTTGTCTCCTGTGTACCATCAGCATGGACTGCAAATAGTTCAATGATGTTCATGCTGAAATTCCACGCCACGACTGTGTTGAAAACGGCAGTAAACTTTTTGTTGGTGAAGATTTCTATCACATGTCAAGTAGGAGAGTGCTCAGAGCGATGTCATTTTCTGAAGAAAAAAAAAAGAGAGAGATAAGAAAATAACTAGTTCTCCATGGCATGCAAGCAACATGGTTTTCTGTCACTCAGCTGCGGGCAGTATAGACGCTGCATATAAATTGGTCTCATAGAGAGGAAACTTCAAATCAGTTGTGTCTTGTCAAAAAGGCCCTTAGAAAATAATGCCCTTGTCTTGGCAGCAGTGTGTGTTGGTGTGCTAACTGTGCTATCTTCTTGCAGGATGTTCTGTATTGTTGCATTTAGCAGTGAGGACGGAGTCGCTGCCGTTCCCAAACTCTGGGTGCAGAATGGCGAAACTTTTTGGCCACCATACAGAAATCCATCTCGTTGCCGGAATGCAATAAAAAACTCTGAGCAGCCTGGGGACGAATGGACGACACATAAATGCCGAATCTTGGGCGAGGCCAGTAAGTCTTTTTTTTTAATTTTTGTGTCACAAAGTGTTGTGATTATAGCGCACTGTTGGAGGTTCGGGTTGTGGCCAGAGTAGAAAACCTTTGACCGAAAATGGCAAAATATTCAGATACCTCCTTGATACATTGACTCTCATCAGTAATCATATGTTGGCTATTATCTGGCTCGAGGTTCATGTTATGGTGATACTATTGTTATGCTCGTATTTCAAATTATTACTGTTGCTAGGTGGTTGTAAACATTGGTTTCAAAAGTTTACTTGCTATTTTCATACAGTTCTCCTTTGGCTGCGTCATTAAATTTTTCAATATCGAATTCTTTGCTTGCAGCAACATATGCTGAGGCAAAACGAAGGGAAAAAAAAGCAGAAGAGGTCTCAGATTTGACCACCGATGAAGAACGACGAATGAAGAGGCCGAGAAAGCCTACAAAGAAGGCACTTTACGGAAGTATGATTCCAGTTTTCCTGTTGAAATGGTCACACATTTTGTATTAATCATGCATATTCCAAAAACTTAGCTGCTAATTTGTAAATATTTCTTCACCAAGCCACTTTAATGCTGAAGTCATTGCATTGAAACAATTTTTAACTATGCAGCGTCGGATGAAGACAGCTTTGAAGCACCAAAGAAAAAAAGAAAAGAAAGGGCTGTTTCCGGGGGAAGTGAGGACAGCGAGGAAAGCTGCGAAGATTGTCGCCCACCATCTGCAGTTCCTGCAAAGCCACTCCAGCAGCTACCATTTGTTGGCCGTCCTGCGCCGAGGCCAGCGCAAGTACGTGCGAGCCCACTGCTACAAGCAGAAAGCGGAATCCAAGGTAAAAACTTCGTGCCTCTACCGGGCTAGTTGTAAGCAGCATTTTATTGTGCTGTGTGGACTTAGCTTTATATAGATGTGCTCATTTTGGCACAAATAAAAGTTTGGCTAGTTTTGAAATTCTGGCCAGCAGTCTATTTGTGCTGTGGTATGTTTTTTTTTCTTCTAATTCCTTGCTTTTGCTCATTCTAGGGCTTCTAAAGAACCTTGCACAAACGGTGGCAAAGATAGATGAAAAAATTGATGTTCTGACAGAAAAGGTCAACAGAATAGCACATGCTCGGGAAAGTGCAGTGGATCCTTCAGCAAAAGTAGATGAGGTCCTTCAGTATTTGCCTCTTAAAAATGCAGAAGGAGTGGCCAGTATGGAACGCATACTGGATGATGAAGAGAACAAAAGAACCTTGGCAAGTGCATTTTTATCTCATGCCAGTTCTGCTAGTTGGCTTTTTTTTTCCACATTGCAGAGCTATACTATTATTTTCAATTGCTGTCACTTGTGAGAAAAGCAATTTACTCATTGTGGTGATCTAATAGTTGTATGGCTTAGCTGCAAAGCCCAAATGCAGAATAAAATCCCTAGCTGCCATAGCCTCATTCGGAGGAGCAAAAAAATGCTGTGCAATGTTAGCGTGCAGTGAAGTATCCAAGATCTTTTAAATAATCAAGATCTGCACTACGATTCTTTCAGCCTGTGCTCTGCTTTGGGCCATTAAAACAGCTCATAAAAATGCGTAATGCTAGCATTTTGGAGTATATACTTGTGAGTCAAGGACTTATTATTAGCTATTGATGCATTATTCACTAGGGACCCAATTTTAGTTGCGTTTAGCTCAATATCTAAAAGTTTCTTGCATTTTTTTCTGTTCAGATTTCGCACCTTGCCCTAATTGGAGGTTCATGCCAGAAGGACATAGTGCGCCAAATAATGAAGCGCTGCATCAACGACGGGTTGGCCAAGGAATATTGCCTGACTGGCCGAAAGGGCAAGAAGCAATTTGCAAACCTAAACATCATGAGCGTAATCATGGGTGTGTACCAGTTTTCTTTTCACTGCAGAGAAAATTCATTTTTTCAGGAATCTTTATTTGTCATTTTAATTCACCACGGAAAAAAAGACTGTCAGTTTGCATGTCACAATATCGATCAAGTCAAGGGCAAGCAGCCTTGTATATATTATTTTGGAGTGATGGATCCATACTCAAGTAGGTTACTTTAGATACCAATTTGAAAGTGGATTTTCTGAGTCATATAGTAGAATGAGGTGCACAGTTCAACGTATGCATGTTCAGAGTTCATAGAAGGTGTAATGGGGGGGGGGTTGATATATTTGTAGCAAATATCCGTTTCTAGGTTTACTGCTGTAAGTCAGTGATATTGGTTTGTTTTTGCAGTGGCCCTGCGGCGGTCTTGCCCGTTGGGCAAAGAAGTCGACTTCAGGCGTGATATTGGCGACCATTTTCGTCATGCGCCAGCACGCTGCAAGAAACGGCAAGTCTATTATACTTGTGTAGGGAATCTGGACTACCATATAGTCAGCTCGTGTGTCGAGCTGTGCAAAAACTGTTCACTTGTCACAGCCACTTAGCTTTTCCAGCTTGAAGCACGTCATATGGGACAGCAGAGGCAAAACCTATGCGAAATGCAAGTAAAAATTAAGGTTACAGTGTAAAGCTGTCAGTGTTGCATGAGTGGCAATTTTGATGGTTTTAAAAGCAGAAATTCAGAAGGGGTTAGTCTTCTTGGTTTCCGCATTATCTCTCTAATAAATATTGGCGCATTTCATACACAATTCTGACCCTGCAAATTATTTAGATATCTGATTACTTTGTAAGTACTCTCTTGAACTTTGGCTGAATAACAGTAATTTTTGTGTTTTCGTTCTTTTAATCCAGTGACTCCAGCGGAGTGGATGACCCAGCGATGTCCAATCTCATTCACAGAATGGATGACGATGTATGATGCAAAATAAATGATATAAAGGGCTCTCACATGTGCACCTGGTGTAAATTTTGCACTGTAGTGCCTGTCATTCAATGTGACAGGTGAGCAGTGCTGGAGTAATTTTATTGTAGACCACAATTACTGTGTAACCACCTTTTTGTGTGTGTCTCGACTACGTATAAGCTCATATACATTAGCCACTTCTGGAAGGCAGCAGGGACACGTACAATTTATCAGCACTTGCCGCACCTTCCCTAGTATGAATGGATGGTGCTGGTTATATAGCTTTTACCCATATGTTCCTCAAGGAGCTAGTGCATGCATTGCATCGGATTACATTCTACTAACGTTCAGGCAACGTAACTTTTAGCATGATTTGTCAGTATAACGTCATAATAACATCACGTCAACGTCCCCTGAATGTAGCATAAACGTTATTCTGCGACGTTATCTGGTGATCAAAAATAGTGACATTAGCAACAATCGGGCAACGTTACTCTCCGACATTTGTGACCATTCAGATAACGTTCAAGCAACATTTTGCGTTACCTGGGTAAGGTGTATGCAACAGAATAGTTTTCAGAGTAGTGGAACGTACGTTCTCGTCAGCTCTCATTTACTGCCGCACGCGGAAGGCACTGCGAAATATATATCAATAAACTGCCCTTCCTGCACTGCTAAGTCATTCATAGAACTATCTAAAAAAGCGATGTAAATGCTAGAGCATTACTGATTCCACGTCAGATACATACAGTTTGCAATATTGGTATGACATTTCAGCTTTCTTTTTGCTTATGAGGCCGCACGTGTTAGGAGAATTCGAAAAAAGCAAAAAACCAGCTCTAGTTCAAAAATATTTTAGTTCACGCGAAATAGACACAGCTATAGAAATATGGATTTATTAAAGCCGCACCGAGTAGAAAGAAGTTTCAGGCAAAAAAGGGGATTCACGAGATTTGAACTTTTGAAGAATTGGCGCAGAAGAGGGTTTCAAGCGGCAGTCGACCACTGCTGATGCAGCAGTTCTCACCTCTCATCGTTCCAGAGTTCGCGAAGTTCTCAAAATATTTTCAAAATGGGTCAACAGAGCAGAAATGGAGCACTGGCAACGCTATGGCAGCAAGCACCCGTTAAGACGCTTCAACCGACTGGTTATTCGGGCGATTCCGTCTATTATACGCGCTTTCATTTTATTCAATATAGGCAGTTGCCACCGCCGAATTTATGCTTTTGTTAAAGATTGGTTCGTCAGTGCGATACAATGTGTCCTTTAGCTCAGTTTTATTTGTGCGTACAAGACAAAAGTCTCAGTCATCCGAAGCAACTTACGATGATGAAGGAAAACCTGCCAGTTTATACGCCGTAGCTTCATTTATTTTCGAGCTTGGGTCTTCGGGCTGCGTCTATCTTGTGCAATATACTGTTTAGTGCTTATCATTGGCCTCTAAAAGAAAGAGTTATTTCCTGACGCATGAACCATTCCATAAGAATTCACAATGCACTGCCGCAATATAAGCGCCTTGATTACTGTTTCCTCTGGCACCCGGTTTGTTGCGGAATTCGCTGCTTCCATAGCGCCACAGTTCGAAAAAAAAAATTGGAGGCAGTCAACTTCATTTCTGACTATCAGTACTACTTGACTGCATTAAAGCTGCGCGGAACAACCTAAAAGCTAAAAGTTACGTACACGTACACTGAGTTTAAGCTAATTTCTGCTCTTGTAGGCGTGCAGCACAATTTCATACGTAAGAGAAGTTCGAATAGACTTAAATCGCGTTAGTCACCTCGCTCCCTGTTTATAAATTTAAAATAAGCTGAAATTGAACTGCTTCTATGTGAAATACTTGTATGCGCCAAAACATGATCAGGAAATGCAGCTATCTCGAAAACTGATTAGTATGGGCTTCGCTATCTTGTGCCGAGAGAAAGGATCCGTACATTTGTTGGAAAGGAAACGTAGAAATGTCTTTTACGCTGCGTTGAGGAATTTACGAGCAGATGTACAAATGCTGGTGATCTCATAGTAGACCAGCAAAAGTGCGACTCTGAGGCCTGGCTCGTGTCTTGGTAAAAGTGCTCTAAACAAAAAAGTACCTATATATATGGAATGTTCAGGCCACGTTCACAACTCAGTTCGGATGCAGAATTATTCCTTCCCTAGTTTCTTGCATTTTTGTTTTTCAGCGTTGTCAATATTAGTGGTGAAGATCACGCATTTATCAGCGAGTAGGGCTCTGTTTTGTTGTTGAAATGGAGCAGAAATATGAGAGTGCAATTTATTCGGGATTTGCGTTACACTGCATCTTCAGCTAACACAAAAATACTGCGTCAACAATCTCGCTCGTTCGTCCGATTTTGATTTATTAACTTGTATGCATGTTAACCTGAACCCTTTCTGTTATTCGTCTGTTATTTGCTCAGGAACATGTGCCACAACGAGGGGTTATTCGAAAAGCAGTGCACGTTATTCGAAATTGTACGGAGGGAATTAAGCCCCCTGGTGTTTATCGTATACGCTATTAGAAAATGAAGAACAGCGCTGACTAATAGCGCTTACGCTGGCTGTGAAGCAAAACTGTTTCTTTTAAAGCTTTTATTACCGCTTTAATAAAAGCTTAACCACAAGCCGAAATTATAAGCGCAATAATTTTCATGCCTCTGGTGTGTTGAAGCGCTAAACTGTTGATTTCGTTCAGAGCTACGATTGGTCAAAGGAGTAGCAGCACCGATCATGCCGTCTGTCTTTGCTGACTTACTTTTTTAAAATGATATCCAATCATGAGTATGAGAGCACATGCACCGAATATTAGTGATTATTTTGGCCGTTAGCAACCAGAGCATGTTTGCAGGCGTGATGGTTGTCGTGGCCTATCGCGGCCTATGCACCTTTTTTCAGTAACGTTCTGTGCATCCGCCAAGCCGCCTCGTCCGCCATTATTGCCGACCATGTCAGGCGGAGATGGGCAGAAGATCGCTGTACGTGTTCTTCGAAGAAATAGCTTCTGGTCCCTTGAAGAAGCGAGGAGGCGCGGTTAGTTTCGCCAGCGCGGATGAAAGGATCAATGCAGTGGGGGAGCGTGAGCCAGAGTAGCTCTTAACTATTGTCCTCAAAATAACCCCGCCACCCCGCTTTCGGGAGAGGGCCGTCTTCGAGAGGGGAGGCGGTGAGGGCTGCATACTTTGCTGTACATGTCTTCGCGCAGAGGGAACACAGCTGGTTTGAAGAGTAAAAAAAGGGGTAAGTTTTCTGAAAGAGACTAACGGCCTCCACCACCTCCACACGGGTGTAACGATGCACTCTGCAAAGTGCATCGTTAGTCCATGCGCCTTCAGATAGCATAAGTCGTGAAGATGCACCCTTCTTACACCCTTTTTTCTTAGAGTGTAGCCCTTTCGGGCCGACAACCGACTCGATGCCGTCGACGATGTCGTCAGCCGTCGCGTCGGAAGTAACTTCGAACTGGAAACAGTGCGCCTTTGGGGGCGGCGCACGGAACACCGGGGGGGCAGCAGGTCCCGGGCCTCCCATGACGTCACGGGCGGCCGACTGGGCTGCTGCTTGAAGCTCACGAAGTTGCCCGAGCACCGGCAAAGGCACGGCGCCTGGGCGGGGAGGCTGGTTGCGGAACCTCCGGGTCGCAGTGGATCCGGGGCCCGCCTGCACTTGTCGTTGAAACTTCTCAGGAAGCCAGCGCCGAAAAAAAAAAAAAACTTCGCTGGTTCTGGACGAGCTCGGGCAGCAACAAACGTGCTCGTCAGTCGTCGAACTATGAATGCCCGCTGCTCGCGGCATCGTTCAATTTAAAGCCGGCAAGGAAACAGGTCGACATCACCTAGAGTAATCTGGAAACACGTAGATGCAGCTCGGCATGGCTGTGATCAATCGAGATTAGTCCGGGCGCTTCTCGCGTCACGAACAAAAATGATAACACCCCTTTCCTGCGGCCTTGCGCGAACGAACAGACACTACAATGATACGTGGCAATAAATAAAACGATGGAAGGCTGCAATGCGGAGACCGCTCATTCGACCTCCTGTTGGCGAGAAAGGGTTAGGGTGCGTTTCTATATGTGGTGTATAGCGGCTTGTGAGTCTGAATAGACTGTGTACTCTTGAAGAGAGGAAAGGAGAGCAAATGACTGGAGGGCATGCGCAATGGCGAGGACCTCGAGGGATAGTGTTAACAAGTGTATGCTTTTGGTGTGTTCAAGTCGTACATTTTTTTTTCTTTTTTTATTGTACGAGCAGTACATTCTATACTTTTTCATATATATCTGTTTTTGTTTCTCTTATTTTTTTTCTGGTTTTCTTCAATGTAAGATGTGTCTAGTTGTCGGCGTGTACTGCTGCTGCTTTGTAGGGGACGAGGATTAGTCAAGCTGCTATCGCAGCTTTTTGCCTCGCCTCCCCCCATCTTTGATGGAAAATAAATGGAAAATAAATGGAAAATAGTGCATCCGGAGGGTGTAGATACGGTCCGCTGGTGTGGGTTTTAGGAGCGGAGAGGTGGGGATGGTACAGGGCGTAGCCGCAGGAACCCCGAGGAGCCACGAAGGAGGCATCCGTGTAGGCTACACCCTGAGTATCAAAGAGAGAGGAATGGTGCTGCGCGCCCGCTTGACGACTTCCGGCGTGCAGGACGGGGGACATGTTGGTCGGTAAGGGGAGGATACGAAGATTGGGAGCCGGGGTTGCAATAGAAGAGGTAAAAGGGGCGATGGGAATGGGCGAGATACTCGCTTGAGTCAGTAACCACTGACCCTGACGGGTAAGGGAAAGGCGGGCAAGCTGCGAGTCACGATGAAGAGAGAGAAGAGAACGGAGAGGATGAAAGAGGCCTGTGGCAAAGATCTTAGCGCCAGAGGTAGTGATAGGGAGGTTGAGAGCTGCCTTGTAGAGGCCCACAAGGGCAGTCTCGAGAGTGTTGAGTCTGATTGAAGGAAATGTAGGGTGCAAAGTACAAGACCTCGTTGAGGGCCAGCGCGTGGGCAACTCGGCACACATGAGCCTCGTGGAGACCTGAGCGCCAAGTAACCACGCGCCGCAGTAGGTGAGTTACCGAGTGGCAGGTGGTGACAGCATGGTGGAGGGCTTGGACGTTCTTGGCCGCATGCAAAGGGAAGCCAAGAACTTTGCACTATGTGACGACAGGAATTGGAGAGCCAGAAAGGTGGAGAGAGACGAAGTGGTTGTGTGAGCGCTCTTACGAAGAATGGTTGAGAAGGAGAAGCTCGGATTTTTCAGGAGCAGGAGAGAGGCCAGCGGTGGTGAGAAAGGAGTCATTGAGATCTTAACCACGTTGCAGGGTGTCCTGTACGTGACCGGGAGAGCCCGACGAACACCAGAGTGATGTCATCGGCGTAAAATATATGATGCAGGTCGGGAATTTCAGCTAGCTTGGAGGCGAGAGGGGCCATAGTAAGATTGAAAAGGGTAGGAGAGAGAGAACAGTACATTGAGGAGTGCCACGGGTGAGGTGGTTGAATGATCAAGCAGAACGGATGGTGCGCGAAACCAAGGAAGTACTCAAGCGCATGGTTGGAGGCAATATCGACACACGTCTGGCTAGGTTTTTAATGACCCAGCATATCCTGACTCATGCTACAACAGGCAAGAGCCCAGCAGAATAGCTAATGGGCAGGAAACCTTCAACTGTGTTAGAGCGTCTGCATCCTGACCTGTAGTCCGGTCTCCAGCAGAAACAATAGCAGGTGATGCAACGCCGTAGCCAGGCAGTGCGACTGTTTGACGTGGGGGGCCGAGTGTTTGTGCGCAACTATCTCTGTGGGCCCAAGTGGTTGCCGGGCATTGTGGTTGCTGTCGCTGGACCAGTGTCGTACTTGGTCGTCACCAAGGATGGACGTCGATGGAGACGTCATGTTGATCAACTCAGAAGTCGTTCTGCCATTGGACAGTTCCACTTCTGGGATGCGCGAAGAGGAGAAACCGTTGGTTGCTTCCCCGGCAGGGTGTTCCGAACTTGGCATTCCAGCCCAGAGGAACCTGGGAGACGGGACGAAGGAGAGGAGGCTGCAACGCCCAGTACCGAATCTGGTTCCTGTGGCGAGGACCGTGAAGTGAGCGCATCCCTTCCAGTCCAGCGACCACAGCTCCAACGCAGCCGCCCTGCGTATCTGAAGGACTTCGTGACGTAGGGGGCAGGAGTGTTATAGCGGGACAATCTTCAGGGCTAAGCAACCTTGTGTTACTATGTATCACGTGACGTCGGCTTTAACGCCGCTCTGTACGATGCCTCCGGCAATAAAGGATGTAACAATTTTATACGACTGACGAAAAAAAATCGATTCTAAGACTGCAGTGCAGTTCTCTTGTAAGAGACAGAATAGCTTTACTTGTACACAAACGGCTCGCATCGCGCAGACAAACTGAACGATGTGAACAGGGGCAGTAAGGAAAGCGCTAAAGGACAACTGCGGCTATTTTTTTACCGTACTGTGGTTGAGTTATATTGCTCATGGCTTTCTCATCAGTAGACGCGACTTCATTCTTTAAAGTACTGAAACAATAAATTTAAATAATCGAGGCACTTTGAGCCAAAACTCTCGCGCGGGGGGCGGCGTTGCATGATGTCAGTGGTTAAGCCACTCGTGCCAAGAGCTGCACGTGCACACTGCCGCGCTGCGCCAACGCGAATCGGAGTCGCTTAGTACCGCTATAATATTAGCGTTACGAAGGGTATATGCTTCGGCTTGTTGGTTCATAATTGAAAGGTGAAAAACATAGCGCAAAGAGACGAGGACACAGAAAGACGGACAACACACGGCGCTAACTTCCAACAATGGTTTATTTCAGAAAGAAAGGTGGTTTTATAACGACAGCACGACCAACACGCCGTCAAACCATGTGCTAGCAAAGCGTATCAGCCAGATATGCGAGCTCTTTCGCCATCAGTGATACAGAGGGGGTACTAACACAATCATCTTTCAAAAGTGATATCCATTCCGCTTCTCGTGTCAACCGGTTATTGTGCACTTTTAAAACCATGCATTGTTCAAGAAGCGGTATGCAGTGACACCCACGGCAGTGGGCTGACAACCCTTTTCCACGCATATCATCTACGTCACGCCCATGCTCTCGAAGCCTATCATTCAGGCATCTGCCGGTTTGCCCTACATACTGCTTGCCACAGGAAAGAGGAATCTGATAAATGACATTTTCAATACAATTGACAAACTTTTTCCTATTTCGTACACAGATGACTCAACTTCTTAGGCGCCGAACAAACCACTCTGGCTCCCGAACGTTGCGCTATTTTTTTGAGATTATGAGAAAACTTATGAATATAAGGAATGACGGCAACTTTTTCTTTCTTACTCATGGCTTCCTGGTTATCCTGGCCTTTTTCATTGCAGATTTCTTCAAAACACCGACCTTGTTGGTCGTGCTGTCGTTATAAAACCACCTTTCTTTCTGAAATAAACCATTGTTGGAAGTTAGCGCCGTGTGTTGTCCGTCTTTCTGTGTCCTCGTCTCTTTGCGCTACGTTTTTCACCTTTCAATTATGAACCAACAAGCCCAAGCATATACCCTTCTGAAATATATTTCTAGTACAACGGGCCCTTTTATGTGTTCTGTGGATACTTCGACTGTCATAGCCATCATTGCTGTCGCAACCAGTCGCGCTAGGACATTCTCGTTTTGCTGCCGGAATAATCTTCTTGTTAAACCTGGAAAGCGCATAAAAACAACGGACAACAGAAAGAGACAGACACACGAGCGCTTACTTCCAACTGATTTTTATTTTCATGCGAGAGCAGAATATATGTACACTTCAGATCACCTGCGCATGCGAAGAAAACACATACAAGATAAAATATTATCTGGCTGCACATGCAAAAGAAGAAAGATATGCAATCTCTTTCTCAGACAGCAAAATCGACGCACCACTTACACATTCATCGCCAGATCGTGCTATCTCACTTGCCTCAACAATTTCACGCGTTGTTTTACACTTGCTTTTATACAGAACTTTACATTGATGAAAGAGAGGACGACAATTCTTGCTTTTGCACTTGAGGCAATGAATGCTCAAATGCCCACCTTTTCTGTTTTCGACAACGTAATTGTGTTCACCTAATCTCTCATTCAGGCATCTACCAGTTTGGCCTATGTAATATTTACCGCAAGTCAAAGGCAACTTGTACACAACCCCTTCTGTGCATTTTACAAATGGTTTTTGGTGCTTGATCATGCAACCTGACTTCATCCTGTTTATTGACGTGCTCTGTTTGCTTAGCGCACTCAGCTTACTTGGGGCAGAGAACAACACATTTACATTCACTCGGTTACCAATTTTTCTTAGGTTGTGTGACAACCTGTGCTTATAGGGTATGACTGCAAACTTTCTTTTATCTTTTGTCTTATCCGGCTCTTGCTTTGAGTTAGCATTCCTTTTGTTTGTTTTTACAAGTCCTTCTGCAACAGACACCAGCATGTGCAAAGGGTAGCCAGCATCTTGCAACTTTCTTGACTGTAAAAAGATGCTTTCTTCAACAGAATGTGGGCATGACTTTTTCAAACAGTTTATGAAACCTAAACGAGCTATGTTACGTTTAATGAGTTTAGAATGCGCGGAGCTAAAAGGTAAAGGCAATTTTCCATCTCTGGGATGATAAGTCCAGCAAATATGATCTGCAAAAAATGTTAATATGATGTCAAGGAAGCGTATGCTATTGTTATCAGGGAGCTCATGTGTGACAACAAGTGGAGATAAACAATTCGAAAAACAATCTAAAACACTTCCAACGGCCTCATCGAGGGTGATTACAGTTGTGTCTAACAAAATTAAAAAGTCGTCAACGTAACGAAATACATTTACCACCCCTACGTCTTTCAGGCAGGCAAAGAGCCTTCTGTCACATTCTGATAAAAACAAGTCACTTAAAATGGGAGCCACACTGGACCCTATACAAATTCCTTGCTTCTGTAAAAACAGGTCATCGCCCCACCTAACAAATGTAGAATCAAGATATGTACCTAAAAGTTCAAGAAAAGCGCCAACACTCACACCCACTGAATTCTGAAAATCGATTACACCAGAGTTCTCGATACATCTTTCAACGCACTGCAGCAAACCATTTTGGGGCAAAGAGTAGTAGAGGTCCTTTATATCTACCGAGAAAGCACTGAGACTTCTTCTTTCACTTTGCTTAAGAAAAGTAGTCACGCAATCGGAATTTTTTATTAAGAAGGGGTCGTCAACAACTAGCTGTTTTAGGCTCCTTTGCAGGAAGTCTGAGACTGATTTTTGCCACAGTCCATCGAAAATTCCAGAGGCCTAAGTCTTGACATGTTTTTTTCTGCTAAAACCCATAAATTGGATTGCCCTTTAAGAATAATCGTTTCAGAAGCGGGAACGTGGCAAAAATCAGTCTCAGACTTCCTGCAAAGGAGCCTAAAACAGCTAGTTGTTGACGACCCCTTCTTAATAAAAAATTCCGATTGCGTGACTACTTTTCTTAAGCAAAGTGAAAGAAGAAGTCTCAGTGCTTTCTCGGTAGATATAAAGGACCTCTACTACTCTTTGCCCCAAAATGGTTTGCTGCAGTGCGTTGAAAGATGTATCGAGAACTCTGGTGTAATTGATTTTCAGAATTCAGTGGGTGTGAGTGTTGGCGCTTTTCTTGAACTTTTAGGTACATATCTTGATTCTACATTTGTTAGGTGGGGCGATGACCTGTTTTTACAGAAGCAAGGAATTTGTATAGGGTCCAGTGTGGCTCCCATTTTAAGTGACTTGTTTTTATCAGAATGTGACAGAAGGCTCTTTGCCTGCCTGAAAGACGTAGGGGTGGTAAATGTATTTCGTTACGTTGACGACTTTTTAATTTTGTTAGACACAACTGTAATCACCCTCGATGAGGCCGTTGGAAGTGTTTTAGATTGTTTTTCGAATTGTTTATCTCCACTTGTTGTCACACATGAGCTCCCTGATAACAATAGCATACGCTTCCTTGACATCATATTAACATTTTTTGCAGATCATATTTGCTGGACTTATCATCCCAGAGATGGAAAATTGCCTTTACCTTTTAGCTCCGCGCATTCTAAACTCATTAAACGTAACATAGCTCGTTTAGGTTTCATAAACTGTTTGAAAAAGTCATGCCCACATTCTGTTGAAGAAAGCATCTTTTTACAGTCAAGAAAGTTGCAAGATGCTGGCTACCCTTTGCACATGCTGGTGTCTGTTGCAGAAGGACTTGTAAAAACAAACAAAAGGAATGCTAACTCAAAGCAAGAGCCGGATAAGACAAAAGATAAAAGAAAGTTTGCAGTCATACCCTATAAGCACAGGTTGTCACACAACCTAAGAAAAATTGGTAACCGAGTGAATGTAAATGTGTTGTTCTCTGCCCCAAGTAAGCTGAGTGCGCTAAGCAAACAGAGCACGTCAATAAACAGGATGAAGTCAGGTTGCATGATCAAGCACCAAAAACCATTTGTAAAATGCACAGAAGGGGTTGTGTACAAGTTGCCTTTGACTTGCGGTAAATATTACATAGGCCAAACTGGTAGATGCCTGAATGAGAGATTAGGTGAACACAATTACGTTGTCGAAAACAGAAAAGGTGGGCATTTGAGCATTCATTGCCTCAAGTGCAAAAGCAAGAATTGTCGTCCTCTCTTTCATCAATGTAAAGTTCTGTATAAAAGCAAGTGTAAAACAACGCGTGAAATTGTTGAGGCAAGTGAGATAGCACGATCTGGCGATGAATGTGTAAGTGGTGCGTCGATTTTGCTGTCTGAGAAAGAGATTGCATATCTTTCTTCTTTTGCATGTGCAGCCAGATAATATTTTATCTTGTATGTGTTTTCTTCGCATGCGCAGGTGATCTGAAGTGTACATATATTCTGCTCTCGCATGAAAATAAAAATCAGTTGGAAGTAAGCGCTCGTGTGTCTGTCTCTTTCTGTTGTCCGTTGTTTTTATGCGCTTTCCAGGTTTAACATGTCTAACCAACTCGCCCAAACGCAGCCATTATTGAATAATCTTCTACCAGATGAGGTGAAGCGTCTCTTCGGTGGGTTTATCCCTTCACGAGGACATGGCGTCAGAGTGTGCAAGATTCTGAAGGCTGAGTCGTTTCGACAAGCTCGTCTCTACAAGGAATTTCTGCATCTTCTTGTTCACCAAAGGTCGAGCCAATCCACAGCAAGGAACAAGCTTCGAGAGTGCCAGCGGCTGGTCAGTCAGACTACGGACTTCGTTTGGCAGCGACAACTGAGCTATCTCAGAAGTCAGCTTGGCAACAAGCCATCTTCACCCCGGTATGTCATCCATACCCCGCAAGGACTGGATCTTCCTGACCATGTGAAATCTGTTCTATCGTTGGGTCCTAAGTTTGCTCTGGAGCCAAGTACGTCTTCAGCGGAGCGGCTCACGTTCGTTCACCAGATTTCCCGAATCGTCCCTGAACAAGAGGCTGACCGGTGTGTTTCGGCAGGCGTCAATACCTTGCTGAGATGTACAGGGTCTGTTCTGAAAGTAGTAAGTAGGACTGGTTCTTTCCTGGGCGAATAGGCGGACGATAGGTGGACTGCGCGTGCAGGATTGTTGAAGGGGGATATTGGGAATGCTGGGGAAAATCGGCAGTCGGCTCTCGGCCGTTGAAGAGAGGAGGTCGTTTGTACTGTGAACCCCTGTCGAAACGTCTCGTCACGCAGAATCGTCGAGCGTTTACTGGATCAGCGATACGCGATCAAATTTTGAGTAAATCTTGGTAAAACGGGCAAAGAGACTCACAACATGATTAAGGAGGCCTACGGTGATGCTTCCATGGGTAGATCAGGTGTTTTTTGAGTGGCACAAGCTTTTCCGAGAAGGTAAGGAAAGAGTGGAGGAGGACGACCGCTCCAGACGCCCTTCGACCAGCAAGACCAACGAAAATGTGTAGCGAGTGAAACATTTACTTAACAGTGATCGTAGAATGAGTATCAGAATGATTGCTGGTGACTTGACCATTCCTCAAACCCAAGTTTTTGAGATCGTGACAGAAAACTTATCCATGAGGAACGCGTGCGCGAAGTTGGTGCCGGGAGTGTTGTCAGAGGAGGAAAAGGCCAACCGGTAGGATCTTCTTCATCATGTGAATGAGGACCCCGATTTTTTGCCCAGCACAAGGCGACAACGCTGCCTCAGCCCCCCTACAGCCTCGACTTGGCCCCGCCAGACTTTTTTCTATTCCCGAGAATAAAATCGACGCTCGAGGGGAAACATCACGGATCGGTAGAGGTGGTTCAACAGGCCGCAACGAGGGAGCTAAACAGCATTCCGGTCCAGGCGTCCCTGGAGGCGTACGAAAGCTGTAAAACTCATTGCCAGCAGCGTGTAGGTGCGGAAGGGTGCTTACTACCTTGAAAAATTGTAATCGTTTGTACTATTCTCTTGAATAAATTTTGTTTAAAAAATGAGTCCTACTACATTCAGAACAGACCATGTAAGTGGCAGCCTTCCAGACTTCCTGTAAATCGTGTTAAGTCGTATCTCCAGCAGCATTCATTGTGCCTGCTTCCTACGGATAAAGAAGGAGGGTTTGCCGCGTTTCCGTCTGGTATGTTTAATGAAAAAGCGTGTGAAGCTCTGTCCTCCACTTTTAACTGCCATCCAACTGTAAACATTTTAAAGAAAAAAGCAAAAGCGAAGAAACTGTGCAAAAAGTTAGACCTTGGTTCTGTTTTGAAAAGAATTACGGATTGTAAAAAGGACTTTCTTCACGTTTTCTTCAATGCAAAAACCCATAAAACTGATGTTCCTTTCCGAGTTATTGTATCCGAGAATGGTACTTGGCAAAAATCGGTTGCCATGTGCCTACAAGAAAAACTAAAGCTGCTTTCTATTCAGGATCCCTTTCTAGTCCGTAATTCTGAGCAGGTTCTAGATTTTTTCAAGTCACATGAGGGACAAGGCCTATGCGCTTTCTCTGTGGACATGAAAGATCTGTATTACTCCATTCCGCATGATGCTTTGTTATCCTGTATTGAAGAATGTATAGACCAGCAAGGGCCGATTGCTTTTCAAAATGCTTCTGGCATCTCGGTGAATGGATTTATAGAACTTTTGAAATTATATCTCAAGTCAACGTTCATAGTATGGGATGAAAAACCTTATCTTCAGAAATATGGCATCTGTATAGGTTCATGCATTGCACCCATCCTCAGCGATTTGTTTTTAGCCCGTTTGGACAGGTCTTTTGCTGATATTGTAAAAGATACCAATGTTATCAAGATTTTTAGGTACGTTGACGACTTTCTGATTGTCCTTAACAGTAATGACAGTTCCTTTAAGGATGACGTTCTTAATGTTCTCACTCTTTTTCGTAACCATTTTAGTCCTCTTGAACTAACGTTTGAACTACCTGAAAACAGGGTTATCCAATTCCTTGACATCAGCATCACAATGCATCATGACCGGACGTGCTGGTTGTTCAAACCTCGCGGCGAAAAACCATTGTTACCTTTTCATTCAGCCCATTCTAAGCTCGTAAAAAGATCTATTGCTAGCCTTTCATTTTTTAACTGTTTGAAGAAGTCTTGCCCGCACCTCATGCATGAAAGTTTTTCTCAGCAGTGTAAGAGGCTTGAGAATGCTGGATACCCTTCCCATGGTTGGTTGGTTTATGGGGTTTAACGTCCCAAAGCGACTAAGGCTATGAGGGACGCCGTAGTGGAGGGCTCCGGAAATTTCGACCACCTGGGGTTCTTGTCCTAGTGTCTGTGGCGGAAGGTGTTTTGAAGAAAGTCTGCAAAAAAAAAAGGTCAGGATAACCAGGAAGCCATGAGTAAGAAAGAAAAAGTTGCCGTCATTCCTTATATTCATAAGTTTTCGCATAATCTAAAAAAAATAGCGCAACGTTCGGGAGCCAGAGTGGTTTCATATTTGCTAGCGCTTAGTGAACACACGGGACAAGAACACAAATACACAGGACAGACGCTAGTCCTGTCCAGAGTGGTTTGTTCGGCGCCTAAGCAGTTGAGTCATCTGTGTACGAAACATTTCAAAAAATCTAAAAAGGGTGTTGGTTGTACAAAAAAATATAGGAAAAAGTTTGTCAATTGTATTGAAAATGTCATTTATCAGATTCCTCTTTCCTGTGGCAAGCAGTATGTAGGGCAAACCGGCAGATGCCTGAATGATAGGCTTCGAGAGCATGGGCGTGACGTAGATGATATGCGTGGAAAAGGGTTGTCAGCCCACTGCCGTGGGTGTCACTGCATATCGCTTCTTGAACAATGCATGGTTTTAAAAGTGCACAATAACCGGTTGACACGAGAAGCGGAATGGATATCATTTTTGAAAGATGATTGTGTTAGTACCCCCTCTGTATCACTGATGGCGAAAGAGCTCGCATATCTGGCTGATACGCTTTGCTAGCACATGGTTTGACGGCGTGTTGGTCGTGATGTCGTTATAAAACCACCTTTCTTTCTGAAATAAACCATTGTTGGAAGTTAGCGCCGTGTGTTGTCCGTCTTTCTGTGTCCTCGTCTCTTTGCGCTACGTTTTTCACCTAGCGTTACGAGATCTTGAAATAATTTTTTGGCGGAAGCTTAGCAGCGGCAGTGGAAGCACCGACTGTGTCGTATAATTACACCGTGCTGCTGCACATGTGCGGTAGCAAGTTTCCTCAAGAGCTGCCGTCATCGACTTCTGGACCGGCCAAACAACTTGCCACGTAATAGCCTCGCGCTGTTGCCGGCTTCATAAAGGGACACCCCAGTCCACCGCAGAACACCGTGGGAGCCAGCGACAGTGACTACGGAACCATCGGTCTGAACGATCTCTCGTGTACGTAGAGCTATAATTCGACATAGTGGCTAGCGCACAAGGAAGACGCACACGGATGGAATACAGACAGGACAAACACTAGACTTGCAACTGAAATTTTACTTCGGAAAGGACGTATTCATATAGGAATTTATCTTCCATTTTCCTTTACTTGCGCCGCTGGTGCCGCCTCCACTTGCAGTCACGTCAAAGTGTGGTGATGGAACCTAAAAAGCCACGTGTTACCAAAAGCCACGGGCGTTACTAAAAGCGACAAGGCTGGAATGCAGAGGTGAAAAAATCATGAAATATGACTACATACGATGTAATTCAGAGGGAAAGTACGAAAGGTGAGCACAAAAAACAACAAAGACGCCACTGTGGTGGTGAACGAAGCTTGCAGAAGGCACGATAAAGGCTGAAACAGACCTGTGTATAGGCAGCCCCGGGTAAAACAGAGATTTCACATAAAAGCGCTAAAGCCAAGAAACACAAAACCAAAAATCAAATAAAACCACCGTGGCCCGTGGAACGAGTGTGGAAACAACAAAAGTGACAATGGCAGACAAAGTTAGAGACAAGTACTGCCGCAAATACACAGGTGCAGCCAGAAGGCAGACAAGAATATTGCGCTTGGAGGCAGAGGAATTTACACCCGCCAAAAACATAACCAAGGCTAAGTGGAACAAAAATTTAAACGCCAACTAACCGGTTGGGAGCAAAGGTAGCGGAAGTTCATACCCTATGGGGGGCTGCGTACTGTTCTAGGAAATTTGTTTCTTTACTGCTGAGCGCGACAGGGAGCCTTCTCACGCATTCGTTTCCAGCCTGTTTAATGTAAAGGGCCTCTAGTAGTTCCCTGCGCTCCCTTATGCTCATATTCCCTATGGCAGCGGTTTCTTTCCATCTTGCAGTACACGCAGGTTTGTGGGGGCATTTTTTGCAATGTTCGGCCAAGTGGCTATCTATCGCAACGGATGAGACCTTTAGTTGGTGCTCTGCCTAGTTGGTGCTCAGAGGCCTGTTTGTCCTACGTAGCGTTTGCCGCAGAGCAGAGGAATGTTGTACACAACGCCCTTCTGACATTCCACGGGTTTCGTTCGATGCTTCTTGGTGCAGGCATTCTTCTTCTTGCCGCCGTTGACGACTCTGCATAGCCTGCCCAACTTTCTCGGCGCTGTCAGTACTACCGAGACGCCGTTTCTTTCCGCTACTTTTCTGAGGCGGTGAGACACGCCGTGTATGTAAGGAACGGCCACTCTTCGGTTTTTTGGCAAGCTCTTTTCATTGTCCTTAGGGCAAACCCCCTTTATACCTCTTGAACGAGGCATTCTGCTACGGAAGCTATGACTTCCATCGGATGAATCCTGCATAAATACGTCCTTTCAGAAGTAAAATTTCAGTTGCAAGCCTAACGTTTGTCCTGTCTGTATTCCTTCCGTGTGCGTCTCCCTTGTGCGTTAGCCCCTATGTCGAATTATAGCAACCAACTAGCCCAGTTAAAGGCCCCGTGCCCACCCCAGCGCAGCAGACACTCTCTACCTCTCTTTGAGCGAGCCTCCTCTCCTTCCATTCCCTCCTCGAAATTCTTCTCTCCCGCTCCTCGTCGAGTAGGCTCGGCAAGGCAAAATCACCCCTTCGTTCTCCGGTGTAAGCCGGAGGCGTGGTGTCTGTGGAGTGCGTCACAGGGCGACGTCATGGCCCCGCCTTCAATAGAATTCTTTTCTTGGTTTTTGCATTTTCTCCGCACACTGAACGATCGAGAGGCGCGATCGGCTCGACCACCTAGACTTGTTAGCGAGCGCATCCTTTCATACATCTGTTTGTCATTCCCAGTTAACGAGCCACCTTTTCATTTTCTTTTAGGCCTCCCCACCGTTTCACGAGCGGAGGGGCGGAAGTCGGTTGTGTTCGAAACACACGGCGAAGCGCGGACCCGGCAACCGCCTGTTTGCTTTTCTCCATGCGTGTTTGTGTTCTGTGTGTTTGTGTCTTTTCTCCGCTCCAAAGCATATGTCATTCATTGGAGTCAAGGCGTACGCAAGATGCACGAAAGATAAGCGGTGTGTGTGCGGAGCGGTGAAGTGGGCGAGCGAGGGAAAGGCTCTGCTGCACTACTAATTAAAACCTTGTTTTGGGGGGCTCGCATAGAAGAAAAGAAACTGAGAAGGGAGTGCGCACGCAGAGCGTCTCGTGACGTGATCACGGCGGGGGGGAGGGGGGGGGGCGAACCAACTCCCTCAGTTTTACTATTTTTTTACTTTTTATGGCTAGGGTTCAAGGCTGTCGCCCCACGCTCCCTCCGCAGTTTTTTTTTTTTTGTTCCTTCATGCGGGTTTGTAGGCATGAGCCAGAACAGAAGGCGCTGCGGAAAGCCTTGTGCAGACGACGCGACGCCAAGGCTACGCCCAACCTTCTCCCGTCAGTCAGAACGATGCACCAATGGAGTGCCTTTAGCGAAAGTAGCCCCCCTTGACGTCAGCGGGGTGCTGAGTAGTGGGCCGGGCCCGTTTTTGAAGGAAGGAAAGAACGAACGGGCTTTGATTTGAATTTTCGCAGCTTTTCGGGGCGCGCATGGCTCTAGTATTTTGCAGAGGTTATCTTCGATGCCTCATCTATGCAGTGGGCTTGTTTTTAAAAAATGTCCGGACCCTGGGCAGTGGCCCTTTAAGATGAAAAGTGCGTTCTTGGGGGAAGGCGAGGGTGTTGCGTGGAGAGCGTTTTACGAATGTTTTCTTGATTTGTTTGTTTTATTTATGCGAGCCCTGGTTTCGAGGCTGTGCCCAGCCCACAGGGCCGTGGCTACTGCGAAATTAAGTAGCGATTGGTTGATCCAAGACTGGGGCGGGTCAAGAGAAATGACCGCCCCAGCGCCTTTGTTTATGTAAGAAATAAAAACGGAAGGAAAAGCCAGGAATGGCAGTCGCAACGAGGCTCCGTGCTTAGCACGTACGGAAAATTCTAGGCTCTAACCGAGACCGCCGGTCGATGAGTAAGATTTTCCCCGAAGTTGTATCTCTGTGTGAGATAGTATCTCTGTGTGAGATAAGTACCCTCTAAGTTACAGTACTTGAACGTCTGTGTGACTTCACGCTTCTGCAACTGAGTTTGCCTTGTATATACTCTGTAAATATAATTTCCCTTTCGTACCTTCTGCTTCTGGACTCCTGTGCTTCAAAACACCACCGAACTACTCACGTTTGGAGGAGGCTGGACTCCCCCGAAGAAAAGCAAACGAACCTGAAGAAGGAAGAGAATTTACTGTCCAGGAATATGACCATGAAGGGAACGACCAGACAAAACAGGCGATAAATTATACCAAAAAATGAAGTTAAAGGTCAGATGAAAACAGATAAACGCAATAGTTTTTTTAGTTTATAATTTGTACTCACAGAAAATGCGCTTGACGGCAACACATTTAGTGACGAAGGAACATAGAATGCACGAGTTCTTTTACCATAGCGAGTGGAGCAGCGGGGAATACTATATCTCTCTTTTGGTCTGAGAGTTCTACTCGGAACATACTCAACTTTATACGCACTTTCCCAAAAATGTTTGAGTACAACCGTTCCAAATAAGACAGCATTAAAGTTTGGGAGCCTTAGAAAACTAAAAACATCACATTCCTTTGGCAGGTGTAAATCGTAAACACTGTTTTTTAAGATTGAGCGCAATATGGAGTTCAGTCTGTTTTGCCAACGAAGCGCACAATGCCCATAAACTGTTATCCCATACCGTAAAACACTGTAACCCAAGGCATGAATTACTGCTTTTCTAACGGAAAAAGGCATGTAGTATCTAATATTGAACAGCAGACAAGAAAGAGCCCGTAATTTCTGACAAACATGGTGAAGGTGAGAATTCCAAGACAAGTCACTATCAAACAGCAAACCGAGATATTTTACACGGGAAGCATAAACCAGAGGTGTACAGGAGAACGGGGCACAATCAGAAGTATGTAAAAGTAAAGACCGGTCAAGCGTCAACTTCTTTCAAGGGTTACAGAAGCATATCAGATTTGTTTTGGATACGCTAACGTTGATAAGATTGTGGGCGAACCAGTCCATAACTTTTGTTGAAGTACTTTGAAGATCATTGAAAGCATCAGAAAAGTTCTTTGCACAGGAAATGATAACGGTATCATCAGCATATTGAAACAAACGACCGGGAACTGTACTGTGTCAACAAGATAATTTACAAAGAGATTAAATAGCAAAGGGCTCAGAATGGACCCTGGGGGACACCCGTGTTGATATCAATACAACTACTGCGAAAATTGGCGACTGAGACTAGCTGCCGTCTGTTCTGTAAGAAATTAGTAAGCAATAACAAAAACAAGCCTCTACATCCTAACATATGAATTTTAGTTAAGAGCAGGCTATGACAAACACTGTCAAAAGCTTTACTCACGTCTAGAAACAATGCACATGCAACCTGGTTAGACTCGAAAGCCAAATTCAAAGTATCAGCGAAATCTTCAAGAAGAACCTGGGTGTCTTTGCCAGCACAAATCCGTACTGGGCAGAAGAAATGACACCATGTATATCCAAGAAACCCTGCATACTCTGAAGCAAGTGTTTTTCAAGTATTTTGGATATCGCTGGCAAAATTGAGATGGGTCGATAATTTTCTACCCTATTGCGTGCTCCATTTTTGAAACATGGAATGATAATGGCGGTTTTCATTAGGACTGGTATTTCGGCTGTTGAAATATTGTAACAGTTGCTACACTGAAAAGTAACTGCAGCGGCTGAACGAGGGCACCAGAGAAACGGACCTCTACTTCAGCGTCGTCTACTTCTTGCGGCTGCGATCTTTTTCCTCTTCTACGTCCAATCCTCGTGTCACTGCCCCCTCTTCAGGAGCATCGCCCCGATGCGGTGTTCCCGTCAGACCGAAGAAAAAGTGTTCAAGAGTTGCACCACGAGTCTGACATCACGGAATATGACTACATGCAGCCGGAAAGTCACTCGGGGGGTCGCTCGTAGTACGGCTTCATTCGCACCACATGCACAACGTCGCTGCGCTTGCCGTTCTGCGATGAACGAGCTGGCGAGGCTGGTGCAACTTCGTACGTTACGTCGCTGAGGCGGCGGACAACAAGGTAAGGGCCGAAGTAGCGGCGCAGTAACTTTTCGGACAGCCCGCGGCGACGAACGGGCGTCCAAACCCACACATAGTCGCCTGGGTTGTAGGTAACGTGGCGGCGTCCAAGGTTGTAGCGGTCAGCATCGATCTGCTGCTGACGATGAATGCGGTGTCTGGCCAGTTGCCGCGCTTCTTCCGCACGCTGAACATAGGTGGCGACGTCGACATCAAGTTCACTCTCACTGTCAGGGGGGTCCACGGGTAGCATAGCATCCAGGGGGGTGGTAACCTGTCGACCGAAGACTAATTCGAACGGAGTGAACTGCGTCGTCTCTTGCTGCGCGGTATTATACGCGAATGTTGCGTATGGAAGAATTTCGTCCCATGTCTTGTGCTCGATATCAATATACATGGAAAGCATGTCGGTCAAGGTCCTGTTGAGGCGTTCCACCAAGCCGTTTGTCTGCGGGTGGTAGGCCGTTGTACGTCTATGGCTGGTGTGCGTGAGCTTGAGTACAGCCTGAGTGAAGCGGGCCGTAAATGCAGCTCCACGGTCAGTAATGATAGCTGCACGAGCGCCATGACGCAGGACGATGTTGTGGACGAAGAAGTCGGCGACTTCAGCAGCAGTACCGTTTGCAAGTGACGCGGTCTCAGCGTATCGGGTCAAATAATCTGTCGCGACCGCAATCCACCGTTTTCCTCTGGACGACTTCGGAAAAGGGCCGATGAGGTCTATGCCAATTTGCTGAAAAGGGGTCTTTGGTGGTGCTATGGGCTGCAGAAAGCCTGCTGGCTTCAGAGGAGGAGATTTGCGCCGTTGGCAATCCCGGCATGTTGTTACGTATCTACGCACGGATTGTAGTAAATTGGGCCAGTAATACTTAAGCCGAATCTTTGCCAGTGTGCGACTGACCCCCAAGTGGCCGGCGGATGATTCATCATGACAAGCGCTTAAGATTTCGGAGCGTAACTGGGATGGCACAACAAGCAGAAACGTCTCCTTGTTGCTGTCGAAGTTGCGCTTGTAGAGGACTCCACGCCGCAGAATGAAGGACTGTAGTCCACGGCGAAACACACGAGGTACATGAGCATTCAAACCCTCCAGATACTTAACGAGTGGCGCCAACTCAGAATCTGCTCGTTGAAGCTGCGCCATACGGGAGATGCTAATGGCACAAAGAGTAGGGCAATCTTCGGTGATGTCTTGCGTAGCCGGTTCCACGGGCGCTCGTGATAAACAGTCCGCATCTTGGTGCTGCCGACCCGATTTATAGACGACCGTAACGTCGTACTCCTGTAAACGGAGGCTCCATCTAGCCAACCGGCCGGAAGGGTCTTGAATGCTGGCTAGCCAGCATAGCGAGTGATGATCGCTGACAACACGAAACGGTCGGCCGTAGATGTAAGGTCGAAACTTACTCAGAGCCCAGATGACGGCAAGGCACTCCTTTTCTGTCGTCGAATAGTTCCGTTCCGATCGAGAAAGTGTGCGGCTCGCATAAGCGATTACTCGCTCTGCGCCGTCCTGCCACTGTACGAGGATCGCTCCGAGGCCGACATTGCTGGCGTCAGTGTGGACATCAGTCTCTGCATTCTCGTCGAAATGAGCTAGTATTGGTGGACTTTGAAGGCGGCAGCGGAGTTCCTCGAAGGCTGCGTCTTGGGCACTTCCCCATACGAAGGGTGTGTCATCTCGAGTCAAGGCAGTCAATGGCTCAGCTAGGCGAGAAAAATCTTTAACAAAGCGGCGGTAATACGAGCAGAGGCCCAAAAAACGTCGGAGGGCCTTCTTGTCGGTTGGGCGTGGGAAACGGGAGACGGCGGAAGTGTTGTCGGGGTCTGGAAGAACACCTTGTGCGCTAACAACATGTCCTAAGAAACGGAGCTCCTCGAAGGCGAAATGGCATTTCTCTGGCTTGATAGTTAGTTGTGCAGACTGGAGGGCTTGAAGGACAATGCGCAATCGCTGCAAGTGTTGTTCGAAGCTAGACGAAAAGATGACCACGTCGTCCAGGTACACAAGGCACGACTGCCACTTCAAACCAGCTAAAACAGTGTCCATCATGCATTGAAATGTGGCCGGAGCGGAGCAAAGTCCAAATGGGAGCACCTTAAATTCGTACAGACCGTCGGGTGTCACGAAAGCCGTTTTCTCGCGGTCTCGCTCGTCCACCTCGATCTGCCAATATCCGCTTTTCAGATCTAAGGAAGAGAAGAACCTGGCGTCCCGGAGTCGGTCGAGGGCATCATCGATCCTCGGGAGTGGGTATACGTCCTTTTTGGTAACATTATTCAGTTTCCTGTAATCAACACAGAATCGCAACGTGTTGTCTTTCTTTTTCACCAGGACCACCGGCGACGCCCACGGACTTGTTGACGGCTGTATAACATCGTCTGCAAGCATTTCATCGACTTGCGTTCTAATAGCTTCGCGCTCTTTAGGCGAAACGCGGTATGGACGCTGACAAACTGGTGGCGTGGTCGAATCGGTGACAATGCGATGCTTGGCTACCGGCGTACGTCCGACCTTGGAGCTCGCCGCGAAGCAATCTTTAAAATCAAGTAGCAGCGACGACAGAAGGTTCTTCTGATGAGGTGACAACTCCGGGTTGATTTTAACCTTCTGAAGGGCGTTACTTGGTGCGGCATCGTCGTGAAGATTCACCTGTACGGGGCACAAATTCGGCAACCTATCCACGTCGTCGAGAAAGGCGACGGCCGTTCCCTTGGCGAGGTGCTGAATTTCATTCGTGAAATTCGTCAGAAAAACTGTCGCACAGCCGTCATTCAGTTCGACAAGACCGCGCGCGATAGCCACACCCTTCTCGAGCAACAGCGAAGGGTGACTGTCCGCAATACCTTCGTAGTCGTGAAACGAGTCGTTCCTCACTAACACCAGTACACTGGGCAGTGGTGGCAGCATTACGCCGTCTTCGACTATACGCAGAGCGTTGACTCCTGGGCCTTCTGTGTCACTCTGCGCCACGGCTTGCTTCGTCGAAAATCTGACTCGCGCCTCGTGTAGATCGATCACAGCACCGTTTGCCTGTAGAAAGTCGAGGCCCAGAATCAAATCTCTCGAACACTCGCTCAAGACGACGAATTCACCCACGTAGACGAAACCGCGGATGCAGACTCGGGCTGTGCACCTTCCGGCCGGGCTAATGAGGTGACCTCCAGCTGTGCGAATGCTAGGGCCCAACCATGGTGTCAAAACTTTGCTCAATTCCTGGGCGAGGGTGTGGCTCATCACTGAATAGTCAGCACCAGTATCAAGTAAAGCGATGGTGTCAGTTCCGTCAATCGTCACACACAAATCAGAAGTAGCGCGTCGGATGCTGTCGCTACCCTGCCCCGGTGAGGAATCAGCGTATCGGTATACCGGCGGCGGAGGATCTTCAGTTTTCCCGACAGCAGCGGCCTTGCCTCCGGAGACCGCTGGAATTAGTTTTCCCGATGTGGACTGGGAGAACGCCGCTCAGGGTAGCCGGCGTCTCGGCGAGGGCTTGGGGAACGGTAACGCAGCGGAGATGACGACCTAGGATCGTAACGACCGTATGTCCCAGGCCTCTGACGGGCCGACAGATGAGCTTCAATTTCGAATGGTCGTTCGCCATTCCGGGGGCAAGGGTCGTCGGGCGCGAAACCACGCAGACCCACTCGGCGGTACGGGCAGGCCCTGTAAAGATGTCCCGCCTCACCACAGTGGTAGCAAAGGGGCCGCCGGTCCGGTGCACGCCACACATCACACTTCCGTGGCCGCTGGTAAGCTGGTCGATCAGGCACACGGGAAAGACCAGACGGCTGCGCTGCGTGAGTCGCGGTATTCACGTCGTAGCCTGACGTTGGGGCCCGGCAGAGGACAGACGCATAGGTAGGTCTGACCTCAGTCTGTCTTGGGATCTCAGGCAGTTGTTGCTGCTGTGCTGCTAGGCGCACCTCGTCCCGGACGACTTCAGACAGCGATGTAACAGACGGCGCGCTGGGAGGCAGCTGGAGGGCTTGTAATTCCTCCCTGACGATCGACCTGATTAGGTCCCGTAAAACGGCCGCATCACTCCCTAGCGGCATCGAAGAAACAGCGGGCCCAAGCGTGCTTACATCCCGATTGTACTGCCGGGCTCGTTGCAGGAGCGTCGTCTCCATTGTAGTCGCTTCCGTGAGGAATTCGGCAACAGTACGCGGTGGACTGCGCACAAGACCGGCGAAAAGCTCCTGCTTGACCCCGCGCATGAGGTGGCGAAGCTTCGTCTCCTCCGCCATGGATGGGTCAGCACGCTTGAAGAGGCGTGTCATGTCCTCCACATACATGCGGACGCTTTCGTTAGTCCGCTGGTTACGGGAGCGAAGCGCAGCTTCAGCTTTCTCCCGGCGGTCTGCGTTGGGGAATGTAGCTAGGAGATTTTGGCGAAATGCCTCCCAGGTGGACAGGTTGCTCTCGTGGTTCTCGTACCATGTCCTAGCGGAGTCCTCGAGCGCAAAATACACGTTATGCAGCTTACGGTCGTCGCTCCAGCCGTTGTAGCGGGCGACCCGCTCGAAGGTGTCTAGCCAGTCTTCCGCATCTTCGTACACGTCACCGTGAAAAGATGGCGGTGTTCGCGGCGTGTGGTAGAGGATGGGCGCCGGGGACCTACTGTCTGTGGCCATTTCCGGTGGGACCGCCGGTCGAGGCTGCGTCATCCTCGTCGGGTTGGCAAGAGGCCCGAACTCAGGCGACTCACCGCGGAGGCGGCGGCTTGGGCGCTGATGGACCGGTGTGAGTTCCGTCTTTATCTCGGAGGTGTACGCAGGTCGGGAAGCGTACCCAGCACTGCTCCACCAGATGTGTAACAGTTGCTACACTGAAAAGTAACTGCAGCGGCTGAACGAGGGCACCAGAGAAACGGACCTCTACTTCAGCGTCGTCTACTTCTTGCGGCTGCGATCTTTTTTCCTCTTCTACGTCCAATCCTCGTGTCAATATTATGATTCAGTATTGTCAGTAACACACATTTAAGGACATGAAAATTTCTGCATAAATCGGCAATTAATATTCCATCGATGCCAGGAGATTTATTGGGTTTTAGGCTTGCAAGCAGACATTGAAGGTCATGTTCGGAAATAAGAGGCAGGTAGGCGGATTCTGCCAAAGAGTGCTTGAAGGAACATGTGTTCGGATGTGGCCTTGCTACGCCAACTACACAAGAAAAGTAACTTAAATTCTTGCACAACCGTTTCCGCATCGCTCGAAAAATGTTCCAGAATAGACCTGTCCTTGCACATGGCAGAGTTCTCACCTCGTAAGTCGTTGACAAGCCTCCACGTTCGTCTGCTATCAGAACGTGCATCGAAAAATTTTTTCCGG
The DNA here is from genome assembly GCF_055824585.1 of Amblyomma mixtum. NCBI lineage: Eukaryota > Metazoa > Arthropoda > Arachnida > Ixodida > Ixodidae > Amblyomma > Amblyomma mixtum. The sequence continues at coordinate 69,593,272 of NC_143021.1, read as the reverse complement.
CAGTGTATCCGCTTGGCAAGCCTAACCATCGCATTGACTCTGTTTCTGCATATCTTAAACCTGAGTCGCAACTCGTCACAAGAAGGCGCACGCCTTACTTGCGTCCACAGTAACTCTTTTTATTTAATTGCTGCCAATATTTCCGCTCACATCCACCGGCTATCAACACTGCGCTGCTTAATATGGAGACACCGCGTGGCGGCCTGTTTAAATTTTTTGAACAGTTTAACGAATTCTTCATACATCTCACCAGGAGGCACGATTTTTAAGAAATTGTACCACTCGTATTGTGTTATTAACTCGTCCAATATTTTAGGGTCTGTGATAGTAATTTTTTTTCTGCAATTCATAGTAGACGCCAGGCAAGACGGTTGGGTGAAGTCGCAGCAGATGAAGTAGAGATCAGCAAGTTTTTGACGGACAACAACTGAACGCGTTGTAAGATTGTGAGCACGAACATTGATATGGTCAATACACGAGACAACCAGACGGTTAGATAATACCTCTTCACGCGTGACTTCGTGGATAGTATTCTGGATACCCCATTTCGACAGCACGTCTAGATATTCGCATGTTAAACGTGTAGTGGTACGATGGGTGTCAATGTTGATATCGCCGATCAAACATAAGTGTTCTTCCAATGGCAAAGCTGAGACTGCAGAATCCAGCTCTTCAAGGAAGAGCCGCCCATTGTTACACGGGGGACGATAGACCGCTAAAATTACCAAAGAAAAGTTTGATACTGAAAGGCGCAAGGCTACCACCTCAGCCTGGCAGAAATGAACATTTATTTCTTGCACTGACCAGGCATCTTTTACAAATACAGCCACACCCCCACCTTTACCTGTTGTGCGTGTGTGTGCATACACATGCAAACCCGGTATGGTTTTCAAGAGCCCATCTGATGTAATGTTAATTTCTGTTAGTACTAAAACATCAAAGAGCGATTGCAAGGGCAGTGTTATTGCAAAAAAGTGATCCCAATGTTTGCGAATGCTGCGGATATTGACGTGCAAAATGCGGATAGCGCTGTTGTTGGCTGTGAAAAGTGTGTGAACTTGCGAAAAGTCAGTACAAAACTATGGAACGGAATTATCCATGATTACACGATGTTTTCAAGATCTGCCACACATACCACTCGAACAACGGAAGCAACTGTCTGCAATTGTCAGGCTGATCATATTCTTTAATTTAGTATTGTGTGAACGAAAGACGAACAGGAAAGAGGTCTGGTACATTGTCAGGCATTCATTCCTTTTCAAAAATGTAGACACAGGACGAGTGCAGCACATTTTATATGGTCTGCTCGATAAATGACCTGATTTGAAACTTTGCAAGCATTGTTCTGATCATATTGATTTATGATTGATTTATACTGCAGTCTGGCCATTTAAATTCTTCTACAGGGGCTTTTGGCACTTATTATGCTATCTGATCTGCATCATTTTTTTCGGTGAGCACAGGTCCATCTGATAATCGATCAAGTCTTCGGGCTTCTTCTGCGCGTTGTAGGTAGGCGGCGACGTCGACGTTATCTTCTTCGGTAACGTTCGGCAGCATGGCGTCCAGCGTGGTCGTGGCCTCTCTGCCATGGACGAGCCTAAAAGGCGTCATCTGGGTGGTCTCCTGCACTGCGGTGTTGTAGGCGAAGACTACGTAAGGCAACATGACGTCCCAGGTCTTGTGTTCGGCATCGACATACATCACGAGCATATCGGCGGTGGTTTTCTTGAGGCGCTCGGTCAGTCCGTTGGTCTGCGGGTGGTATGCAGTTGTTTTCCGGTGGCTGGTATGGCTGTAATGGAGGATGGCTTGCGTCAGTTCCGCCGTGAATGCTGTTCCTCTGTCAGTGATGAGCACATCGGGGGCGCCGTGTCGCAGAAGAATGTTCTCCACGAAAAATTTGGCGACTTCTGCTGCTGTTCCGTTAGGTAGGGCTTTTGCCTCGGCGTAGCGGGTCAGGTAGTCGGTCGCTATAATGATCCACTTATTTCCAGATGTTGATTTCGGGAAAGGGCCAAGCAAGTCCATGCCGATCTGCTGAAAGGGCCTTGAGGGGGATTCAATGGGGTTCAGAAATCCTGCTGGTCGGGTTGGAGGGGTCTTTCGTCGCTGACAATCTCGGCAGGATTTCACATAATGTGCGACATCGGCAGACAGTCGGGGCCAGTAATACTTGTCTTGAATGCGGCGGAGGGTGCGAGAAAACCCGAGATGTCCAGCCGTCGGCTCGTCGTGTGAGGCCTGAGGAACTTCTCCGCGCAGACTGACAGGTACAACAAGGAGGTAGGCTGTCTTGTTCGCTGCAAAGTTTTTCTTCACGAGGAGATCGTTCTGTAAACAGAACGAAGACAATCCTCGCTTGAACGAGGCGGGGGCCTCGCTGCGGTGGCTCAGTGGTTACGGCGCTCGGCTGCTGACCCGAAAGACGTGGGTTCGATCCCGGCCGCGGCGGCTGAATTTCTTCAAGGCGAAATTCTAGAGGCCCGTGTGCTGTGCGATGTCAGTGCACGTTAAAGAACCCCAGGTGGTCAAAATTTCCGGAGCCCTTCACTACGGCGTCTCTCATAGCCTCAGTCGCTTTGGGACGTTAAACCCCAATAAACCAATAAACCAACCAAAGAGGCGGGGGATGAAGAAACCTTGCCTTCCAAGTATTCGATTCGATCCATCTTGGGGATCAGTTCCCACAGAAAAGCCTCGTCGCGAGTTACTTTCACTATAACTGCATGTTTCGGGCCGTAGACATATAAAATGGCCCACTGCAGGTTCAAAACATACATCTGGACTTCTATTTGTGTGTAATAAGTAGGTGTGGTTCTGAGCACAATCACATCTCCATTAAACATTAAGTAGGGGAGCAAGCTTCGCCTTTCTTCATAGTCGATGAATGGTTCTTCCAATTGTATTTGAATGTGCACTTGATTGCAATCAACACAGTTTCACTGCCAATTTTTGCGAGTCCATCTGGGCTGCAACACAGCCATGGCTGCTGTGGAAGCACAACGAGTCCTGCCTAGAACATGAATAATTGAGATTAGTGCTTGAGTTGAAATGTACAACAAAGAGGTTTGGTTTTGTGGGGTTTAACGTCCCAAAGCGACTGAGGCTATGAGAGACGCCGTAGTGAAGGGCTCCGGAAATTTCGACCACCTGGGGTTCTTTAACGTGCACTGACATCGCACAGTACACGGGCCTCTAGAATTTCTCCTCCAAAGAAATTCTAGCCGCCGCGGCCGGGATCGAACCCGCGTCTTTTGGGTCAGCAGCCGAGCACCATAGCCACTCAGCCACCGCGGCGGCTACAACAAAGAGGAAACTGAGCATGCCAGGAATAACTCCTGATGTAAACTGGTAAGTGAACTCACCTGCTCAATACGGATGCCAAGCTTTCGTTGGAGCTCTTCTCGTGCTGTGGCTTCTGTCTTGATGCCTAGTAAAACACATTTACATGTTTAACTTAAGAGCAAATAAACTGTGAACATCACGGTTTATGTCCAAGCTTGTGGCAGCACAAGTGAATTTAGTGTTGGAATGCCATAACTAAGCACTCCAAATGTTTCTTTTAAACAAATTTTTGTGCTGTTGGAAACATACCGTAGTGCATTGCAGCACTTGTGTATGATGATGTTCTGCAAAGGCTAGTAGCAGCTCTCCCCAATCCTTCATCATTCTTTTTTGTGCGTATGGCATGTGCTTTCGTGCTGCTGATGCGAAGTCGACGTTCTTCATGCCATCTGAAAATTGGCAAATTTGAAAATATGAGTCAACAGAATGTATATGAAATGTGTCGGCTACCTTTTACTGCACTTTAGTTTCATACCATGAGCAGTTTGCTTGGCCTATGGTGTGGAAGCCCATGTCACGTGGTGCTTCTTTCAGTACTACTTTTGTTTTGTACATATGCGCCCTTTCACGGTCCATTTCGCTAACAAAATCTTTTACTTCAGTTGTTTTGTCATCGAGGACATTAAGATACCTGTAAACAGGCCGGTGCGACATTGACTGCAGTAAATCCTCTAGGATTTCCTTTTCCACAGTTTCTTAGACTTTGTCAACAATGTCATCTAGCAAGGTCGCACAAATGACATCTTCAGCGCTTCGATTTTGCAGCTCCAATATTTCTCTCAGTGGACACACTATGTCCGGATAGCTGAGAACGATATTTGGGTCAGCTGGTTTGGTATCAGGAACCCTGCTGCCCTGTCCTGTTATGGAGAATGAGACAAGGGGTAAGGAAGGTAACGATTCACTCATAAAATGGAAACTGCCGTTTAAAGGTGTGGCACATCGGATGCCTAAAAATACTTACGGGGGAAGAGGTCCAAAACATCCTCTTCTAAGCGCCTCTTGGGCTGTCCGCTCGGTTTTCCCCACTTCTGGGGCTCGCTGGTGCGTGAATTTACTTGGTGGTCGTTCACATGGAGGCACACCGCAGCTGCGTGCTTGCAGTTAGCTGTAATTCCAGCTTTGCAGGAGCATCGCCCCTCTCGAACAAGCAGCTCCTGCTTTTCCTGGCACGACCACGACAGCTATGAGAGTCAGAAATAAAAGTGAGACAGCGTAGACGCTTGCCGTCATCTTAAAGAAGGCTTCCTCCCGAAACTTCCCTCTACAAATTTTCAGCTACATGTCATGTGGCACGGTGTACATTTTTTCAGCTAACTCCGTCTGCCCCTCCCACACTATTCCGTGCGCGCGTACAAAGCTAAAATTAAGGCGAGAGATTTGGTTAAAGGCTTCATTATTTAAAACACCCAGTACAATGTTGTAAGTGCGTTTTTATGCCAGCGCAATTACGCGAACGCTCCGCGCGCTCGATACCACAGCTACGACAGCGCGCCTCTAGCTCGGCACCCCTCACGCTGAACATCGCGTTCGTGGAGCGAACAAAAAAATAAATTGCAGGCATGACATTGCAACTGAAAGAAAAAAAGGCGAACAATATGTGTGGCTTCTGAGCGCTTACGTCCAGCTGCCTCCCAGCCAAGTCAGCGGGCGATGTTCTAAGGGATGGAGTATGTGTGTCTCGTACTGTCCCACTTTATAGCGGGTAATATGGTTTGGCCGCAGAGAATTTCTTCCCCATGACGCAAACGTCGTTCCCGAAAGTGCACGATTAATTTATTCAAAAATGACATGTGGAAACAACTCAGTCCTATATGCATTCCGACAACGGAGAACTTCAAACGAGTGCACCGCTTCGTTTCGTAGCTAGTGCTTATAAAAACGTTCAGTTATTTGAGCATATAACAAATGGACAGGCTTACCTCAAGGTTCACGTCGTACACAACGTTGTCGCTGACTTGTGACACGCATTTTCCATTCAATCGGGCTTCGTTGTTTTCAATTACCTGCTCTACGGAGTACACATGGCTTAAAAGCCTTTCACCTTAGATTAGGTTCGCTTTCCTGAAATAGTTGTCGAGCTGGCATATCTTTTTGAACCCGCACTGCAGCCGGATCATTGCGGCGCGCGACAGAAGCAGCGCGAGACGTCTGCACATGCGCGGAAGCGACAGAGCGAAGGAGAAAGCATGCACGGGAGCCCAGGTGGAGCGCCACGTCTATCCCCAGTTTCTTTTTTTCTGCCAGAGATGGCGCTCCCTGTCAAGAGATGGCGCTCCCTGCCACCACCCCGTTTCAAAGGGGGCGCTCCTATCCATCCATCCATCCATCCATCCAGCAGCGCCGCTCGACGTTGCTTTGGGTCCCTGGCAGCGGTTCGCTTTTATTTCGCACAGCTCGCCCACGCGTAGAGGTATAAGCGATAACTGGCCCTTGTTTTTCAGATATGGCGATTTTCGAGCTCTTAGGCCTAACTAAATGCAGTGTGTTTACCTCGCAAGAACGACACCTGGTGAAGCAGCTGTCTAGCTTTTAGTCACTTGTTACATTTTCATCTTTTTGCAGTTTTTCTTCTTGGAACAAAAAAAGGCTCGCAATGCACCCATCGTAGTTATCAGCAATTACGGACAAAAAATTTATTCAACACAGCGTCACGGCCGCCTCGATCACGCGCGCGCGGCGCGCTCGATCCAGGTAAAGTGAGCCTTCTAGTACTTCTAGTTCACTTCAATCCAGGTGGCCGTGACAGCGTTGATGTGCTTTGACGTCTTGTCACTAGATGGCGCTACCGTTTACGCGTGCCCCTGATACCTTGAGAGACGGCGCGGCCAGCTAAAAGCGACTCCTCCGAAAGACAACATGCTGCTCGGCCGTTTCGGCCGAAAAACCCGAAGCCCAAGCCTCGGTACCATCGGAGCGCCAAACGCCCGTCTTTCCGGGAAGCACGACGCAGTTTTGGTGGTCAAGCTACAGTGCCAGAAAGAGCTCGCGAGCGCGTCTCTCTCGGCCGGCGTGGCTCCGTCCATAGTCACGTGACGCTCGCTCCGGCTCTCATTGGCCCTCGTCGCTGCCCTCTCCCGGCGTCGGCGCGGCGTCGACGATTTTTTCTGTTTCGACAGAACCTGACGATTTGGCAAAAACGTCCTCTCCGGCGGCAAAAATAATTGGCAGTGGCTTAGCTCTGATTAAGCCTGGATATACAAGCGAAAATCTGCAGTTATGCTTTGTTTGACGTCATGGCTGTCGCAGTTCGCGCACAATGGACTGGGAGCACCACGGTAGCGGTGTAGATTTTGAGCCCACTCCCTCGCTACCACTTCTGGGTCTTCTTCTCTTCCTTCCATGGCGAATGTCTGCGCCTCTTCTACGGCCGCCGCTCACGCGTGCGTTCTCGCAACGCCTTGCGAAAGAACCTTCTCTCGGGACGGAGACCGCCGTCCCAAGCGGTTAACCGATGGCGAGGAGGAGAAGTAACGACACGGAGCGCGCGCCGCGGCGCGCGGCCTCTGTATGTCCGCCGCCGCCGCTCGGGCATTGCGATAACGCGATAAGAACCGCTAGCAGCGGCGAAGGGTAAACAGGTGGCGAGGAGGAGGAAGGGCGCGCCGCGGCGGCGCCGAGGGGTGGCTCATGCGAAGCGCGGTGTTGACAAGCCTAGTGAAGCTTTTCGCTTCAAAACGCTCCGGTGCCGTCGACGTCGACGAATCTCCCGGAAAAACGCCCCATGCGGGCCACGCTTGAGAAAGAGCATGCAGGTACGGCACCACAGCGACTTTCTGTTGGTGGTCTGGGGAAACACTCACTTGGCTTCCTTTGAGTTTCCTCGAGACAGAGCCGGCTACTGAGATCAGCAGGTGCTCGGTGTAGCCAGCCGCCGATTCTGCTCTTTCAGGCTGGGGTGAATGTAATTTTATTCAAAAGAGCGGAGTGTGCATCGGCGCCTGCATTGCTCCAATCCTAAGTGATATCTATCCCGCCCATCATGACCGACTGATACAAGAGCAGCTCTCTTCGTTATCTACCCTGAAGGTTTTCAGGTTCGTGGACCTAATACTTTTGGCCAGCAACGAATGTACTTTTCATAGCTCAGTTTCAGAAGTGTTTTAACGGTACCTCTTGCCCCTCGTTTTGACGCATGAGTTTCCCGAGAATGGGTCTTTACCAGGTACTCCGGAACGTTTCTGGGAGTGAGGGGGGCAAGTATTGTCTTTGTTTCATCATCATCAGCAGCAGCAGCCGGACTAGGCCCACTGCAGGGCAAAGGCGACTCCCATATTCCTCCAATTAACCCGGTCCTGTGCTTGACTCCTGCAAACTTCTTATTCTTATTAATTATTAATGTTTTAATTCACTGTAGCCGTTTCAATTTTACTTAATTGCATCCTCGCTTATTCTACATTGGTATACACACTTTAAAAATGGTTGGAAATTTCATAATTACTCAAACCTGCGCAGACCGCGCAAGTGAGTAAACGGATTCGAAAGCTGCGAAAAAACATTTTCAATATTTCTGAATTGGCGCTCGCACTGAAGCAAATGTGAACTGATATATTCATGAAAGTAGACACGAAAGTAGGCACTAGGTACAAAGCTATATTAAAACTTCCTGTTGGGCGAGTTGGTAGTTCATATTGAATTAGAAATATTATAGCGCAAACAAAGACACGGACAAAAAAGGGAGGAAACACACACACAAGCTCTGTGTTTCCTCCCTTTTTGTCCGTGTCTTTGTTTGCGCTATAATATTTCTAATACAAAGCTATAGTATCGCAGACTGACGAGCTTCAAGGCTAGCATGACAAGGGGACGCTGGGCTGGAGAGGTTTTCAAAGGAGGCCGAAGGCTGCTGTTCGTTCTGCCGTTCTCTTTCGTAACGGCATCCCACTGCAGGTCCGCAACTCTCTTCTTGTGCACGTGGAGGAGGAGGAGGTGTGTCAGCCTCCTCTGCGTCATTCGATTGCGCAGAAATGTTTTTGCTCTCCTCAGAGCACTGAAAGATCGCTCTCCTGAAGCAGCTGACGCGGGCACAGGAAACACGAGTTGCAGATACCGGACAACCTGGTCCATCATATTACGCATGTCTGCAGACTTCCCCTGCAGAATTTGTAAAATGCGTTCACTTGCGACCGGACCCTCGTCACGCAGGAGCGTTGGAAGAAGCACGAGTTGCGCTGAAAGCCTGTTGATGTCAAAATCTGCAGCGTGTGCTCCTAAAAGCTCATTTAGGCCGTTTGACGCCAAGTTTCGACCTTCAGCAGCATCAGTGAAAATGCGCTCGAGGCTAACTAGCTGCTCCACGCCAGGCTGTTCAAATCGCCGTCGGATCTCAGTGGTAATACGATCAATACCGGCAAAAAACTATTTTCTCTGTAATGACTTGCCGTCAAGCGCGGCAAGCTCCTCAGGCTTGTCTGTGAATGGAAGCCTTCTGGGCGGCTGCGAAACTCTGGGCGCTCGAGGTTCCTTTAGATCTTACTCTGTTGCTCTTGAGTTCGTCCGCTGCCACAGGACGTCAAATGAGGCGTCAGACCGCAGCCCTAACAAGCGGTCACAAAGAGCCTCTGCTGCTTCTTTCGCTCCTGCAGCGCGGTAAACTGGGCGTTGAAGCATTCCCGCTAATTCCTCGCACGGGCAGAACAGGGCTATAGAAAGGTTGATACCCAATAATAATGTTTCGAACTTCTTCAATACTTTCTCATATCCTTTTAAGGCTGTCTTGCCGGTGCCACTGAGAGAGCTTGCACCAGTTCCTGCAAAGTTGCCTGCACCCTTTCATAGATCTCAACGAACCTTTCTATTGATTTCACTCTTACTGTCCACCGCCGCGGTGGCGCAGCGGTTATGGTGCTCGGCTGCTGACCCAAAAGACGCGGGTTCGATCCCGGCCGCGGCGGCTAGAATTTCTTTGGAGGAGAAATTCTAGAGGCCCGTGTACTGTGCGATGTCAGTGCACGTTAAAGAACCCCAGGTGGTCGAAATTTCCGGAGCCCTCCACTACGACGTCTCTCATAGCCTTAGTCACTTTGGGACGTTAAACCCCATAAACCAAACCTAAACCAAACCACTCTTACTGTCCACCTCGTTCGACACAGTGGTAGCAGTAGGGTGTTCTGCCTAGAACAGTCTTGCTCACTGCATCATTACCCGGGGGAAGTACAACGCTCGAATAACAGTCTTCCTGTTATTCGACTCGAGTATTGCATTGGAAACATCCTTTACAATGTTGAGAGCGTCGCCGGTGACATTGTAGTTCCTTGTGACCTCCTGGAGTGCCAAGTCTAGGTAGTGGTTACTGCAGTGTACAAATATTGACCGTGGTTCAGATTCCGTAATCCTTTTCTGCACGCCAGTAAATTTGCCTGCCGTGTTCGCGGCCCCGTCGAAACAGTGCCCCCTTAGGTTCTGAAAGTCCAGGCCCAGACGCAAAATCATGTCCCTCAAGGCTTTATACAACGCCTCGGCTCTGCTGTCTGGTGCATTGTACGTGCCAAGAAATTTCTCACACACTTCCAGTGTTATCCCGTCTACCCAACGCACACAAAATGTGAACTGCTCATTGCCTGTTACGTTGGTGGTACCGTCAGCAATGATTCCATAAAACGAACTGCATCTGATGTCTCTGATGATGCCTCGCTGAACGCTGTGCGCCATAATTTCTATGAGCTCGTTCTGTATGTCGCTGCTCAGCCACCTATCTCGCTTCTCCAGCCACTCCTTCAAAGTAGGCACGTCTTGCGATCGTTCATCTAGCAGATCAAGGAGGTTGCCTTCGTCCTTCGTTTGCCCTCGTAAAGCTTGACCTGTGCGGCATAGGTAACGCACCGAACTCACTATTGCACGCAGTGCCTGCCTGGCTTCCTCCTGCTGTCTGCTGCTGTGTTGCGATAGTAGCTGCACTACACGCATTCCTTTTTCTTTCGACAGTTGGAGGCTTGTGGAAACGCAGTGAAATTGGCTCTTCTCATGACACTGAAATTTTTCAGCGGCTTTTATATAATTACTGAACCCGTTGTGAATGAAGCACACTTCCACTGCTGTAACGTTTTCTCTTCTTTCCTTGAAAGCTATTTGAAACAAATTGCAAAACACGACGTCGCGTTCGTAGTCGTCCGACAGCCACGTGAATTTCTCAAACCATGCATATTTACAGGACCTTCCGGTCTGGTTCGTTGGAAATTTGTAGCTCTTTGGCGGCAGTGATCGTACATCCGGGGGCGTGTCGTCATGGCTTGCAATTTCCATCGGAGCACAGCTAGTCTGTTGCCAAGAGGGGCTCTCCTCCTTGTGCTACGGTTGCTGGGATCTCTGCAATAAGTGAGATAAAAGGGATTATTAGCCGATCAACACTGTATGAATCCTTTTTTGATTACCATATATACTCGTGTAAGGGCCGCACTTTTTTTCCGCGGTTCTCACGGGGCGCAGCCTTTACATGGAACCGGCGTTTTTCCGCTAAAAATTTCTGCTACAGCGCAGCCCCGATTACGCGTCCGTTGTTTACGCGGCGATACCCATTTTTATGACGAAGAGCCTCAGAAATTTGTTTTTTAACGTACATCCATTGAAACGGACGATCTATGCCAGCTTTTCAAATTCTGCCTGTCCAACCCCAAGCAACCACAGATATCCGTCGGACGTACGAGCTAGATCCGAACGTCCTTTGCCGAGATCGGACGTCCATCGGACGTACGAACACAATCCGATTTCGGATATCCGTATTCGTACATCCGCCGGACGTATGGACAGTGTCCACTTTTGTATATCCGCATGAGAGACGAGGTGTACGTCCGAAGGATGTAAGGCCGAGTATTTTCCCAGGCCATGAGAATGGACGTTTTTTATTTCACAGAAAATTCGCGTCTTTCGTGTATGTATACTGTTTTATTTGCATCAGTTGGAGAGTTTGACGCAAAGATGTTTGTAAATTGGTGCGATTCCACTCCTACCTGCAGTGCAAGAGCCGCCAACGAGCTAAATTTATCTAAGAGGAGAAGCAGGTGTTGCAGAATTTTGCAAGAACTCAATGACTAGTTTTATATTTGTAAAACTTCTCCAAATTAGTGCAGTTGTGAGACAGCTAAACTTGCCATTGAAACCATTCGTAAGAATCAAAATCCCGTGCATTCTGCTATCACCATATCATCATAGATGTCAGTTCGCGGTCAGTCCAATTCAATCCATCAGTACGGCTCCGTAGCGCTGTTGTTGATTTGTCGCGTAGTGTTGTCGCGCAGAGCTTTATAGCTCTTTTATTATAATGTGTGGCTTTGTTCGGTCTGTGGACGAAAGTATATGTAACTTAAGCAATTCGAAAGATACGGGAAGCGCCTGAAGCTCTTCTGGAACACCGGAATCCCGTACTGCGTCGACCTTGGTGTAAAGAAGGCGTAGTGCACATGTGACTGCCTACGAAGGTATGTATCCAGTACACTTCTTGGAACTTTGCTTCTAGGACAATGCAGCATGCTCATATAACATTCGTTCACAGGACAGTGGGAGCAGTAAGCGCGAGGAGATGGCTTCCATAAGTGTGTACTGTTCTCACATTTTCGGGAGCCTACATCACACAGCTGCGGGAGCCTTCAACTCGCGCGGCTAATTCCCACTCCTCTTCACAGTTGCGGGACGAAGTATTTTCGCATCTTGGTAATTTTTAAGGCATTGCTAGTTTCACTGTGCCTGTATAAAGAGTGACAACGCGCGAAAGGCAGACCATAGGAAGCACGTGTAGTTCGCAGTGGTTCGCAACGGAAGCTTTGCGGCTTTCTGTGGACAGTCGCGTACAGTGCTGCGCAGGTTAGTGCCCTAAGGCCCATGAGAATACATAAAGAACAGATACATTGTCAAATGTGGTGTGGAAAAGTGAGAGCTGTTATTGCGTTATACTTATTGAGGTGTTTGTTAAAGTGCATTGTCTGTTATACTTGCAGCACTTCTATTAATTGGTTCCAGCGTTTTTAACTTGGGCTGCTGCATTGTGCCATTTGTTTCACATGACTGATGTTTGCCGCGTTCTTTCTTATTTCAGAAATCCTGTGGGTGGGAAGATTACGGATGTGTGTCCCAAGCTTGCCACATTTGAAGAGTCACATTTAAGAAATTTTCCGAATATAACCCATTGCTCTGCTGATGTATCATCAACCACAATAAAATATGCGTGCTATGCATCAAATTGTTCTTGGTTTTATTGCATTGCGCGGAGTGAATAAAGAACGCATGCACCATATATGCGAATATTCGAGAAAGATCCGCCAGTGGACGTACTCAACTGGACGTCCGTCGTCGGGCGAACCGTATACCTTTGGCCACCTTTCGGACGGCCGACGGACGTCTACCGGCTGTTTGCGGATGTTCAGCGGACGTACAGAACATCCGAAACAGACCTCTGTCGGCCGTCCGAAGGATATCGGTGGTTGCTTGGGACTTTACGAACTTTACGTTCAATAAGACACTCTACAGGGAGGTCTTCGGGACAGCAATGGGTGCTTCCATTCCCGTGGTTTGTGCCAACCTGGCCCTAGAAACCATTCAAAACCGCGCGCTCACGTCATTCGACCCTCTACCAAGGCTGTTTCTTTGGTACGTTGACGATTGTTCCTGCCTCATCCGTCGAGAGGACGCCGAAAGATTCCTGCTACACCATAACTCGCTTCAAGAAAGCGTCCAGTTCATTATGGAACAAGAAGACAACGGGCGCCTCGCCTTCCTTGACGTCCTTGTTGAAAGAACAAGAAACGGTTTCGCGACGAGTGTACCGCGTGGCCGTATTTATCTGTCCCTGTTACAAAAAATTCTGCTGCGCAATCTACTGAACTATAAGGGATCAAACGCCGATTAAAAGGTAGCTTATGATGGTCTTCGTCTTTCGACAAGTAAGTTAACATCAAAACTTGCCTGCATTTTCAGGAATCGGCGAAAAACTGCATTCGGCTGCGGCAGAACTTTTCGTCCATGCCAGCAACGAAGCCAGTTTGACAGGCTGCGCCATCTGGCGAGCGGTGAGGCAACCGATGTCACGGCTTGGGGCGGGAATGGCTTCGAAGGTGCGTGTCGCCAGCTCGTTGAAATTATTACGATCTTGCGCAGCAGCAGGATTCCCAGAATGTTTCACGTATTAGCACACCGTGCTCAGACCTCAAAGTGTCCCCCGGAAACCTCAATGCATTTCTGCAGCCTTTTTTCGTACGCTTTGAAAACTGCAGCCCTCATGCGGTTCGAAATCGCAAGGCGCCTAGGCATCTTCTTCAAAGCGCTGCCTTAAAGGGATACTGAGGCGGTTTTCCAATCAGCTAATTTTTTAGGGTTTTGAAGTAGTGTCATTGCTGATCACGTCTGTGAAATTATTTTTTCGATTTTGGCTAAAACAGTGGCGCAATCACCAATTAAAAACGCGATGTTCGAATCTCCCGCGCCCCGCGCGAGCGTAGGAGAGGAGAACAGCGGAGAGGCAAACCTCGTCCATGCCGGCCAACGTGACGTCACGTTCTTCGGCGCACCCGAGCGAGCTTTCAGCGCGCGTTGTTTCTCGTGCTGCGTGCGTTGTGACGTACAAAGCGTGTCAGCCGACCTTGAGAATCAGATTCAACACGACGTACTACTCTGCGTTCGTGTCCATGAACAAATACGGCCGCGACTGTGTCGTCTTCCACTGTTTTCCGCCATAAGCTCGCAGCGCAACCGCTCGCTGCTGTGACAAAGAATTCAAGCTGACCAAAGCAAGCCTACTCTGCTCGAAGCACTTTCGTAAGAGCGGCTACATGCAGAGCGTGTCCCTAATGTGACATCTGGAGATATGTCGAAAAGGCGCGGCTGAACCATGACACAGTTCCTTCGATTTTTTCGCGCATGAGAGGCATGTCACCAATCCGAAGAAGCGCCTCTTTTAAAAGTAGAAACATGCTCACTTAGCCCCTGAAGAAACCTTATAGACGCTTAAGCATGTGTCGCTCTCCTCAGCTTAGGTGGGGCCAGACCACCTGAGACGTGCTCAGCAAGGCTCGGTTAGTGATTTTATACTCGGTTCGACGTGCCCAAGCAAGCAAGCAAGCAGAGCAAAGCACAATAAAGCAAAGCAAGCAAGCATCGAAGCTCTTCATATGCGGCATCTCGTTTAATCGTAGCTAAGCGATTAAAATGAAAGCGTTCGACGTTGATTTCGGATGCAAGTTGTGGCAGCGGGCGAGTTGCAGCTAGCTTGGCTTTTAAACACACATATAGTTGGCAACTACTTCACTGAACCTAAACTGCATATCTAGGAAGGGCGAACGTTTCAGAGGCAGCGATTAATATTTTCTGGCATCTGCTGAACGCGCCACGAGTGAAGCAGCAGCCTTGTGCGCGTATTTGGCTTGGTTTCCAGCGCACAATGATTGCGTCACTAACTTGTGGTCACATGCCTCGCAGTGCTTGGCCACTGCGCTTCGCTAATTTTGACATCAACTTTGTGCTCCTTCATCGTTTCCTTGAAATACTTTCTTGCCCCAACCTACAACGCCGGGTACTGAGAACAGGATTTTTCGTACACAGTGCTTTGGGCCTTTCCCTTAGGATGACGCTCTTCCGGGCGAGCCAGGAAGCGTACGGTGGTGGTAATTGACTATTGTTCGCACCCCTTCCTTTCCGAGAATACGAGCCGAGGTTGTGCTGGCACCTTTTACGCATGGTCTGCATCGCGTCTTTGACGCTGGCGTATGCTTGTGCTAGGCGTAGAATTTTTTGCTTGCGTCTTTTTTGGTTTCAGGCGATACGTGGAATGAGCAAACTGTAGTATGCTTTTCTTCGGAGGTCAGTAAAAAGTATAGTCGCCGTATTCGCTTTTACAACGACACGGAAAGCTGCGATCTGCACTCAGCACAGCGCCGGATCCACATCGGCAGCTTCTCCAGTCCTCGAAGTGACGTCACGACCTCTCTTGACCAATCACGGGCGGCGGCGCTCGTTAATTCGCCTCAATCTCGTTAATTCTGTCTAACAATGAGCACACAGCACTTACCAAGGGCATATAGGCAGCTACACCACTCGTGTGATGCAAGTACGCACCAAAATGTGAGAGGTGAAACAAAATTTGTCATGCCCATCCCTACAATTCCTTTGCTGTAGGACAACAGTAATGCATCCACAGCAGCACCAGGCAGCTCCTTTCAATGCAGCAAGATTCCTTGTAAGAGGGCAATGTGTGATGTCAAGAGAGGTGAAGTCGGCTGGAGAAAGATATCTTCACATATGCTGCTCAACATTGGGGAACGGGACGAATATAGAGGGGGATAATGAAGGTGGAGGGTGAAGTGTGCAAGACACTTGCTTTATTTGCTTCATGCAAGTTATCGGTTTGGTTTATTGGAGTTTAACGTCCCAAAGCGACTCAGGCTATGAGAGACGCCGTAGTGAAGGGCTCCGGAAATTTCGACCACCTGGGGTTCTTTAACGTGCATGCAAGTTATTATCATATCATGCACATACATGCGTATTATCTAGTGCACATGTCATATTAAGCCTGAACATGGCTCGGGGTCAGGTCAAGGAGCTGAAGGATAATAAAAACAACGGTGAGTTAAGAAGGAAGAACAGCAACACAACAAGAAAAGCACAAGCATGCACAGCAGCAAGATAACACACAAATGGGGCAAGAAATGCAAGGCTAACATGACCCACAGTATTTGAGGGAGGCAGCATCACAGACAAGCAGTGGTATTCTAGCAAAAGGTCTATTAATGCAGCATGATAACACTGGATGATGTGGATTGGTTTTGGCAAGCCCTGTGCACTCCACGAGCAATCTACAAGAGGCCTCAGTCATGTTTCTAGCCTGATGTGCAAGTGCATGACTTTCCCTCTGTGCACACTCCTGACCACATACATATCAGGGCCATTGTTGGTTTTCTTTGAGGGGTGGATCACAATGCCGTTAGGCAACATTTACACCATACAGTAATGCAATAAAGACCCTGTGATGCCACTATTGCACACTGCAAGAGAGTAATGCTCAATGAAATGCGTTCACTCTCAAAGTACCTTCCTTTACTGTGAACTAAAATAGACAACCCTCTATGTACACTCAAAATATGACATCTACAGTTCAGTGAAGGGCACCATACCAGATGTAGGTGCTGAAATTTTTTTTTTATTTGAAATACTGCGGACCATGCATGGTCCTAGCAGGAGGGGCACATTCAAACACTTTTCAATACAAAAAATGACAAGCATATGCATAGAGAAAAAAATAATAAGTCAGACAATCAATCAGAATTGAACATTAGACAGGCATCGCATCGCAACACAAAACAAACAAAACTCATGAAATAAAGAGATGACGTTCCAACTCTGCTACAAAATTGCTGAAATGTCGGCAAATGTCTGAAAGGACACTGAGGACTAATCGAAGTTGCTCTGCAACAGTAGATTACCACATTCCGATAACAAAGGGCCTACCTGTACTGAGAACAAAGCTTGTGTACAGCTCAGAGATTATTTGTTCAAAGAAGCAGTTCAAAATTACCGTGGTGAAGTGCATTGGCAGGAAGGCTATTACAGCCCTTGGTTGGTAATAACTTTATTAGTCCCACTTCAGTGGATCAGGTGAGGGTTAGTGAAGGGGTGTTGAAGAGGTCGGCGACGGCCCTCAGGCCACTTTAGGTGACCAGGCACTGTTTGGCTGCGGCGACCTTCAAGACCCAGGCCATGATGCAAAGCTGAAGCTCTGCCTGTGAGCTGCGCAGAGAAGCCTCCCATCGCTCCTGTGATTCCACCCCTTGGAAAGGAGGTTTCGGTTTGTTTGGGCAAGCCTGAAATGTGCGTTTAAAATCCACTCTGGTGCTCGAGCATAAGTGACAGGTTGGAGATTTCTCCCCTCTATGTATGTATTACACTCCACTGCATGAAAAAAAAAACAGAACACTTCAAATGCCTAGTGGTGTGTGCACATGGAGGGTAAATTGTTTTTTTGAGCATGATTAAGGCAGCTTGAAAAATGGTAAGCAAGTCTGACTCAGAGTTTCCACGAGGAGAGTGTTAAATTAATGAACAGAAGCTATTCACCACCAATATAATGATAGAACAGGTTGCAAAATGTTGATGAAATTGGAGTCATTGCAAGTGCCTGTGCATAAAATTTAAGCTCCCTGAAAAATTACCGTCTTGTACAGCTTTGCTGGCTAATTTCTCTTCAAGTTCTAGCAGAAGTATGAAACCAAACCAAGTCAGGTGGAAACAGGCTGCTATTCTTTTTTCACACTATAAGAATAATTTTTTTTCTCACTACCACCAAGTAATATCATTAGTGTTGTATGGTATATGATGGCATCGCAGTTAGTGCTAAGAAGTTATTGGGTGACATGTGCAACCAGAAAAGAAAGGTACGGAAAGCCTGCACACACCACTGTCCAGGACAAAGGCTGCCATTCAGCAGAAAACAAAGTGTTATCCAGCCGGCATTGCGTCAAAAAACAAGCTTCACGCGTGGATGTCCGCAGTGAAAGTCACTGAAAAGAGGATTTGTAATCTGAATCAAACGTCACCACACGTCTAAAACTACTTCTTTATAAAATAATAGATTTTACGTACAGAAAATTAATAAATTTCTGTCTGCCTTGAAACCCATGACCCCTGGATCGCCAGCCAGGCACGCTACCAACTAGACCGTGTAGGCACATTGACTTTGGTGAGGTACAAGGGGGGAGGGGGGGGGGGGGAGTGATGTGTGGGTGCTGTTGGCTTAATTTGAAGCCTAGCAATGTAATTACTGCAGGGAACTAGAGATGTGCCAATTAGTGAGAAACTAACTACAGTACCATTACGTAGGTGAACTGCAGTGTGGAAGAGTTCAAAGACAAGAATTGGGAACCTGTGTTGAGGCAACTGTGATAAATGTGTGAACACGAATGAAGAACAGCGACTGTGTGTGTGAAGAGAAACCGCTGCAGGGAGCCATAAACACTGTCGTGTCACACCCATGAATGCTGAGCTTAAGTGTGCCCCTACATTTTTGGTGAGCAAGACAAGTTGCATTGCCTCTTTAGGTGCTGCAATTTGCCTAAAAGGAGTGAGGTGTCTCTTACATGCACAGTGAAAAGTTTGTGGAATCCATTATCGGCAAAATAATTTATTTCCATCACTGAACTTCATGCATCCTAGAATTCATTATGCAGCCTAACTGCGAATCATTGCCTAGTACAACAATACATATTGACGAATATGTCTCATCTACAAAGATAAGAATTTTTTCGGGACAGAGTAGTCTTTCATAAACGTTTGACAGTGGTGTACATGCACATTAGTGTTGCCTAGTTTGCAAACTGAGGTAGCCAGCTGAAGTAGCCACCTTTGCTAAACGGAAAAATGGCAGCACGGACACTGATACGGTCCAATCACACTAAGGGTGCAGAGGGTAAACAGGTTGTCTAGGATTGGTCTTAAAATGACCAAACAGCAACCCCAACTTATATGAATCAAAGTGCAAGGGGACGAGTCAATGAAAATGGGATCTAACACAGTTTCACTGGGAGGACAGGTGGGCAGTGACCTTCCATTCAAGGTTGCATTCAAGGTTGATAGCCCAGCACAGAAAAAGATCCTGGACCTGGAAAAACCGCCTGCGTAACCCAGAAAGATCAAGAGCGTTTACTACTACTACTACTATTATGATCCATTTCCAGCTAACTTATTGAACCGGATCATGCCCTTCCAGCTACAAAATGCCATTTGGAGTTCCAGAAGAGGGCAAATACGGGCTGGTTGGTACATGTTTTACGAATTGGAAAAACAGCGCAGTGAAAGACAACACAAGAGAAGGACAAAACACCAGCGCTTGGAGCTTTATTATTGAAACACAAATTATGTCCAGCTGCATAATTTATACTTCCAGTTACCTTAAACTGAACTAATGTACAATTTGTAGGTTTTCGTCAGGGGTACAAATTTCAGCTAGAAGATGGGAATGAGTACACGTGTCAGAACGCTGGCCAGGCCTTGCATTTTCATCCGGGAAATTGAGCGTGAAACAACTGCGTGACTTTTCCTTCAGGAAAAATAGTTCACTGCTGTATAACTACGTGCAGCATGTGAAAGACGCAGTCGAAAGAAAGCAGACAAAGGCAACCAAATGCCATGAGGCAAAGCATGTTGTGATCTTATCACACAAACAGTGCCACACAAGACGTGTTGCACCCTGAAGAAGAGATGTTGTACATAACTAGAGACACAGCGACCATGCTGTATGTTGAGCATGTTCTGGACTGCTGGCTCTCAACAAACACCAAAGCAAACAAAAATGCATTGGTGAAAGCATGTCCAGTCAACACAATGGTGCTGGAAGGAAAACATTTTGGTGCCTTCCTGTGCTTCACTGAACTTAAGCACAAAATAAAATGTGCATTGTGTACAAGCAGGACACATAGGGAGGCACCACACGAAGGGATGGCACTTCTTCACAATCACCAAAGCATGTGTTGAAGCACGCACTCAGCAAGTTGGCAGACGGTAGGCTGAAAACACTTGGGGCACTTCCTGACTCACACAAAACTGCAGCACCAGACAAAACTGATTTCTACTTTCATGGATACCACCAATGTGGTCCTATTCAAAGAACAGCACCAAAATGATGAAGACTTCACCAGCTTCCTAGCAGTATGCCATCAAACTTGAAGCAGAGCAAATGTATGCTGATTACTTGTGGCATAGCTACACGTGACAACCACGGCAGTGAGTGCAATTCCTGCACGCAGCTGCTGATCATGCACTTCCGGTCTGTCAGGCAGAATCCAAATGGTGCTGTGTCCTCCTCCTTGTTGTAGATGTTGGTGCTCCTGCTATTACCACCACTTGCCAGTGGTGTCATGGTCCTGCAGCTGAGTGTGGATGAATATGTTGGGTTGCACAGTGCAAGCTGTGCTGACCTTCGCAGAGAACTCTTGATCATGCTGTACCATGGCCTTTGCAGACACCTCAGGAGCCTGGTATGGCCACCCAGCTGGGTAACCAGACCAGCTGGGTGGTGACCAAACATGAATCTGGCATCCTGGCTCCAGAGCACATGAGACCCCATGGTGAGGGTGGTCTGCCACGTCTGCATAAGATGCACACCATCACCTGCACACTAATCAATGCTGTGCACTGAAATCTCCCAACGAACTAGACATTGTGTTCAAAAATAGTCTAGTTTTATGTAAAAATGGAAAATACGCTCACTGCAAAACCAATCATTAGTATAAAAAAAACTGTTTCTATATAGCTAGAGGTACTTGATGGCAGATTTCCCAAACTGATGCACACAAATAATTACTACAGTCTTTTTATACTCAAGAAAACCGCTACAGAATGCACTGCAAGGAAGGGCACAAGTTTAACTGTTTATGACTACCTTGAGTTTTTCAGTATATGCATGCTTTCGCATTTTGCACCAATCGAAATGGGGCTACCTTGACACTGTGGTCACTGAGAGAAATTCAAAACCACAGAACAACACTGCGTGCCACGCACACCTATCTCCGTTGTCACCTGAAAAGTACAGACATGATTAATTTACATTATTTTCATATCTGGTTCTATTTACACTGTTCTTGCTTGCTGAATAAACTATATATAAATGCAATCAGATATCATTAGCCATACGCAATCTTACTAAAGGCAAACATGTTATCCCTTACTGCTTGCCCCAACACACTAAGCACGTGCTCACCAGTTTGATGATTTCCATGCGGGCAGCACATGAATAGAGATTGCACACAAACGGGTCATGGATGGATCCCGCACAGACTTCGTGTGAGCTGGAACCTTCACCGGCAGGAACAACACACCTGTAAATAAAATGTACAAGAGTCATACATGTTTGTTTTTCGCGCGCCCTAAGAGAGATGATTTTTTTTCACCCTCCTACGGTCATTTCCACGTGACTGCTGTGTAACTGATGATGTAACACTGTTATGAAAATTTTACCTTGAATAGCAAAATCACTTTTGTGTGCTTCACTAATAATGCTTAAGCCAGGGTATAGTATTCTTTTAGAGTTTCACACAATTTTTTTTTCCACACTTAAGGAAACGACGCCTTCCAGCTGATTTCACCTATGCTGCCTTTCACATTCATCAACACCAAAAACAAAGAAATCGACCAACGTCTAGCATGCTAGACTTTGCTTTCTCAACTTGAGCCGTGTGCAAAAACTGAAAACGGTATGATGAAAAAAGCAACGCGAAATGCCGAATAAAAATTTCGGATTCGCAGCATGCATGCAAAAGGAATGAGAATGACGCTACACACACACACGGATGTCTCGTCGAGAAGCCTGACACATTCCTGGAGTTTGTTGCTCGGCCGCGCGAACACCTGTCGTGTCATCCGCTCATCACGCGCGCAAAGCCCATCCGTTCTGCGACGTTTCACAGCTGGCGATCGCCCCTCGGAGCTCGACAGCCAGGGCGTCGAACCGGCATTTTTTCGGGTTCGGTTCGGGTTCACGCCTTTCGGGTTCAGTTCCGGGTTCGGCTCCAGAGAGCCGTTCCGTTCCGGTTCGAACCGGTTCGGACGTCTCGAACCGGTTCAAACGGGTTCAAAAGGGTTCAGGGCAAAAAAAATTAGAACGCAGATGGGTTTCAGTCAACCTTGCTATGCGTTTTCTTTTTTCTGGCACATCGGTATACAAAATAAAAAAATGCAAAGATTTGTTTACGAGAACATAAAACTGGGCTAGTTGGTAAGGGTTCATGCTTAAGCAGCGCAGTAAACAGGACAAAAGAAAGTCTGGAGACGACACAGACGCTGACTAACAACTGGTTATTACATTCTCGGAAAATTATATGAAGGCGCAGGCCACAGTGAACAATACAAAAAACAGAAGAACGAAGATTAAAACTAAAAAACCATAGTGCGCATGCACATCATAGTCGAGTCATGACATAATTTTCAACAAAATTCGAAGACTATATTCCATAGTAGACGGCACTCCTCTATCGCCTGGACATCACACAGATGCCACGAAAGCCTGACTCCTTATCTACGAAATTGATGGATGGTGAAGCAACACGCTCATCTCATTTCTTCCTGATCATAAAGGCCTCCACCATCTCCCTACAATTTCGATCAGGGTGATTAAACAGAAGGCTTGTCTTTCTAAGTGGGGAAGCAGTGGGCAATTGTTCGAACATCACAAATAGGTGAAAAAAGTAGCGGTGTCGTACAACTTGGCTTTGCATTGCCGCGAGTGCCACAATTTCTTCCTTCAGTAAAGAAGACAAGTGTCCTGTTTAAAAACCCTGTTTGCATTTGTAGGGAGTTGGTCGAGGCCTTTATGATCAGGAAGGAAGCAGATGAGTGTGTAGCTCCATCATCTGTCAATTTTGTAGATAAGGAGTCAGGCTTTCTTGGCAATTGTGTGAGGTTCAGGAGATAGGAGAGTGCCGTCTACTATGGAAGACAGTCTTCGAATTTCGTTGAAAAAGACATCATGACTCGACTGTGATGTGCATGCGCAGTATGGTTTTTAAGTTTTAACCTTTGTTCTTTTGTTTTTTGGGGTTGTTCCCTTGGTCCTGCGCCTTTATACGCTTTTCCCAGAAAAAATAACCAGTTGTTAGTCAGCGCTAGTGTCGTCTCCCGTCTTCCTTTTGCTTAATTGTTTAATGCGAGATGTTCTTAATTTACCCATTTTATTTTGTTGTCCGCAGCAAAAAGATGAATTTACGGCAACAATCGCAAAATGAAATGAACTCGAAATTAATGAAAATCGGCTATGTATACGCTATAATCCACCTTATGAGGTGCAATGCGAAAAGCCGGTGGATTTTGCATCTACAAAGCCCTCCTGCTTGAAAAGTTTGGAAGACCCCGTAGCGCGAGTAATAGGTTTCCCCTGAAGCTTGAGTCAGTTGGGACCTTATTGTTCGCAGTGTACTTACAGGGCCCCAAAATTGCCGCCGCACGCGCCCTGTATGTTCCCGCGCACTACTGAGAAACGAAACTGTCATGTAGCGGCACCTACATACAGACAGAGACCTTTCCGTCGCCCCGAAACCGACTTGCCAGTCCCACCCTCCTTCACTATAGCATGGTAAAAAAATGTGCGAGAGCTTCTCCACCGCCCATCCGCCGCCCAACGAGAGCCTCATGGGAGCACTAGCTCTCCCTAACATCCAGAACTTAGCAAATATATTTTATTTAAATCACCTATTCGACATCATCTTTGTGACTCACGTTATATATCCCGAGCCTCTATAGCTCAGTATCTTCAAAAACACAGCTAATCGTGGCTTCTCACTATAATGCAATAAGAAATTACGACATTGCCTTAATATGGTGACGTCAACCTCTTTTTTTTCTGATAAAAAGTGTATGATAAAAAAACACACGCTTGAATGGGTTGAGAAAGCTTCGTTTTTGCACAGACACAAATTGGCAACATCTTCATTGCGACGTTGAGCTGCAACATTCTTGCAAGTGCAGCATTGTGCGAGGAAGTAGATATACTTGCACTACATAGAATGTTAGGAGAAGGTAAGTGACGCCAACCAAGTAAAATACAGGAAAAACACGACGTTTCGGGACCGGCTCGGCCCCTTCTTCACGGTGTGACTACGGGCGAGCGCAGCTTGGCTCTGTGTGGAGGACCTGCGGGTCAATGGCCGCAGCCCATGGACGTAGGATGAGGGGAGAGTCCCTAGGGAACGATTAACATTCTCTCGTGTTTGCTGTATGTGCCACGACTCGAGTAGAAGCCTCCTGCGTGGGTTAGCTTCCGTTTCCCCTTAGTTATTCCTCCGTTATGTAGACGACTGCTTTTGTGTGGTGAAAACCTCAGAGATAGAAAACCTCCAGAGTCATCTAAATTCAGTTGAACCGGCCATACAATTTACTGTTGAACATGAACAGCAGGGCAGCCTGCCTTTTCTGGATGTCCTACTTACAAGGCACGACAAAGGCCTGCAGTCCTCGGTTCACAGGAAGCCAACCCACACAGGACGGTACCTACATTTCGATTCGAACCATCCCATCCCGCACAAAGCATCTGTCGTGACGTCATTACTGAAGAGAGCCGACTCCATATGTTCCTCAAGTGAAGATAAAAGGAAGGAGAAGAACCGAGTCATTTCTGACCTCCAAAAGAACGGCTACCCAAGCTCATTCATCCGGCGCATTATCAGGAAACAAGAAAGGCAAAACAAAATCCGGTCTATTATTTCCTCAGACGCATGCCAGAAGCGGAAACGTGTTTGCATCCCCTACGTGAGAGGCGTGAGCGAGACGCTCGGTCGCATTCTCGGAAAAGAAGGGGTGCTGACAACGCACAAACCGACCAGCACTATCGGTCGCCTTCTCCCCCGCCCAAAAAACCGGCAGCCCAGAGAAAAGGCCCAGGGCGTCGTGTACAAAATTCCGTGTTCCGTCTGCCCGGCGTCGTACATAGGGGAAACGAAGAACTTCGCGGAAAGGATGAACCAACACAAAGCGGACGTCCGTCACATGAATCGTCAACGCAGCGCCGTGGCCGAACACTGTGAAGGGTGTGACCATCCAATTGACTTCGACAGCACCATTGTATTGGAAACGGAAGCTAACCCACGCAGGAGGCTTCTACTCGAGTCGTGGCACATACAGCAAACACGAGAGAATGTTAATCGTTCCCTAGGGACTCTCCCCTCATCCTACGTCCATGGGCTGCGGCCATTGACCCGCAGGTCCTCCACACAGGGGCTTAAAAAGCCAAGCTGCGCTCGCCCGTAGTCACACCGTGAAGAAGGGGCCGAGCCGGTCCCGAAACGTCGTGTTTTTCCTGTATTTTACTTGGTTGGCGTCACTTACCTTCTCCTAACATTAAATTTCCCAACCAGACAGACTTCTGTCGAATGTTTTCTTTTGAGACTACATAGAATGTTTGTGACTTTTCCTGGGGCGCTATCAAAGGCAACCTTTGTGCCAACAGAATTTTTGGCGCTCTTGATGGATGTATAAAGAGTGGTTAATCTGGCCTGCACCATTTTTCTACCAACTTGTTTCAGCCATTTATTTTCAAAGCTACAAACAACCCCTTTCTGGCAGCTGGGCTTAATAGGCGACTAAGTGCACGCCTGTATTTCCGGGACATGCTCGCGAGAAAGCTTTGTGCTGATTCATTCGCTTTGCTCACTCTTCGCATTTACTTACCTGTACGGCCTCTCCACAAGGCAGATGGCAAATGTTGCGATCGGTCATTACTTCCTCTACCCTTACATATACAGCCTTACCTAGACTTTCTTGATACTATAGTGTATCATCAGCGGATGTACTGTGCAGCCCATTTTAATGGCTGTACATATAACGAACGCTCGCTTATTACGAGCGGGTGTGGTGCTCCTGTGAAAATATGCACAAGGGCAACGCAGATTCGTCGCAGATACAGCGAACAACTCTGGCCACACCACTGGGTTACAGCGAACGAGGTGTAGAGGTAGTTCTTCCGCTAAGCACGCAGATGAAATAGCGCCTCTCAACCTTCAGGACACCGCCCCGGAAAGAACATGTCAACCCAGACATGGAATTAAAAGGCGGCACTGGCGTGCGCAGCGCTAACCGGAAAGTCCGGCATCCGGTAACACTGTAAACGGTGAAGTAAACACGGTAACGATATGCTATAACTCTCTATTGAAATAGTAAGTAACCGCCGGCCAAACCCGCGTCGATGGCCTACGAGGGCAATCATTGCCTACGTGTTGCTGGGCAAAGCATCCCGAATGGAAAAAGCGCGGTGCGCGTGAGAAAGGGGCATCGTCGAAAGCGAAGCTGCTGACCATGGTCGCGGATCAACTAACAACAACGATTTCACAATTCTGAAATCCTTGCTGGCTATGCCAGTCACGTGGCAAGCATGGCCTGCCCAGTCGTCTCCAACTTTAGCGCCGCTACTATGTGCAGGCATTGTCATACAGCGGACAGTGCAACGGATGCATTCTGCGCCACAAGCGCTGCGCTACTTCGTCGCTGCATCAACCCAGGTACGGTAGAAGAAGCTCGAAAACACGTGTGACCAGGAACATGCATATTTGTGGCAACGCGCTTCGTGGATCCATAGCCGACCAGATAGTTCCTCGGATAACTACGTTCCTGCGGACCACAAAATCGCAGAAGCTCCTGCTCTGACGGAGACGTTCAACACCAAGCGCGAGCTCTCCCTACTGCCAGGAATCTCGATTATGTGGCCGACCTGCCACCAGTTTCCATGCCCACTTCATCCATGATTAGTGATACCCCGTCCCTGAATTTGATAGTTGGCAGCAAGGTCTCGACGAGGATTAAATGGCCGCCCTAGATAGCCTGGAAAGAGCTGCGACAGGCTCTCCTTTGCACAAGTAGGCCGCAGTTTTATAATAAACGCCACTTTTAGCGGCTTTAGTGTTTTGGGCTGTTGTAAGAAGAATCAACTTGCTATTAAGAACATCAGATATAACGAACTGAACTCGCGTGACCGTCAGGTTCGTTAGAAGTGGGCTCGACTGTAGATTCAATCGGCCACAAAAACCTTTTTCACGCTTCAGACATGGGCCTTACATGTTAGGACGTACCGTCAGTTGCAAAAGTTTACAGCCCACCGCGCCGTTTATTTTAATGGTGTGGTGGGTAGTAAACTTTTGCAACAGACATTACCTTCACGCCAAATGGACGTTTGTGCCGTGGTCAGTGCATTTCCACCTGTGCGAGCAACGAGAATCAATTTGAGCAATAAAATGATATTTTTGTCGCGATGCTGTGTTCTTTTAGGACATACTTAAGCAGTCTCTTAAAAAAACCATTGAGATCATGCATTTCATTATAACATTTGTGGCTGCGATGACAAACTTCGGAATTCCGTGCGAACTCTTCGTGTTCATAGGACTGTTTAGCGTGTGGAAAACCCGCATGATGGATGAACACGCTGAACCGCCGCGTCCAACGAGGTCACTGTACACATAACAGTGCACTTTAATGCAGGAGGAATATGCTGCGCAAGTTCAACCTCCTGACTGGTTCCCCTTTCTTGACGTGTGCGCCGTCTGGAATTTCCATATGCGGGCGGAGAAAGGGAGTTATGCTGGCATGAGGCTTTGAGCCGCGCGCTGGCGACTGGCAGATATTTTTTCTTAGAAGCAGAACGATTTCAGCGAATCGGCATAACGAAATCACTTCATCGCAGTTACATTTCATCGCAACATCTTTCTAGGCGTAATCACTATCGCATGCCAGCGAGCGCATGTATTTCCGCATTGCCCTTTTGTGCAATCGGTATGTAATTTTTTTCTTATTAGTACATCTCCACCGTTGCCAAGGGCCCGCCTTTCGTTGCATATTTCCGTCGCGCACACACAAGAATATGCGGATTATAAAAAAGAAAGAAACTGCACCAATTTATACATTCTCCTTTTGTTAACACTAGTAGCAATATTTCGGGTTTAACGTGTCGAGTAGACATTGGGGCTATAGGATAGACGGTGTTATGGCGGGCTCCAGATTGACGACACCAGCTGGGGATTTGCAACGTGCGACAGAACACATTGGTTTTTATATTTTTGGAATCAGCAGCCGAGCTCCACAGCCATTGTGCCAATTTTTTTCCCTTTATTGCCCTATAGACCCATCGTGAGGGGTTTTATTTAGAACCTGCTGTCTGAGACAATGAGCGCTTACAAAAGTATATGTTGCACTACTCACTGCGGTGGCTCAGTGGTTAGGGCACTCGGTTACTTATTCGGTGTACCCGGGTTCGAACCCGGACCCGGGAGCCACGTTTCGATGGAGGCAAAACGCAAAAGGTACCGTGTGCTGTGCGATGTCAGTGCACGTCAAGGATCCCCAGCTGGTAGAAATTATTGCTGAGCCCTCCCTACTGCGCCTGTTTCTATTTCTTCTTTCACTCTCACCCATGGGTCAGGTGTCCATCAAGAAGTGAGGCAGTTACTGCGGCATTTCCTTTCCTCAAAAACCACCATCACAATGTTGTTGGGTCCTCGCGCTAATATTTCATCTATTTGTGGGAAATGACGCAAAGAAAAGGAAGGCATTCTCAATCGGTGCTGAAATGACTGTAGACACCCAATTTTGTTGCGTGTTTTCTCCTTTCAAATGACGCCATAGTATTTAGAATACATGGTTCACCGTGTGGTATTCCCCTACTGCCAATAAATAATTTAGAAAATATTTTTTTCTCCCATGTTGTTTCGGTTTTATCAACCGAATGATGGCTGTGACGTGAGTTCAACATTAGGTCATGAGAGGCACGGGAAAACTAATACAAACGCTGATACGTTGTTTAGACTCACTATAGCACTTTAATAAGCCGGCGGCCCCAAGACCTATAATTACAACGAACGACGTATCAGCAGTTATATTGCTGTTTTATTTCCCCTCAAGCGACCTAATTTCCACTACACGTCACAGCCACCGTTATGTTGGTGAAACCGAAACAGGGTCAAGGAGAAATTCAAATATAAATTATTTATTATGTCCTTGGTGGATACCACGGGGTGCTCCATGTACCCCAATGTCTAACGCATCGTCTGAAAGACGAAACCACGCAAGGAAAAATTTGTTGTCTATAGTACTTTATTCAGTTCGAGCAGTCCTAACAACCTGATTAAATATTTACGCAAATATGTAAAAGGTGAGGAGTAATAACTCAAGATTTCACATAATCCTGACGTACAAGTCTTTAGAATTGGCGGTAGTACATTACAGAAACGTCAATTAGGCTTCTTCCCAGGCACCAGACTTCCTGTAAGTTGGCTGTCGCATATACTGGTTACCATTTTCGCACTTCCCAGTGCAGAGAGCTACGGATGGGTAAATCTATGCGCTAGATCATCTCATTTTGTGCGCAAACATGAAGTATGCCGGGATGCAAAAAAGTGGGGCTGAACCGGGTCCCGAACCGGTTCGGAACGGTTCCTTTGAATCGTTCCGGTTCGGGTTCCGTTCCAAGATGGCGAAAAAAATATGGGTTCGGTTCGGTTCCGGTTTCGGGTTCGGTTCCGGTTCGACACCCTGACCTCGTCCCATCCACTTGTCGGGGAAAGTTTGCTCCAGCCAACTTCGGACGCTCGCTGGCAGCAGCCCCGTCCTGCTGGAATGTCACATTTTCTTTCTGCATGTGAAGCCCTTCGAGTTCGGGCAAAATCTTGTTTTTCAACATGTCCAACTAGGAATCGGCCGTCACTGTGTCGTCGAAAAAAAAAAAGGCCCCACGATACCTTCCCGCCAAATGCCGCACCAAGCGACGACGCGTGTGGACTGCACGTTTCTTGCGGTAAAATATTGCCACCTGGTGTTCTCAGGTGGCGCTGAAGTGTCTTCGAAGACGTTGAAGTGTCTCGCGCTGGCTGGCTGGCTGCTTGCTGTATTCTGCCGGTTAGCGACCTGTCGCCCTATTTTCCGTTACATATTTTGGTGTAGGCGCTGGGTAAAGATCCCCGTATATGTCTCATACTCCTCCGGATACCCTGGGCTCCAGTCCTTCGCTAGTGGACACCCCCGTGCACCGTGCTAGCCGGAGAAACCAAGGCCTACCTCCCGAACACGGGCTTTTGGAGTCTGCCAGAGCACCCACCCATCGACCTGCCATGCCAGCTGCAGCCTACTACACCTTGCAGAATCCGCGACTGCCCAAACCATTCCACGGCAGTCAGCTCGAAGACGTAGAAGACTGGCTTCTCGAGTTTGAACGCGTGGCCTCATTCAACCAGTGGGACGACGCCGCCAAGCTTCGAAACGTCTTCTTTAGTCTCGAGGATGGTGCGCGTACCTGGTACGAAAGCCGAGAAGACGCCCTAACATCATGGCACGAGTTCCGCCGACGCCTGCTGGAGACCTACACCAGCACGGATCGTCGAGAACGGGCTGAACGGGCTTTGCAGTCTCGCATTCAGATGCCGAATGAGACTGTAAGCATGTACGTGGAGGATATGACTCGGCTCTTCCGGCGAGCTGACCCGGCCATGCCCGAAGATAAAAAGGTGCGCCAACTCATACGCGGCGTTAAGGAGCAACTTTTCGCTGGCCTCGTGCGCAGTCCACCTGGGACTGTTGCTGAGTTTCTCACGGAAGCGGTCACGATGGAGAAGATGCTCCTGCGGCGGTCTACCACCTACGACCGGCCGGTACTCGCCGCTTCACTTACAGAGCCGCTTCCTGCCTTCGGGGCTAACCCTGGTCTTCTCCGCGACCTGATCCGCTCCGTTGTGCGCGAAGAGCTCCAGGCGCTTTTCGGTGCTCCCCTGCCGACGGCCGGCTCTCTCGCTAGCCTCGTCCGCGAAGAAGTTCAAGCCTTGAGACCTTCGTTCGACGGCACTCCGTTGACCCGCCGCCTAAAGGCGGCGGGTCAACGGAGTGCCGTCGGAGTGCCGTCGTCCAACGTATGCTGAAGCCTTGCAACGTCCTGCGCCCTCTTCGGCGCAGTTTCCTCCGTCCAATCAAGGCTCGCTGTTTTCTGCACACCCCGACACGTACTACATCGACAATCGACGATCGCCCCAGCGGAAGACGTGTGGCGTGCTCCAGATCGGCGGCGTCTCTGCTTTCACTGCGGGGAACCCGGTCATCTGCATCGCCAGTGCCCGTATCGACAGCTTGGGCTGCAGGGGTTCCCTATCAACATGCCCCGTCCACCAAGAGGTCAACGACCCCGGGAGATCGAGGACTACGTAGCCCAGCAGCGCATGGCGACAATTCCCCAGCGGCAGTCTCGGTCTCCATCACCACGCCGACCTTCGCCACAGCCCCAAATCTCCTCCTGGATGGCGCAGAGACGGTCGCCAAGTCTCCGCCGGGAAAACTAAAGAGAGCGACCTCAGGGGGCGAGGCCGCTGGTAATCGATGCGAACAAGACCCCCCGACAACTCGAACAGCGACCGACCGCGATTTAAAGGCAACGACTACAGTACCTGAACTCGGAGATCGATTCTCGTTGGATATACCCGTGCTTCTCGGTGGCTATAAGGTTAGTGCTTTGGTGGACACTGGCGCTGATTTTTCGATTTTAAGCGGAAAGCTAGCGGCGCTTCTTAAAAAAGTAATGACGCCATGGTCCGGCACGCAGATTCGCACGGCTGTCGGACATGTCGTAACTCCGCTTGGCCTATGCACAGCAAGAGTCCAAATTCGCAGCTCCACATTTGTTGTCAGCTGCCTAGTTCTACCTGACTGCTCCCGTGACTGCATCCTTGGCGTTGATTTTCTCCGGGAGTATGGAGCTATTATTGACCTCCGAAAGCGCACTGTCACATTTTCTACCGAGAAAGCTGATGTTTACTCCGAGGACTGTCCACGCCGCGCCGCCCTTCGAATATCCGCCGAGAGCGTTTGGATTCCGCCACGCGCCAGTGTTTTTGTGAGTGTTCACTGCGACGGACTACGTGAAGGGACAGCGGTCGCAGAGGGCAACCTGTCCCTTTTGCTCACCCACGGCATCTGATCAGCGCGAAGTCTCATCCATCTCCGCGACGGCTGCTCTTAGCTCCTGGTGACTAACTTCTCTAACGAGCCCCAGCACCTTTTTCGTGCTACTGGCATCGCATTCGCCGACCCCTTAGCGGAGGTTTCTGAATGTTTCGCGTTCGAAGCTGTTAGACCTGTGCGCCCATCCCTTGACATCAGCCCGGACCTTTCGGTGACTCAACAGCGAGAACTACGTGCCCTCCTACTCGAATACGCTACCTGTTTCGCTTCTTCGTCGAAAGTCCGGCAAACGGCTCTTCTCAAGCACCGCATCATTACGCCCGACGATGCCCGCCCCATCCATCAGCAGCCGTACCGTATCTCACCGAAGGAGCGTGAGGCGATCCAAACGCAGGTGAAGGAGATGCTTTCAGATGGAATCATTCAACCTTCCAGCAGCCCCTGGTCTTCACCTGTCGTGCTGGTGAAGAAAAAGGATGGGACACTCCGCTTCTGCGTGGATTATCGAAAACTGAACAACATCACTAAAAAAGACGTCTACCCGCTGCCTCGTATCGACGACTCGCTCGACAGACTTCGTCGCGCCCAGTACTTCTCCTCCATTGATTTAAAGAGTGGGTACTGGCAGATAGAGGTCGACGAGCGGGACCGCGAAAAAACGGCGTTCGTGACACCCGACGGACTGTACGAATTTAAAGTGCTACCTTTTGGGCTATGTTCAGAGCCGGCAACTTTCCAGCGGATGATGGATACCGTTCTCGCTGGACTAAAATGGCAAACTTGTTTGGTTTATCTCGATGATGTCGTCGTATTTTCCGAAACATTTGCCGAACACCTTGAACGCCTGAGGACAGTATTAGATGCCCTCCGATCGGCCGACTTAACGCTAAAGCCAGAGGAGTGCCACTTTGGGTACAAAGAGTTGAAGTTTCTCGGTCACCTCGTGAGTGCCGATGGCGTTAAGCCCGACCCCGAGAAAACTGCTGCCGTCGCCAACTTTCCTGTTCCTGCAACAAAGAAAAGTGTGCAACGTTTTTTGGGTCTGTGCGCATATTACCGCCGCTTCATCGCCGACTTTTCAAAGATTGCCGCACCCCTGTACCACGTCACGCGCAATGATACACAGTTCGTGTGGGCTGCCGAGCAGCAGGAGGCTTTTGCCGAGCTGCGCAGACGACTGCTAACAACCCCTGTTCTTGCGCACTTTGATGAAAAGGCTGAAACCGAAGTCCACACCGACGCGAGCAACGTCGGCCTCGGCGCCGTACTCGTCCAACACCAAGGTGGCGTGGAAAGGGTCATCGCGTATGCAAGCCGCACGCTTTCTCGAGCTGAAACAAACTATTCGACCACAGAAAAAGAATGCCTTGCGGTTGTGTGGGCAACCATGAAATTTCGTCCGTACCTCTATACGGCCGCCCGTTCAAAGTAGTTACCGACCACCATTCGTTGTGCTGGCTTGCCAATCTTCGCGACCCATCGGGGCGCCTAGCCCGATGGAGCCTCCGCCTCCAAGAATTCGACTACACCATTGTGCACAAATCTGGCCATACGCACGAAGACGCTGACGCACTCTCTCGCGCACCCGTCGGGTTAGCGGATGATAGCATGGAGGACGAGAGTGGACGAGAGGAGAGAGTGGTGGGCGCGTTGGAGAAGGAAAAGGAGGTTGGTTACGCCTTCTCTATAGATGTTGTAGACCTTTTTTGCTCTGTGCCCCATAGCGACCTGTTCATTGCTGTTCGACAATGTATTGAGGCAAGCGGCACTATTGCATTTAAAAATAAGGCAGGGGTGAGTGTTGATAATTTTATGTCTCTTTTAGAGTTTTATGTTAAGTCCACCTTCATCCAGTTTCACAACCGGCGGTTCCTACAACGCCAGGGCATTTGCATCGGTTCATGTGTCGCGCCAGTTTTATGTAACATTTTTCTCGCATCCATTGACAACATTTTGGCATCACTAACTGACGACGGAATTGTCCTAAAGATTTTTAGATATGTTGATGATTTTTTAGTGATCTTAAAGAGACATGACACAGACCGCTATGAGGAGACTGCCATAAAAATTTTAGAAATGTTCGGACAACATGGGAAGGGGCTCTCTTTCACATTTGAGCTTCCTGAACAGGACCGCCTCCAGTTTTTGGACCTTAATATTAAGCTGGGGGACGGAAGTGTTTGCTGGCGCTACCTGCCCAGGGCCAAGAAAGATTTTTTACAGTATGATTCGGCTCAATCCAAAACTGTCAAGAGGGCTATCGCCACCCTTTCTATGGAATCAGCACTCCTCAAGTCGTGCTCTCACATGATGCGGGAGAGCTTCGAGGGCGAGGTGAACAGACTGCGTAAAGCAGGGTTCCCTGACCACGTCTTGGCTGCCGTAACCGAGGCATTGCTGCAGAAACTTAAGGGCAAGCCAAAGGGGAAACGGAGGAAAGAACCTTTCGGTGAAGCCAGACCAGTGGTGATACCATATATGCACAAGGTGTCCCACAATTTAAAACGAGTTGGCAACAAGTACGGAGTCCCCATGGTCTTCTCCGCCCCCTGCAAATTGGCAAAGATGTGCCCCAAGATTAACAGCGGTGCGAAAGCCACATCTGGGTGTGGGAAGAAGCACTCAAAGCCGTACGTGAGGTGTGCCACGGGAGTGGTCTACGAGATCCCCCTTACATGTGGCAAAGTGTACGTCGGTCAGACCGGACGCTGCGTCAACGAGCGTGCCGGGGAACACAGGGAACGCATCGGATTCGTTCGAAAACCTTCCCGCCCATTGCCGCTCTTGCATTGATGAAAATAAAAAGCACTGTGCACCACGACTTGAAGAGATTAAAATTCTAACCAGAAGTAAAGATAGATTAGCTCGCGAACTGGCAGAAGCCTTTTTTATCAAAGAGAGGGGTGGCATGTGCGTCATCACCACTTCTATTTCCCTACGAGGAAGTGAGCACAGATTGTTAAAAAATACGCGATTATGAGAAGTTATCGTCTGTGTGTGTGTGGGTGTTGTTGCCATGTAAGGAATGCGCATGCGTTCACCTTCTTCGGGCTATATATATGCTACATGTGGCTTTCAATAAACTTAGTTGGAGTCAGCGCCCGTCCTGTCCGTCTTTCTGTGTGGTTTGTGTAGAATTTAGCGCTGTTTTTTCTTTTCTGAACACAATGTCACACCAACTAGCCCAGCAAAAGGTACTGTTATTGGAGTTGTCAGCGACTTAGACCTAATGAGCCGACAGCGCGCTGACCCAGACCTATCATTGATTATCCGGAGGGCCCCCGACAATTTTCTAGAAACCTGCCGGCCTACTGTCTGCGGAACGGCATTTTGTTTAAGAAAAACTCCAGCACTGTTGACCGAGCGCACCTCCTCGTCGTTCCGGCAGATCTCCGCGCCGATATCCTTCTTGCTTGTCACGATGAGCCGACCTCCGGCCACTTGGGCTTTGCCCGCACACTTGCACGCGTGCGCCAGGCGTATTATTGGCCCAGACTTTCTCACGCCGTCCAGCGTTACGTCAGAGGCTGCCGCGATTGCCAACGTCGTAAGGCGCCTCCTCTCAAGCCAGCAGGCTTGCTCCAACCTATTGAACCGCCTCGGACGCCTTTTGATCAAGTCGGCATCGATCTTCTGGGCCCATTCCCTGTGTCATCGGCCGGTCATAAATGGATCATAGTCGCGACCGACTATTTAACAAGGTATGCGGAAACTAAGGCGGTGCAGCGCGGTACGTCATCTGAGATCGCCCAGTTTTTTATGCAACAAATCGTGCTGCGTCATGGCGCACCGTCCCACGTAATCACTGATCGAGGTACGGCGTTTACGGCACAGCTCATGCGCGACGTGTTCGAGCTCAGTCACACGAACCATCGCAAAACCACTGCCTATCACCCACAGACGAACGGGCTCACAGAGAGACTCAACAGAACGATCGCCGACATGATCGCAATGTACATAGACTCGCAGCACAAAACCTGGGACGAGATTCTCCCGTACGTCACATACGCTTACAACACGGCCACCCAGGAGACGACCCGACTTACACCATTTCGTCTGGTCTACGGACGTGACGTTCAGACGATGCTGGATGCAATGCTTCCATGCTGCACTGATGACCACCCACTCACGCCAGACGCCGAGCAGTTCGCTCAGCGCGCCGAGGAAGCACGTCAACTTGCCCGTGTTCACATTCAGCGGCAGCAGAGCACGCATGCGCGCCGCTACAACCTCCGTCATCGACACGTCGAATACCATCCCGGTGACCAAGTTTGGGTGTGGACCCCGGTACGCCGCCCAGGCTTGTCTGAAAAACTGATGTGCCGTTACTTTGGACCGTACCGAGTTTTGCGCCGCGTCACCGAAGTGACCTACGAAGTTCTTCCTGACGGGACTGTGCAGCCTCAGCGTCGTCCACCCCACTCTGAGGTTGTGCACGTTGTCCGCATGAAACCCTACTTCACGCGGTAATGGATAGTACGCTCAGTGTTCCGCTAGTTTTCGCGTGGGACACCTTCGCCCACCTCCCTTGTACATTTTTATGTGCTTGTGCTGTTTTTTTTTCTCTTTCCACTGCCCGTGCTGCAACCCCGCTTTTGTTTTTCTTTTTTTTGGGAGGGGGAGTAATGCCACCTGGTGTTCTCAGGTGATTGGTTTGGTTTGGTTTGGTTTATGGGGTTTAACGTCACAAAGCGTAAGGCTATGAGAGACGCCGTAGTGGAGGGCTCCGGAAATTTTGACCACCTGGGGTTCTTTAACGTGCACTGACATCGCACAGTACACGGGCCTCTAGAATTTCACCTCCAAAGAAATTCAACCGCCGCGGCCGGGATCGAACCCGCGTCTTTCGGGACAGCAGCCGAGCACCATAACCACTGAGCCACCGCGGCGGCGTTCTCAGGTGGCGCTGAAGTGTCTTCGAAGACGTTGAAGTGTCTCGCGCTGGCTAGCTGGCTGCTTGCTGTATTCTGCCGGTTAGCGACCTGTCCCCTTTTTCCGTTACAATATTTAGGGTTTTCCTGCGCCTTGCATTTTGGCTGCTGTCCAGGTGGAAAACTGCCTCATCCGTGAAGAGCAAAAACTGCAGATGGCCACCATCCTGCGTAATTCTTTGTCCTTTGTACAAAAGTTAGCGCAAAACACAAGACACTCACAAGAAAGGCGGACAGGACAACGCACTACTGACAACTGATCCTTTATTGAAAAGAAACACGCAATATATAGATGAAGGAATTGGTGAGCGCTAAAAAACCACGGAAAAAGGACGAACACACAGGACGAAGCGCTTTCTAACAATGTTTTTTCTTGTCACTTGTTTGCTGTGTCTGGAGCATTTTGTTTCTTTTCTTAAGCCCTGCAACATATGTTTCAGTTTTTATTTATTTCCAAATACTGCGGGCAGCAGTGCTGCCCAAGCAGGAGTGCCTGTACGCGTGTGCTTTCTCTTTTTTTTCTCCAAATTGCTTTGTTGAAATTTTGTTCAACCCCTGTACCCACCCCCTCTGTAACGCCTCCTAGGCCTTGAGGGTAAATAAATAAAACTGTTTTAATCTCAAAAGGAACATGACTGAATACACACATTTGACGTCTTATCATGCACAGAAGAGGGAGGTACGCACGCGCTGACAAGAATAAAAATGAAGGAAAGAAAGGAAAACAGGTAAAAACTACGCGCGCTTACAACAGCCGAAGATTGCTATTCCTGAGATAGGTTAATTCAGTTTCCCCTAACATGACCGAAGGGGAGCTGACGCATTGCTTATCCGGAGCAACGTGCATTGCGAAGGATTCGATAATTTCTCTTTCCCGTCTGTTTCGAGCCCTACCTATAACCTTGGTGTTTTTTAGCAGTGGTATGCATTTACAGTGGGCACAATGAGGTGCCAGATTCCCGGATTTTGCAATTTGTTCACATAATCTTTCGTGTTCACGGAGCCTCTTGTTAAGGCATCTGCCCAGTAAATTCTCTTTCTTTCTTCAGGTTCGTTTGCTTTTCTTCGGGGGAGTTCAGCCTCCTCCAAACGTGAGTTGTTCGGTGGTGTTTTGAAGCACAGGAGTACAGAAGCAGAAGGTACGAAAGGGAAATTATATTTACAGAGTATATACAAGGCAAACTCAGTTGCAGAAGCGTGAAGTCACACAGACGTTCAAGTACTGTAACTTAGAGGGCACTTATCTCACACAGAGATACAACTTCGGAAAATCTTACTCATCGACCGGCGGTCTCGGTTAGAGCCTAGAAGTTTTCCGTACTTGCGAAGCACGGAGCCTGTTTAGGACTTATCTCACACAGAGATACGACTTCGGAAAATCTTACTCATCGACCGGACCGGCGGTCTCGGTTAGAGCCTAGAAGTTTTCCGTACGTGCTAAGCACGGAGCCTCGTTGCGACTTATCTCACACAGAGATACGACTTCGGAAAATCTTACTCATCGACCGGCGGTCTCGGTTAGAGCCTAGAAGTTTTCCGTACGTGCTAAGCACGGAGCCTCGTTGCGACTTATCTCACACAGAGATACAACTTCGGAAAATCTTACTCATCGACCGGCGGTCTCGGTTAGAGCCTAGAAGTTTTCCGTACGTGCGAAGCACGGAGCCTGTTTAGGACTTATCTCACACAGAGATACGACTTCGGAAAATCTTACTCATCGACCGGACCGGCGGTCTCGGTTAGAGCCTAGAAGTTTTCCGTACGTGCTAAGCACGGAGCCTCGTTGCGACTTATCTCACACAGAGATACGACTTCGGAAAATCTTACTCATCGACCGGACCGGCGGTCTCGGTTAGAGCCTAGAAGTTTTCCGTACGTGCTAAGCACGGAGCCTCGTTGCGACTTATCTCACACAGAGATACGACTTCGGAAAATCTTACTCATCGACCGGACCGGCGGTCTCGGTTAGAGCCTAGAAGTTTTCCGTACGTGCTAAGCACGGAGCCTCGTTGCGACTTATCTCACACAGAGATACGACTTCGGAAAATCTTACTCATCGACCGGACCGGCGGTCTCGGTTAGAGCCTAGAAGTTTTCCGTACGTGCTAAGCACGGAGCCTCGTTGCGACTTATCTCACACAGAGATACGACTTCGGAAAATCTTACTCATCGACCGGACCGGCGGTCTCGGTTAGAGCCTAGAAGTTTTCCGTACGTGCTAAGCACGGAGCCTCGTTGCGACTGCCATTCCTGGCTTTTCCTTCCGTTTTTATTTCTTACATAAACAAAGGCGCTGGGGCGGTCATTTCTCTTGACCCGCCCCAGTCTTTGATCAACCAATCGCTACTTAATTTCGCAGTAGCCACGGCTCTGTGGGTTGGGCATAGCCTCGAAACCAGGGCTCGAATAAATAAATAATCAAATCAAGAAAACATTCGTAAAACGCTCTCCACGCAACACCCTCGCCTTCCCCCAAGAACGCACTTTTAAGTGCATGCACGTGCGTAACTGCCTCAAGGCGGCCACCCTCTCGTGCTGCGTCCAACCGGAAGACCTTTGTCTACCTCCCCGCATGGCTACAACGCTATCGGTCAGCGGATCGGTCCTTTGATCAGTCGCGGTGGGAGGGAGACCACCCCTTTCGGGACGGCAAGGCCACGCCGCATGCGCGCCCTCTGCCCGAGGCGTCACGGCTGCGTTCCAAAGTGGCGTCCTCCCCATGCCGGTAATTGCTTCCGCATTTGTTGCTGCACTGCGCGAGCCACGCGGGAAGTACAAAGGGGAGAGCCAGCGAGGTCGTGTACGACATGCCCGTTTGCCCAACGTAAGTTCGTTGGCAGCTGAGTGTAATGCTGTAAATGACGTTTTCGTCACACTTTACATAGGTGTTTTCGTGTTTGATATTGTACCCAGGCTTCTTTTTGTGGTCTTCAGTCTCGTTGACCTTTTTGCACATTCCAATGAGCTTATTGGGAGCTGAGAAAACCACCTGGACTCCGTACTTGTTGGCTGTCCTCCTTATTCTGTGGGAGATATTGTGAACATACGGCATCACGGCAGGGCGTCCCTCGTAGCTCG
The DNA here is from genome assembly GCF_055824585.1 of Amblyomma mixtum. Taxonomy (NCBI): domain Eukaryota; kingdom Metazoa; phylum Arthropoda; class Arachnida; order Ixodida; family Ixodidae; genus Amblyomma; species Amblyomma mixtum. The sequence continues at coordinate 69,553,532 of NC_143021.1, read as the reverse complement.
TTTTCTTAGTTTTGTGGGACCCAGTAACTTCTCTCCGTAAGCTTTCTGCAATGCCGCAAAGTAACTGCTCCGGATAACCGCTCTCCTTCAATCGCGAGACCTGTTGGTCTACGCTGTGAATTATCAAGTGGGGGCAAGATTTCTTTATAGCTAGTTTCAGGCAAGACGTAGCTACAGCTCGCTTTACAATTCTGGAATGACCGGAGTCAAACCGCAGCAGCGGTTTTTCTGCTCTAGGCTTGTAAGCCCAGCAAGTGTGATTGTCGCAGCAAGTCACCAGCAGGTCTAGGAATCTAATCTGACTGTCCTTTGGGGTTTCAGAAGTGAACTTGAGGCCAGGAAAAGCTATCTTCCATTCATTAAGAATGCTTTCCGCGTTTATAGAATCAATTGGGCTGTTGGGAAGGCAAAGCAAGTCATCATCATACCTACCTAAAGCAAGTTAAGACATTATGTGCATTTAAGGTGCTCGATATCCTCCGGTTACCTTGTGCCAAGAAAATGTCGGACAACACAGGCGCCAAACAGGATCCAATACTTATGCCTCCCTTTTGCAAAAACAATTCACCTTCAAATTCTACGTACAAGGAGCATAGGTAGCATTCAATCAATTCGAGAAAGCAGTTGACATTCATTCCACAGTGGTTTTGAAACCTGACAACTCCGAAGTGTTCAATACTTTCTTCCACAGCTTTCAAGGCAGCGCTCCGTGATAATGCACAGCGTAGACCAACAGGTCTCCCGATTGAAGGAGAGCGGTTATCCGGAGCAGTTACTTTGCGGCATTGCTGAAAGCTTACTGAGAGAAGTTACTGGGTCCCACAAAACTAAGAAAATGAGCTACGAGGGACGCCCTGCCGTGATGCCGTATGTTCACAATATCTCCCACAGAATAAGGAGGACAGCCAACAAGTACGGAGTCCAGGTGGTTTTCTCAGCTCCCAATAAGCTCATTGGAATGTGCAAAAAGGTAAACGAGACTTAAGACCACAAAAAGAAGCCTGGGTACAATATCAAACACGAAAACACCTATGTAAAGTGTGACGAAAACGTCATTTACAGCATTACACTCAGCTGCCAACGAACTTACGTTGGGCAAACGGGCAGATGCCTTAACAAGAGGCTCCGTGAACACGAAAGATTATGTGAACAAATTGCAAAATCCGGGAATCTGGCACCTCATTGTGCCCACTGTAAATGCATACCACTGCTAAAAAACACCAAGGTTATAGGTAGGGCTCGAAACAGACGGGAAAGAGAAATTATCGAATCCTTCGCAATGCACGTTGCTCCGGATAAGCAATGCGTCAGCTCCCCTTCGGTCATGTTAGGGGAAACTGAATTAACCTATCTCAGGAATAGCAATCTTCGGCTGTTGTAAGCGCGCGTAGTTTTTACCTGTTTTCCTTTCTTTCCTTCATTTTTATTCTTGTCAGCGCGTGCGTACCTCCCTCTTCTGTGCATGATAAGACGTCAAATGTGTGTATTCAGTCATGTTCCTTTTGAGATCAAAACAGTTGTTAGAAAGCGCTTCGTCCTGTGTGTTCGTCCTTTTTCCGTGGTTTTTTAGCGCTCACCAATTCCTTCAAGAATGTATTTCCAACTAGCCCCAGTAGTAGCTCTTTTGGCAATATATAGGCACACCGTCACACCACCTATCAGCTGCAGCAAACGTCAGAATGATGTAAAGGGTCATAAAAGCGATAAAAGACACAGACTAAAAACACGACGTAGCTAAAAACGATAAAAAGCGGCGAAAGAACATTAAAAGCATGACACGTGGTGTATAAGGCCAAAGAAACATGACTGAATGGAATCCAACAGGATGATAACAAAACGATATTGCGTAAAAAACGTAACAAATGCAGTAAAAAAAAGAAAGGTAGAGGCCAGGTTTAGGTTTAGGTAGAGGCCATGATCGAGTGTCCCTTGAATTAAAAGAAGCTTTTTTGATCAGAAAAAAGGACATAAATGCTGTTAGCGATGCATCTATCTTCTTGTACAAAACTGAAGAATGCTTTTTAGAAAGGTCTTCCTGAGTACGAGCATGTGTACATGTGTTTTTTTCCCCTCAATGTAATCTGAAGTGTTCAGTGCACAGGCCTTTTTTACCAGAGTTTTCTTGCTTCACGTGTATTTTTACTGCATTTGTTACGTTTTTTACGCAATATCGTTTTGTTATCATCCTGTTGTATTCCATTCAGTCATGTTTCTTTGGCCCTATACACCAGGTGTCATGCTTTTAATGTTCTTTCGCCGCTTTTTATCGTTTTTAGCTACGTCGTGTTTTTAGTCTTTGTGTCTTTTATCGCTTTTATGACGTTTGCTGCAGCTGATAGGTGGTGTGACGGTGTGCCTATATATTACGTGTTTCTTTTCAATAAGGATCAGTTATCAGTAGCGCGTTGTCCTGTCCGCCTTTCTTGTGAGTGCCTTGTGTTTTGCGCTAACTTTTGTACGAAGAATAATGCACCGACTAGCCCAGCAGCAAGTGTTACCTGCGTAATTCTTTGCTTTTCTTCTCTACAGAATACGAGCCGGCGCTCCGTGTCCTGCTCCGAAAGCTCTTGTGCGGTTTGCAGTTTGTACGGGTAGTATCCCTTACTTGTAAGTGCGCGGCTGATCGTTGACGAAGACACCCCGAACAAAAGCGCAGCGCACCTGCAGGACAAGTGCGGGTCCGATGCAAATGCTCCTTCAACAGCGTTTGCTATGCTGCTGTGCGCCTTGCCTTTGTCGCACCGTTCCCTTTTCCTCGAAGCTTTTCCGCCATCTTTGCACTGCTTTCTCAGAGGGCGGACGACGGCGGAACTTCTTCTTGAATTCATATGACGGACGAAGTGAATTTACTTAGATTCGGAAAGCCACATTACAGCAGCAGCCTTCTCGTCATGGAGTACGACGGCATATCGCTATTTTCCGCACAGCACGAACACAAACCACAGGGCTAAAACGAAGCTCCCGTAACGTCCGGACCGAACCATCGAAAGCAGACGGCATTGAAAACAAGATTGGAAACAGAAGTGATCATCTCTCGTTTATTCGCGTCTTGGATGCTATTTTAAACATTGTTCTGGGTTATTTTTAGAAAGAAGAATGATATCTCTTTCCGATCGTATTAATTTCAAGGAGCAGACGACACGCACATTCGAAGAAACCGCGTGAGGTGCGCATTCCCTCCCCACCTCCCCAAGCCGTGACATCGGTTGCCTCACCGCTCGCCAGATGGCGCAGCCTGTCATAATGGCTTCGTTGCTCGCCTGGATCAAAAGTTCTGCCGCAGCCGAATGCAGTTTTTCGCCGATTCCTGAAAATGCAGGCAAGTTTAGATGTTAACTTACTTGTCGAAAGACGAAGACCTTTATAAGCTACCTTGTAGTCGGCGTTTGAGCCCATATAGTACAGTAGTTTGCGCACAAAATTTTTCTAACACGGACAGATGAATACGGAACAGGCGGTATACAGGAAGCCTACCCACACGGGTAAATATCTGAATTTTCATTCAGCGCTCCCAATAGGACAGAAACGATCGGTTGCCTCGGCACTTTTTAATCGGGCCTTCAGGATTTGCTCAAGCCCAAGAAAAACAGGCGGTGAACTGAGCCGCATACGGAAAGACCTTAAAGACGATACCCATCCAAAGTCCTCCGTTCGCAAGAACTACGCGCTGCAGCCCCACCAACCCGAGAAAGAAGAGAAAAGAAAAAGCGTGCTGTCATTCCTTATGTCCAGGGTGTCAGCGAAACCTTATGCAGGATATTGGCTGCCTACGACGTCCAAGTATCTCATGTACCATCCAGCAAGCTCCGAAATTATCTGGTACGGGTGAAAGACCCTTTGGAGAAGACAAGCTACCCTGGCGTCGTCTACAAAACTCCTTGCAAAGATTGCAGCGCTTCCTACATAGGCGAAACTGGCGATTTCAGAAGACGATTGAAGGAACACCAACGTGACATAAAAAACAAAAAAAGTGACTTGTAACTTGAGATGTTTGCGCAAAAGGCGTACTGGCGCTAAAAAACGAAGACAACACACACAACAGGACGGGACTGGCGCCAACTTCCAACTGAGTTTTCGTTTTTTAGCGCCAGTACGCATTTTGCGCAAACATGTTATGCTACAACCAACTAGCTCAAATCAAAGTATTGCTGACTTCTAACGCTCTAGAAACGGGCCACCTGATAGACTGGGATTCCGCACGGATACTGGAAAGGGAAAAACTGTCATCTACCCGCCCACTGAAGGAATCATTACACATCCAAATGACAAGCGAAGCGATAAACAGGACGCGGGGAAATCTACCCGAGATGTACAGTCTTTGTCAAAAGTTTAGGGCCCAGGGGGTTTACTTCTTAGCCTTGCAGTGGGACTCCTGAAGCATTCTGGGAAGTCCTACCCATTGAAGGATGCAGAACCAGAAATCGTCTTACCCAGAGGAAATTCGGAGCGCTGGGGATGCATCACGAACCACACGGTGAGGCTCAGAAGCAAACCCCCTGGGCTCCAAACTTTTGATACAGGCTATACATGCACTTTGTACGTAACACCTTAACTTCATAAGCAACGGCCCATCTCGTTTCATTTCCATTGTGAACAAGGCACCCGTAGCGGTGCCGAAACGACAATGTGTTTATGTTTTGTATGTTTTTCTTTTCCTATGTGACCTCGGCGAGTGCTGTTTTCTTCAATATGATGCCTCCCTGAAAATGCGCTTCGCCTCAGCAGCTAGCTTATCCAAATCTCTAAACCTGCCTCCTCTCAGGTAGGCCGCGAAAGTCAGGTGCGCTTGTCGTGTGACACGCTCAACTTTCTCCGTGTTTGTGGCGCGAGGGTCAGCGAGGCGATACAGTTCGTCCATCGCTCGGACGTACTCTAAAAAAGACTCGTCGGGGTGCTGGGTGCGGAGCTTCAGCTCTCTCCTCAAATGCCACTCGCAGTTCGCGGGAAGGAGTTCGTCGCGGAAGCTTGCGCTAAACTCCTCCATTGTCCTCACTCGGCTGCCGGCTAGTCGGTACCAGCGGGCCGCTTGCTCCGTCAAAGAAACAGGCACAACACACGCGAGCAGTTCGCCGTCTGCGATTCCTGTCGCTTGCTGATAATGCAGCAGACGGTCGAGGTACTCATTAGCCCCCATTCTGTCACGGTACCCAGTGTAGGTAGGTAAGTCTATCCTAACACGTGATTCCTGGGCCGAGGCTTGCAAACTGTTTTCCAAGATACCCGCTAGGCTCTGCATTACTTGTATCGCGTTCTGCAAGACAACCTCGGATGACTGCGGACTAACGGCCTCGGAGTTGGGCGCAGCCGCTGATGGCGTCGAATGATGAGGCCTGAGTGCCTCACTGTCGGCGCCGCGGTGAGGCGAGGTGCCCGATGTGGTGCCCTCCGTACCAGGCCTAAGTCCTGCCAACGCGTCAGGGGATGCAACTCGGCTATTCCGCGTGGAACACTCATGATTTACACCTTCCAAAGGCAAGTCAAGTAGGGAGCCCTGGTTATGTGCCGTTAGCTCTGACAGCATGAACAAAGGCTGGAAGTCAAGCCTATCAGCTGCCATCATTTGTTAGGGCGACGACAGTTGTTCGCTCCAACAAAGTAAGTACACTGCTCAATTGCCTAGTTCGCCCCACGTTGGGCGCCAAGATATGGGGTCACTCTGCGTCCAGCCAGCCGGGAAGGCGAGCTTCCGTGCCGCCTACACGCAGGCGTTTACTCGTATGCGACACGTTTCCCCAACCCGTGGCACAGAGTCGCAGCCACGGCAGGTTCGGACGAAATAGGCAACGGCAGAGCACACTAGAAAATAGTTTATTGCCCTAACGCGAGGTAAAGCACACTGCGGAAGAATGTTCTATCCGATAAAAAATTCAGGCGGCACTTTGACTGTCTAAAGTGGGTAGAGGCGGAAGCGTTTTCCGCACCACCTTCGCTGTTTCTGTGGCACTGGTGGCGTCACATATAATTGAGTACTAATTACTAAGTGATGACAAATCAGTAATTAATGGTTAATTACTGATTAATGCCTGAATACTAATTAACTGCTAATTAATGACGCTTAAGCTTCGCCTTTAGGAGTGGAACGCGACAGCGCGTTGTAGCGCTGCCAGGGAGTCCACCGAACGCCACCACCCGTTCGGCGCGATGCCTTGCCCTTTGAACGCAACGCTTTTTGAGGAAAGGAAATGGCGCAGTAATTCTCTGTCATCTCGGTGGACACCTGAACCGCACCGTAGAGGAAGGGAGGAAGTGGCAGTGAAAGAAGATAGATAAAGAGGAGCCGTAATGAAGAAAATGAAAATTGTATTTGAGGAAAGGAAATTACGCAGTAACTCACAAAATTCAGGGGGGGGGGCACTTTTTTGACCTAAAGTGTGGTCACTGATGTGTGGTTAAGATGTTAAGCTTCGCCCCTAAGAGTGGAACGCGACAGCGTCTTGCAACGCTGCCAAGCAGTCCATAGAACGCTGTTAAGGTAGAGGCCTATGGCGCCAGTAGCTAATTTCCCCCTACCGTGTCTGTCTGGAGGGGTTAGGAATGGCGACAGCGGGTCGCGCGCTTCGGACGCTTCGGACGCTGTCCAAGGCTGCGGGAAACGGGGACCAAGGGGCCGACGACCCCTTGAAAGGATCCCTTCACAGACATAGAAGTGGGGGTGGGGGACAATAAGGTCGGCGACTCCTTAAACCCCCGACTGTCTAGCTAAGCAGTGGCGCCTCTAGAGTCGGGCTCTGGCGAGCACGGGGCTCCGCCTACTTGTATGTGCAGTGCCACTGCAGCAGTATTGGTTGGAATTGGGCGAGAGCCGGTTTATTAAAGCTCCGCCCAATTATCGAGGGGATAAAAACCGCTGCAAACAAAGAGCGGGACGAGCGCGCCGAGTCTCAGTCTCGGCCGCTTTTCTACGGCCCTTCTTTTGACAGCCTTTTTTTAACAGCCTTTTTTAGCCCGCCTTTTTCTCCAAGTTCTTGTTTTGCTCCGTCTCCAATAAATCAGTTTTTTGCTTCCCAAGAAGTTTGGAGTTGCTGCCCCAACCGGCAACGTGTCGCCGGACGAGCGGACAAAGTACCGCTGACCAACGTACGATCGGACCAACCGGCCATATTCCGACCTTTTTCTTTAACTAACGCCATCGCCCATTCGGTTCTACGCCTCGTTCGTCGGTAAATTGGTTTTTGAGGAAAGGAAATGTATTTCTCTCTCATATCTCGGTGGACACCTAAACCTCGCCGGAAGGGAATGGAGGAGGATGAGAGTGAGTGAAGACACCGTATTCACTAGACGCGCCTTTGTTCATTCCAAACCATCGAGCTGGCATGGCGGAGTGGATAGCATGCTCGTCTCTCACGCCGAAGACCGGGGTTCGATTCCTGAGCTCGACCAATTTCTTAACCGGTTTTATTTATTTATATGGCCTGACTAGTAAAGCTAATTAGGCTAATTGGGTAATTAAGCAATTAACTAAGCTCAGTCCCACTTACTTGGAGCATCACTATACGATCGCTTCAATTGGTTGCATGGTTACTAGCCAAAGTACAATTGGCCCCGTTTCAAATTCGCGCACTGTGACGTCACGACCGTTTCCACCAATTGAAAAGCGTGACATTTTCTGTCGACAACTGTTGCTTACAACGATGAGACATTAAAGGCTTCCGCCTTAAAATAGAAGTTCAGTAGCTCACCAAGTCGTCGTCGTCGACCGGCGTCGGGTCGTGCGGGGGTCGCGGGCAAGAAGGGGTCCTTCCGGGCAGTTCGGCAGGAGGACCGCGGCAAGAGAGAGCGTTCTTCTGTGAATAAGTGGAAGGATGAAAAGGGGGAGTACAGTTTACTGGTGTGTTGGTACCACGTACACTGCCTGCGTGTCATAGAAAGGGGTTAGGGGAGGGGAGGAAGAAATAGGGAAAGAGAGAGAGCGCGCCGCCGCATTGTCCGTGCGGCACATGCTGTCGCCTCAGGCCGATGGCCTCCACAAAGTCGAGGAGCAGCCGGAAGGCCTTGGCAGGATGGTGTCCACCGGGATAGAGGAGTTGTTCCGCATTGCTTGATGGGAGGCCCAGTAGCCGGAGGCCTGTCGTCATGACGGCTCTGGAGGCCAAAAATGCAGGGCACTCACACAGGAGGTGATGGAGCGTTTCCTGAGGGTCCGAGCAGTGGGTGCACCCAGGGGAGGAGCTGAGGCCAAGGCGGTGTAGGCGGGAGCCTGTGTTGGCGCTCCCCACCCTTAGCCTCAGGAGGAAGTTAGTTATATGGGGGGCGCATAAGCAACTATGGCTATCATGCAAGGTTAGATGACGTTATGTCAAGTGTACAGAGGTTACATTATAATAGATTTAAAACATTGGCTTTCTTTAGAAACTTACAAACAAGTGAAAACTCGACAAGTGTTTGCTCGCCTAAAAGCAATGCGGGATGAAATGGAATGTGTTCATTGTAAAATACCGTAAAAAATTTTTTTCTAAGTTCTTCGAGATGCGAACAAGAAATTAAAATGTGATTTAACGTGAGCTCCTCACCACACATTTCACACAGAGGCTTGTCTTTTTTTGTTAATAAGAAGTTATGGGTGATGTGTGTGTGACCTATGCGTAAACGACATAAAATTACTTCGATAAAACGCTCTTTATGGCGGCATGATTTCCATTCTTTTAATATGGGCTTTATGGTACGCAGCTTGTTGTGTCCTTCATTTTCCCAAGAAGCTTGCCACTTGGCTCTTAGTCTGCTATGCACTAACTTATTCACTTTTTTTATTTCCATGGTTCTGGTTTCTGCAGCACACATGTCGGCTCTCTCATTGTCCCTAATGCCAACGTGACTGGGAACCCAGCAGAATTTTATAACATGTTTTTGTGTTGTGACCTTTACTATATTGTGTATGATGCTTCCAATCAGCGGCTCCGTGGCATTTTTGGAGTTTAATGCTGTAAGGACGCTCAGTGAATCGGTATAAATGATGCTATTTTTGATGTTTTCATTTGTTATTTTCTGTACCGCAACACTAATAGCATAACACTCCGCGGTGAAAACTGTAGCACATGAGGGAAGTCGTACTGCATGTTCATTTTTTCCTTGTATTACTGCGCTTCCTACATGAGCATGAGTTTTTGACCCGTCAGTATAAAATGCAGTGTAATTTCTGTATTTTTGTTGTAGTGCTAGGTATTCTTGTATTATATGGTCGTGTGGTGTACAGGTTTTCCTGAGGCGTGTTAGTGTGACGTCACACACTGTGGGGAGAGTGTACCCGCATTGGATTGCTGAAAGAAGGTTTCATCACCTCAGAAGTGAAGCTGCAAGACTGACGGAAGTTTGGTGGAACAACAACCTGAAATGGATTGTTGCTAGCTCCAGGAAGCCTAAGCAACAAGAGCGCAGCAAGGGTGGGGCTTCTGTCCCTGCCAACATCTCGAACTTGCTTGACAAGGGCCCGAAATTCCGTCTGGAACCTTGTGTGCCTCCTCATGAGCTTGTGGGCCTGAACCGGCGCATAGCCGAGAAGGCATCTCTGGAAAATCCGGGACGTTGCGTTTTAGATGACATAGATTGTCTGGCAAAGAATGTCAAGTTTGTGAGACAAGACAAGGCTAAAAAATGTTTGACTGGTATCGTGAATTTTTGCACTGATAATGAGCTTTGTCTTTTACAGGCAGATCAGGTCACTGGTTTTGTTGCCATGCCTAGAGCCATGTTTAATGAGAAAGCTTTGCAAGCAGTGAAGACAAATTTCGTGGCAGTGAAAAAACGGGACACCCAGATTAAAGGCAAATTCGCGGATTTTTGTAAGCGTTTAGAGCTACTGCCGCTTGCTAAAGCAATCACAAATAGTGAAAGTCGTGGGTTACAGGTGTTTTTCACTGTGAAGACCCATAAACTTGATGCGCCGCTCCGAACAATTGTAAGTGAAAGGGGAACGTGGCAAATTAATGTCAGCAGATTCCTTCAGAGTGTTGAATAACCTCAAGATTAATGACCCTTTTATAGCGAGGAGTTCTATGGATGTAGTTCAGTTCCTAAAGGACAACCAAGATATAAGATATGCTTTTTCGGTTGACGTTAACTACCTTTTTTATTCCGTTCCTCATCAAGAACTGTTTGCTGCTGTCAAGGAATGTATTGACGATAACGGACCCGTTCAGTTTCAGAATGCGTCGGGGATGATTGTAGATAACTTTTTAGCGCTTTTAGAATTTTATTTGTGCAGTACGTTTATCGCCTTTGACAATGAGTTTTATCTGCAAAAGAAGGGGATTTGTATTGGGTCATGCGTTGCCCCGGTTTTATGTGATATCTTTTTAGCGTGCATTGATCGCCATTTGCATGATCATTTTAAGAGTGAAATTGTTACAAAAGTGTTTCGTTACGTGGATGATTTTTTAATTGTTTTGAACAAACATTGTGCCATTCCCAATGAGGATACACTTATGAGTGTACTGCATGACTTCGAAGAGCATGGCAGGGGGCTCACTTTCACGTACGAGCTCCCGATTGAAGATAGCCTGCAGTTCTTGGATTCAAGATTTAGGTTCACCAATAAGCATGTTTGCTGGTCTTACTCTCCTAGAGCGCAAAAAGAGCTTCTGCCTTATAATTCATCCCATTCGAAAATTGTGGAGAGGGATCGCTAAACTGTGCTTAGAGTCTACGCTCCGAAAATCATGTGTGCATGATATGCAAGATAGTTTCGGGAAACAATTGGCTAGGCTTGAGGCCGCCGGTTTCCCTGGGTCGGTTGTTGTCGCTGTTGCAGAAGCGCTCTTAAAGAAGTTGAAGCCCGGAACTGGCAAGGAGGCAATAACCCCTCCTCAGGCTAAAGTAAGGCCTTAAGCGATGCCATACGGGCACAAAGTTTCCCATGGCCTCAAAAAGGTGGCAAACCGGCACAACGTGCCGTTGATCTTCTCAGCCCCTCGGAAACTTGGCCAGTTGGCCAGACGCATCACAGGTGGAAACAAAAAACCTGGGTGTAAAAAGAGGCACGTGAACCGCTTGGCGGAATGCGTCACAGGCGTTGTGTACGACATCCCCTTGACGTGTGGCAGATCGTACATCGGGCAAACTGGGCGCTGCGTCAACGACTGGCTCAGGGAGCACGCAAGAGACCTAAGGAATGGGGAAGGTGCTAACCTTGTCGAGCACTGCGCTACTTGCAAGGATTGTACACCGGTGTTTTCGGGAGTGAGGATTCTGAGCACAAGCAAATCAAAAACAACCCGTGAAACGATAGAGGCATATTATATTCAAAGAGCAGGGTCAGAATGTGTCAGCTAGAGTTACTATACAGTAACTCTAGTGTCAGCGATACACAGCTCTGGATTAAGGGGGGGGGGGGGGGGGTCTAAGGGGGCTGCAGCCCAGGGCCTCACCTGCGACAGCAGGAGAAGGGGCCCATTTGTTCTAACTTGCTTATTATATGGAACCGCGGGAAATGGAACTTTGAGCGACACGTATGAAGCGAGAAAACCAGACCGAAGAGATGGGCCCCCACCTTATCTAACTTCGTTTAGCCTAATCAGTTGGGGGGAGCTTGTCAAGCTGCAAAAACAGGAATCCTCCGCCACCCCGAGGGGGCCCCTTTTCTTACGAAGCGATTTATGCGTTTGCTTACGGATTGCGGAAAGGTTTTCGTGGTTTTCTGTCGATCCCGCCCGTCCAGTGGCATCTGAAGGTGTATAGTGTAGAAGGTGTAGTGCGTTTGAGAATCCTGGTGTCGGCCTAATAGGCTGGACTCCCGCCTCGCCGCCAAGAATTCTGCTGGAAATGCTTTCATAATCCGCTAGAAATCCACTAATTAATTTTTAAAACCACGCATATATCCGCTAATATGCAGTGCGGTGCTAGATGTAAAAAATACTTGCTTTGCGCCCTCTGCATGGCTTACAAATATAAGGAAATGCAACGCTTTAGTGTCACAAGTATTATTAGAGCAGGGTATACGCAAAAACGAAACTAGAATGCGCAGCGGTATTTGAAGCGGCGTCTACTTGTGCGAGTATCATATACAGACTGTTGTGAAAATAAACGCGCACAGTAGAATGCTTCTCTCAGCTACAAGGGTGGATTGTTCGAGTTCCAATTTCACACAGATATGACGTTTGGTCGTCAATATTATTTTATATAACACCGGGTTTTCTTCTTTAGCTTTACCCAACTGAAAAACAAATCAAGCTGCGCTAGCTTCTTGGAAGTCCCACAGTTTCACTTTGTGCTCTGGCGGCCACTAGGAAAGCGAAACACTCGTTTATGGATTTATGTTTAGGTTTATGGGCTTTAACGTCCCAAATCAAGTCCGGCTGTGCGAAATGCCATGATGGAAGACTCCAGATAATTTCGACCACCTCGAGTTCTTTAAGTAAGTGCACTGATATCGCATAGTGCACGGGCCTCTAGCATTTCGCTTCCAGCGAAATGTGACCGCCGCTGCCAGGGCAATTTATTTTGTTCGTTCTTTTTTCTTGGAACTGGTTTTGTAGAGCCAGGTGAAATTTAATTCTTGAGGAAATAAAAGGCGCAGTAACTGCCTCACTTCTAGGCGGACACCTCAACCGTGTCTTGAGGGGAAGGAGGAAGGTGTGAAGTGAAAGGAGAGGAAAAGATGCCGTTGGTTTATTGGTTTATGGGGGTTTAACGATCCAAAGCAACTCAGGCTATGAGAGACGCCCTAGTGAAGGGCTCAGGAAATTTCGACCACCTGAGGTTCTTTAACGTGAACTGACATCGCACAGTACATGGGCTTCTAGAATTTCGCCTCCATCGAAATTCGACCGCTGTGGCCGGGATCGAGCCCACGTCTTTCGGGTCAGCAGCCGAGCACCACAACCACTGAGCCACCGCAGCAGCAAAAAAAGAGGTGCCGTTCCGGAGCGCTCAGGAATAATTTCGACCACCTGGGTCGTGCTTGGGAATCGCACAGCACACGGGTGCCTTTTTGCATTTTGCCTCCATCAAAACGCGGCTGCCGTACTGCTGGGTTTGAACCCGGGTACTCGGCTCAGCTCCGAGCACGCCCCACCACTGATCGAGGACTTAAATTCTCGGCCACAGACGGACATGTGTCGCGCTTTCCAAGAGTCGAGTTGTGTTTTGTGCGCTGTAAAATTAATGCTACTGTGTTACTGTTGCATGAATCCCATATCGATCGCACTTCGCTCTTTCTAATTAGGTGGAATTACAATGAAACATGGGATATATTCCAATAGTGCAGCAGGGGGGTGCGCGGAGGGAAAGTGAGAGGGGGCCTACATGCGCATTAGACCCAGGGCCCCCAATTTTCTAATCCGGCCCTGGCGATACATCAGTTCATCTGTATGCGGCAGAAAAGATGTTCCTATCAAAGTTTTTGCGATAAAGATGTGAAACGAGTTTTTGTTCCTGTTTACCTTGCACGGTGTGCGCCTGCGCTGGTCTGAGTGTATTTAAGCTGTGTGTGCGTCCCTAAATAAACAGTTGACAGTCAGCGCTGTGTTCGTCTTTCTTCTCTTCTTTGGCCGTGTGCCGTTGCGCTGAAATACTGAGTTTAAATCAAGTATACCAACTAGCCCTAGAACTAACTCTACTGAAGTATACTAAATAAATTTTTGGCAAGAATATTTGCATATTACATTTTTTTCCCGCACATGATGTCTGAGGTGGTCCACACGGCATGTTCTTTCCGTTGTTACGTTTCGCCTCCGTCATGTGCGCTAACCAGTGCGGTAACCAAGTCCTGAAGATGGGGCCGCAGTTCCACTTTGCAGGCGCGGCAGTAGGCCATATCACCCGAGGCGGATAACGACACCCAGTCTGCACGCGCAAAAGAATGGCTGCGCTATATAACGCAATCGCAGAGGAATATATTACACCTTTTAAATGTTCGTCCGCAGATTAGGCATATCGACAGTGAAAATGCCTTGCTATATACTTTGTGGGGTTTAAAAGGGGGGAGATAAACACGTTCTCCCCGTTTAAGCGCGGCTGACATAGTTCAAAACCGCCCGGACCCCACCCCGTGGTCGCGAGCGCTACCGAGCGCACGCCGACCACGGCGGGCCTTGCTCTGCGGGAACAAAGGAACGACACACTGGCTGACACAAACAAGGCATTTATTGCTATAACAACAATAACGCCAGCTAGCAACAAAATACACTGAGGAATCGAGGATGTCCGACTCACCAGCACGCTTGAGCGAACGTTCGCCCCCGGTAGGGCAAAGGGAAGCTCCGAGGCCGGACGGGACGAGCTGAGGGGAACATGTTTCCACACGAGGTCGCCCGCCGACGAAGAGCGAAGCTGCGAGCGAAACGTCCGCTCGCTTCCCGGTCCCGGGGAGAAGACTTGACTTGAATCATTATGGGATATTCTTGGGGGGGGGGGGGGGGGGGGGATACTGGTCCCGACGTATGTTGGCCTTGTCCACAGCATCACTCTTGGGGACCAGGGGGAAGGGAAGTGGGAGTTGGGAAGGGTAAGACAGCCTTCCCCCGCGCGCGAGCCGCAAAACACGCCATCCGTGACGCTCCTATCGCCGCGACGCGAGCGCCCTCCCCTGTTAGTTAAAAGTAACCCCACTAAAGGGAGTGCGTTGCGGGGAAGCTAACCACAGAGAACTAGTGAGTTGAGGGAAAGCGAACGCAGAGGACGAAGGCGTCCCCACAACTTACGCAGCCTCACATTTCAATTTTATGCATTAAGAGAAAGGTTCTCACTGACAGCGTCACCTCAAACATCTAGCATGCGCCATCTTGAAGCTACATTCGGCGATATGCATGTGCTTAAGCATTCGCACCACGTAGGGAGACTTAAGTTCTCTTTGTGTTTTCCCTCTATTCTGGCGTCAAGGTCACCTGCGGTGCACCGTCAATGGGAGAAAGCTTACATGTGCAGACGGCAAGAGTCTATGTTCGGTGTGGCGCGCGCGCGGGTGGCGTTAGTGCGAGGATTAAGTGGAGCCTATAGGCCGTGAAGTGTTTCTTGGGGGCAACTTTCACGTAGTGTCCACTCCTTATAAAATAAATCAAAAGGCCGTGATCCTTGACTGCCTGACGCATATAAGTTTTCTCGAAAACAGCGTTTTCAAATTGTCATTTTGTAGCAGACGCGCTCAATTGCTTTTATTTCTGTCCCTGTGTAATTGTAACAGAGCACATCATAACTGCTTTAAAGGGCCTGTGACCACCCCCTGGTCACAAACACATTCTACCTCTCTTTGAGCGAGCCTCCTCTCCTTCCATTCCCTCCTCGAAATTTTTCTCTCCCGCTCCACGTCGAGTAGGCTCGGCAAGGCAAAATCACCCCTTCCTTCTCCGATGTAAGCTGGAGGTTGGCTGGAGGCGTAGTGTCTGTGGAGTGCGTCACATATCTACGTCATGGCCCCACCTTCAATACAATTCTTTTCTTGGTTTTTGCTGCTGGGTCTGTTCGAGGGGGGGGGGGGAGCTGCGGGTTTTTAACACCCTCTCTGTTTTGCTCTTTGGGTCTCCTCGCGGTGTTTTGCCGCGTTGTTTTTTATTTGTCCTTCCTCTCCCCAGTTGCTGTTTTTTTTCTGTTGAAGCTTTATTTTTTCACCTTCGCCACTCCATTCCCTGCCCTTCCTGGTTGGGGGTGCAACAAAACAGCTCGACCCCTGTCAAGGCCGTTGTAAGATCGCTTTTGAGCGGATCCGCCAGGCAGGCGGACTGGCGGACCGTACGATCAGACAATAGACAACCGCCCCGTTCGGCGGGCGGGAGGAAAGTTGGTGAACTTCAACTTTCGGGAGGAACGAGCGAACCACCTGGCGACCGAATATGCCGCGAGGCATACTATATTGGCCACATGTTGATATTACGAGTGTTCAGAGCGACTGCGAACTTCTCCGCGTGCAGCAGCGGCGAGCAGCGACAGTTTCCCAAATGGAAATCGACGCTGATGTAGTTGACAGAGCGCCTCTTCAAACCGACGCAAGACCTACGCGTTGGCGGTGTCACGAAGTGTTTATATGGAGCTGTTTGTGGTTGCTGCAAGCGTTCCTAATTCCTGCGAGGATCATCACGCACAGCGGCGAGCAACAGCTGCTCACGGTGAACTTCTGTGCGTGCATGAGCTGCCTAGCACAGTGACGAGTGTCCGCGTAGTGAAAGTGATTGCGATCGAAGCGAGTGCTTTTACGTCAAGGCAGCGAAATGTGCACCTTCGAGAGCTCACTACGCACGCTGTGCTTTCCGAATGCTGAAATGAACGTGGCGTTGTGCAGCTAGTCGCATTCGTTGCGATGGTTGCCATGGGCGTCCGGAGGGGGGGGGCAAGGGGGGGCGGTTGCACCCCCCTGGAAAATCACTCACTCGAACCGTGAGTGATGGCCGCACGCCAGGGGCGGTGGTGCGCTCAGCCAAAAGGGTAAAAGCAGCCCCGCTTCCACGCTTTGGGTCACATCTGCGAAATGCCGCGTCCGGGCACGCGTCTTTACGCCGTTTTCAAACCACGCCATCGTTAGCTCTGTTGAAGGCCGACCTGTTGCAGACATACAGCGGCACCGGCGAGCATGTGCTTCAAGCCGTCTTGAAATGGGTGCCTGCTTCTTTGATCTCTAGACAGATAGCGACACGGAGGCAGACAGTGCACAGTGCATCTTGTTTTCGCCTCTGTTATGCCGGCCACCGATGAATTCTTCAGGAGGGAAGGACAAATCAGCCGTGTCCACCCCCGCTTTCTCGGGCTGCTCAGGGGCAAGAGGGCGATCAGTTGGCGCCGCCGCCGCTCGCTGTCTCCTCCGATCCACGGGAGAGCGCAGTGCGGTAGAAGCGCCGCTTTCAGAATCTTCGGCAAAGGGGATTAGCTGCTTCTGTTCACGGCGACGCAGTCTCCAGAGGCGCCCCCACACCAGCGTCCCTTGCGTCTTCTCCGAAAACCAGCGCATTTGGTCAACGCAGCCCGATGGCGCCTGCCTGGCTCGCCTGTCACCTCTGGCTGGGCCTCAAATGACAACAGCGCCCGTGTACTGTGCGATGTCAGTGCACGGTAAAGAGACCCAGGTGGTCGACATTATCCGGAACTCTCTACTACTCCGTCCCTCATAGCCTCAGTCGTTTTGGGGCTCTGAACCCCATAAAAACACACAAAACAAATTTTCCGACCGGAGTGGCGAGTGTCCCTTCCCCTTGGAAGTCGCGCTGAAGTAAGCCCTTGCACGTGTGCGCGCCTCTGTGTTTGTGCTTCGGTGTTTGTAGTGGCCGTTTGTCAACGAAGCTGAGAACAACCAAGACAGTGGACGAGAAAACTACGAGCGGCGAGCAGTGTGCGTGCGGTTGCTCGACTGTGCGGATGCGCGAGCAAGATGGAGCGAGGGGTATGAAGCTGCGAGCGTGCATTTATCTTCTAAATAAGTTTTCGTTGTATGTATAGACATCTTTTGTTTTCAACGTACGCGTTTAACCGTTTTTCCAATCAATGTGTGCGATGAGTGTGCACCGAGAGCGTGTAATGAAGCACAGAAATGAATTTATCACCCGTGTAATCACGCAATTCGCCCAGAAAAATCCGAGGAATCTACACTTGCTGTTCAAGGAAGACTGACTGAGTGACTGCAGTTGCGTGTTTGTGACCATATTGTGCTGTGTGCTGGTCATCAATCCGGGTGAGTCGAGAACCCGTATGCAGCAAGACT